>NC_137814.1:58758426-58768426 GCF_963921795.1 Nannobrachium achirus
GAGCTAGTAGATCGGCCATTTTTGGCAAATGGGTTTGGTGTTGAGGGGAAAAAGAGCAGACTAAGTACAGAGTAAAAGGTAAAGTGTA
The DNA here is from genome assembly GCF_963921795.1 of Nannobrachium achirus. Lineage (NCBI taxonomy): Eukaryota > Metazoa > Chordata > Actinopteri > Myctophiformes > Myctophidae > Nannobrachium > Nannobrachium achirus. The sequence goes on from NC_137814.1 coordinate 58,758,515, forward strand.
TTAATTAATGACGGCTCAAGTAGTTAAATATCTGAAAACACAAATTGACATGAATCCAAAATACACTGATGATTGTGCTGTCAAACGATTAAACTATGTGGAATCTATGAAAAGGTTGTGGCGGTCCCTGCTTCATCTCTCTCTCGACTAAGGGGTCCTTGGTCTGAAAATGTTGAATACCCCAAGTATTCAAGTGTGTCCAGTTTTTCCACTTTCTCTCACATGCCCCCTGTAGTACCTCTGCATACCCCCAGGGGTACACGTACCCCCATTTAAGAACCACTGCTCTAGATCAGATGTACTCGGCTATCTCTCCACCACTGCTAGGTACATTCTGCTCCCCCCGAGCAATTCCAACCACGCAATTAGTCTTGTTTTAACAAGGTGTTCATTACCTGCTGTTTGTTGTAATCTAATTAAAATGCTGTTTCCTATCTGAGGGAAAGACACATCACACGCTCACGGTTTGTGGATTAATTCCCTAATTGGAAACGTGATTAATTAGACCCATTAATAGCACTTAAATGTTTTAAATGATTAGAGTAATTTATGGAGGAGCGAGCGTGTTACAGTCACAGTTGAAACACCTCATAATCTGTGAAACATACAAGGTAAGATGCTTCGGACGGATATAGAGAAAAACTAGTTTTGGAGATAATGACCCTTTTGCCCGTCAACAACATTGACCCGAATGTAGATCAAAATCTCTGGAGACAGTAGATTTTCAGGGGATTTGCAGAACATTGAGCTTGTAGATCAGCTATTTTTTGCAATTTGTATGACCTCCTCTGACTTCGAATTTTACCTATAAGGTGGATTCTGCTTTTCATTGGGAATGGAGTGGTTTCCTTCCATTTGCGAGTTTCTGCAAAAGTACGCTCCATTCTCCATAGAAATTAGAAAGGCAAAACCGGTAAAGAATGCATTTGCAGGAAATGTTCAGGAAAAGAACAGTAAACATGGAAGATTGATGCCGAGATTACAAACAGAATTAATACAAAAAGAAAACAGTGTTGACAACAATCAGTTAAAACAATTACATACTTGTAATGCACGGTTATTAAGTAAACTCCTGAAATGACCAACAGATGCTAGGGTACTCATCCTAAAATCTTGTTGCAAGAGATTCCAAGAATCAGGTGCACTAACGCTAAAGGCAGTCTTTCCCAGTTCCGAATTAGCAAAGGGGACCTTAAAGACCAGCCAATTGCTGGAGCGAGTTTGAATGTAACTAGGTTTCTCACATAGCATGGAAGAGATGTATGGTGGCAGTTTTCCAACCAGGCCTTTATAAATGAAGAGATAGTTATGTTTCCATTCCATATAGCTTCTCTTGGTCTATCGATAAATGTGTGTAATCTCTGTGTTCAGGTCAAGGTGTGGGTTTGTCCATATGTTTAATGTCCATGTATTTGCTAGAGAATCATAGTGTCTACTTATTTATATCCATAACAATAGATCTTTCCTTTTAAAAACTTGCACTATTGACACGTTTCACACAGATGTAATGTCTTTGCTAAATAGTTACTATATGGATTTTAAATCATTTAATGGAATCGTATCGTATCGCCATGAATGAACCAATATCGTCCATGTATCATATCGTCAACCATGTATCGTGATGCGTATCGTATCGTTGTTAAAATGTATCGTTACACCCCTAGTGTGTGTGTGTGCGTACTGTATATGAAATGAATGAATGGGTTTTTAACATGAAGTGGAAGACAAACTATAAAATCAGCCTCAGGCAGGTTTCCGTGGCCCTTTAAAGAACCAGTGACACTGCAGTCAGTGAGAGAGAGAGAATCAGGAGGGAATGTTGGAGGTGAATTGAGTGGAGTGGCCGAGCGTGTCTCCACAGGCCTGTAAAAAATGGATTTCATTTATAGGACATTTTATTGGCTGGGAATGAGTTCTTCTCTGCTGTAATCCAGCGGCGCGCTCCGGGAGATCAAATGAAGTCAGAGATGAGAAGATTTTCCACTTCTCACAGTCAATAACACACAGTGATAGAGACGTCAGCTGCTCTCTCTCTCTCTCTCTCTCTCTCTCTCTCTGTCCGTCTATCTCTCTCTCTCTCTCTCTCTCTCTCTCTCTCTCTCTCTCTCTCTCTCTCTCTCTCTCTCTCTGGTGACCATTGGTGGAAGAATGTAACTGAGTAGAGTGAGTACATTACACCAGTGGTTCTCAACCTGTGGGTCGGGACCCCCAGGGGGGTCCCCAAATTATTTTTTTGGGGGGGTCCCCAGATGATTAACTTATACTTGTTTTCTCACTCAACAGTAAACAAACCAACATAAAGTGTATAGACTATAGAGGGTATATGCACATTTCTAAAGTCACAATTTAAGGACTTTTAATACCTCTAAAATGACAACTTAAACATTTGCCAAATTGTCAAATATTAGAGGCAGAAAATAGCCGCGTTGCGAGGCGTTGTGAGTATGTAGATCTGCTATTTTCACAATAGAACCTTGTTATGCAAAATGTAATGCCTCAACTCTTAATGCTCGTCAGGGTGGGGGGTCCCCAGTTAAAATATAATTATTTGGGGGCTCCTGTACCCAGTGGCGAGGCCAGGATTGAACAAACTGAGTGGGCCTGGCCGAATCTGGGTGGGCACAGACACGTTTTTTCGGTTCAAACCGCGTTTCCTTGCACGATTTGGGTCGGGTTTCTTTGCGCGATTAAATCATTAATGAATGCTTGTTCTTGCCTTCAATTTCATTACAAATAAAATCAACCCAACCACTTAACCAACCAGTTAATAATAATACCTAGAATACCTATATAATCAGCAGAGGTGATAGTGTCAGTTCCTTGTGTCACTTCTGTTTATATAAGATGAGTCTATTCAAGTAATTTGATTCATTCATTGCACAGCAAACAAAGACCTGATTACAATTATATAACAGTATCTATTATCAGTAGGCCTGAGTGTACATTATATAGCTATCAAATATGGTTTTATTTAAAGAATCAATGCCGCAATTTATTATTCTTTTTTTGGGTGGGCACAAAAACGAAATGGGTGGGTCCAAGAATACTAAGCCGATATCAGCCTGTCGGGATTTGTATTTCTCAACAACGTCGAGACTTGAGCCCAATTTTACATTTAGGGCAGGGGTTCCCAAACTGTTTTGGCTCGGGACACCCCTATAAATATTTGTTTCATCTGAGGCACCCCTACATTATTATATTCCAAATTTTCACTCCCAGCACCTTAATAAGGTAGTGATTAGCCATTTTGGTTAGAACTGACTGAAAATATTTTTTTACTTCAAGTTTAAAATGATACTAAATATATTTTTAAATGTCTAAATACATTTCAAATATTATCAAATTATCTCGCGGTACCCCTGGACTGCCGTCGCGGCACCCCAGGGTGCCCCGTCACCCTCTTTGAAAACCCCTGATTTAGGGTATTCAACAATAGATGATCTTTTCTACAAGCTCAAAATGCATCGGATCACGCTGTAGGCTTTAGCCTAGATCAACTTTTTTTTTTTTTTTTTGTGGTATTGCTACTTTTACTCAAGTAAAATAAAATCGGAGCACTTCAACCACTGAATAACACATGAGACCTCAGCTGGTCTCTCTCTCTCTCTCTCTCTCTCTCTCTCTCTCTCTCTCTCTCTCTCTCTCTCTCTTAGGCCTGGGGCCAATTCTGATATCTTCACAAATTGGTACCACCCAAGGTGACCGTACATTTTTTACATTTTTGACTTCCTACATGTCTCTAGTTTACATTTTGGTATGATAACCCTTTCTGAGACCCAGCTTAATTGATGTTATCAGCCGCTAGAGTCGGTCTCCCATCGACTTTCTATACAGGAGGAAAATACCCAGAAAAGTTTTTTTTTACTGGGTATTTAAGTGGGATGTGAGGGGTCTAACTAGGGGTTTGTCATGATGCTGAATCCATTGCAGGCATTTGTTTTGCACAAAAAACATTCAGTGGGCTAGAAATGGCCTCAGAAAACAATACACGTATGGGTGAGTATTCATGTTAGTCGGAGGCCTTAGGGTTTTTTTTTCTCGTGCTAATCAGTCTAAAAGTGCAACATTTTGCACAGATGTAGCTCATGGCATGCTCTAATGATTTAGCTAGGGCGCCCGAGTCTGCGACATTCGGGGTCGCCACAGCGGCCAAATCAAGTTGGGCTCCCATCGACTTTAGTGATGAAAAGTGATGAGTCATCACTTTTCAGAGTTTTGTGGGTGCTGTGGTGACCCCGAAGGTCGCCGACTCGGGCGCCCTAGCTAAATCATTAGAGCATGCCCTGAGCTACATCTGTGCAAAATTTTGCACTTTTAGACAGATTAGCACGAGAAAAAAAACCCTAAGGCCTCCAACTAACATGAATACTCACCCATACGTGTATTGTTTTCTGAGGCCATTTCTAGCCCACAGAATGTTTTTCGTGCAAAACAAATGCTTGCAATGGATTCAGCATCATGACAAACCCCTAGTTAGACCCCTCACATCCTACATAAATACCCAGAAAAAAAAAGGTTTTCAGGGTATTTTCCTCCTGTATAGAAAGTCGATGGGAGACCGACTCTAGCGGGTGATAACATCAATTAAGCTGGGTCTCAGAAAGGGTTATCATACCAAAATGTAAACTAGAGACATGTAGGAAGTCAAAAATGTAAAAAATGTACGGTCACCTTGGGTGGTACCAATTTGTGAAGATATCAGAATTGGCCCCAGGCCTATCTCTCTCTCTCTCCCCCTCTCTCTCTCTCTCTCTCTCTCACTCTCTCTCTCCCCCTCTCTCTCTCTCTCTCTCTCTCTCTCCGCTGTCTAGTTGATGAAAACTCTCTTCTCCTCTGTGATGAAGTTGTACCAGAGGGGTCAGAGTCCAGATCAACGTTCAGGTGGATTGAAACCCACAAGGGGATTATGGGTCGATTGGGTCGCGAGGAACCAGTGTTTGGACTTGTAGTTTACTGTGAGAGTCACAACCTGTGTGGGTGGGTGTGCGCACGTGCGTCTGCGTGTGCGTGTGTGTTTCCTAGAAAAACCTGTTTTCCCCTTTGGGAATTCATGCCCGTTGGGAACGATGCCTGTTGGGAATGATTCACTTTACAATTTCAATGTATAATTTCAAGTATTTATCAGACGCTCTTAATCCAGAGCAATTTACAATAAGCAAGGTAAATACATCATTCTAAAACGGCTAGTTCCATTCCTTGATTCTGATTGGCTGGTTTCCCTTTAACTCATTTAATGCCCCCCTTTCACCACTAGAGGGGGCTCAGTGTGCCCCAGACAATCCCATAGAGATATGCTGGTATATGCAGAAGCCCTGCAGCCATGACTTGCCTGAACACTTTCCTTTGTGCATGTACAGGAAGAGGATGAAGTTAGCTTGAAGTTAGCTATTGGCTACCAAGCATTTTAAAAGCCTTATTTTCGTCAACTTAGCCATGATTAACCCTTGCACACCTCATGCATGGGAAAAAAAACAGAGAAGAATGAGCTCTAAAAAATCCAATGCAATCCTGGATTGCATTGGAGTGGATTTGTGCAGTTTGTTCACAGCTTTCAAACAAAAAAAATCCGATTGGAAATCCGTTCAGGCATTCTTGAGATAATAGCCATTATGTTTTACACTGTTGTGAGCTTGGAGGTCTGCTACCTGAGTTGTATGGGGGTTGTATGGGGGTTAAACATGCAAAATCGCGATTGAAATCATTTTCACTAGATTTGATGGGGTCAAAAAAAAAAAAAATCAAATTTTTTTTTTTCAAAAAATGTTTTTTTTTTTTTTTTTTTTTTTTTTTAAACGAGTATACTCGTGATTGGCACTGTGGGATGCGCTAATATATCACGTGTATACTCGTGATTGGCACTCATTGAGTTAATTGCTGTGGTATGTGAGAGGACTTTCTCTTTTCCCTCTCTCTCTCTCTCTCTCTCTCACTCTCTCTCTCTCCCCCTCTCTCTCTCTCTCTCTCTCCGCTGTCTAGTTGATGAAAACTCTCTTCTCCTCTGTGATGAAGTTGTACCAGAGGGGTCAGAGTCCAGATCAACGTTCAGGTGGATTGAAACCCACAAGGGGATTATGGGTCGATTGGGTCGCGAGGAACCAGTGTTTGGACTTGTAGTTTACTGTGAGAGTCACAACCTGTGTGGGTGGGTGTGCGCACGTGCGTCTGCGTGTGCGTGTGTGTTTCCTAGAAAAACCTGTTTTCCCCTTTGGGAATTCATGCCCGTTGGGAACGATGCCTGTTGGGAATGATTCACTTTACAATTTCAATGTATAATTTCAAGTATTTATCAGACGCTCTTAATCCAGAGCAATTTACAATAAGCAAGGTAAATACATCATTCTAAAACGGCTAGTTCCATTCCTTGATTCTGATTGGCTGGTTTCCCTTTAATTGCTGTGGTATGTGAGAGGACTTGCATGTTTCTGCAGCCTGGCCGGGAACTACTTTCTTGTAGCTGGGGACTACTTTCTTGCAGAGCAGACCTTATAGTGATTTATTAGTGACATAGAACAGTTTTAATTGGTACATGTCTATGATTTTTCATGTTGCCATATTGTAACCGTTTTAGAAAAGCAATAAGCCACGCGAGGCTTGTGGTTACCTGTATTTTACACCGGCTGAGAGGTACCTCTGGCCTCTCAGCCGGTGTAAAATACCAGGTAACCACTCACCTCTTGTGGCTTATTGCTTCAGTACATCAACATCAGTAGGCTAATCTAAGAATTGTAAGAAAATACTTAGGTACAGTATAGACCAAGCGCCTACACCTATTCAATAAAAACTTGAATTTTAAAACATTCAAAAACATTCCCAAAAAAGGCAAAATATTTTATGAATTATTTCAGTAATTACATGAAGAAATTGGTGAAATCTCGATATTTCGACGTCCCATTGGTCCAACTAAGTGTCCGTTGCTCTCCCCAGGTTGGCAGAGGGAGTGTAGCGCCCAGGATTGAAAACAGACGATCTACAAGCACACTGCTTGTAGATCGGCTGTTTTCACTATTTTTTTGCGACAGTCTTGTATGATGAAGCAGGGCTTTACTTTACCAAAAGACGTACACATTTGAAACTTGGAGATACGAGGTTTCTGCCCGACAGTGACGATATTTTAGTGATTATGCTGCGAGGAAAACATTGAGATAATAGCCATTTTGGTTAGAACTGACTGAAAATAACTTTGTACTTCAAGTTTAAAATTATACTAAATATTTTTTCAAGTGTCCAAATAAATTCCAAATATCATCAAATTATCTCGCGGCACCCCTGGACTGCCGTCACGGCACCCCAGGGTGCCCCGTCACACACTTTGAAAACCCCTGCATTAGACACTTGACACCAGGTGAAAAAAATGGGTTACAAAAATCACAGGATAAAAATGAAAGGAAAAAAAAACAAACTCCTACGTCTCCTGTGAGGAGTCATTAGCATGCCAGCCGCGCCGCGTTCTGTCTCCACGCCGGCAAAGCGTGCCGCCGCCGCCGCCACAAAACGCCCCACTTATCACCGAGCGGCGTGGAGCCTGTCGGCTGACAGAAAGACGCGTTCGATCAACCCTCCACTCGCCTCTCTCCTCCCGAAGCTACGCGGTACGTGCGGCGCGATACGACCCTCTGCCCCGCGTCTCCTTGCCAAGCTGCGCGCGGAGAGATAAGAACCCTCGCCAGGCAGACGCCTGTCTCCCCACCAGGGACGTGCAGAGAATGTTAGAGAGGCAGGGGCTGGACTTTCTAAAAAGGGCCTTTGGGTGAAAATATTGAAAATAGCAGAACTCCAAGCTCACAGCTTGGAGGACTGCTATTTCCGGTGCTTGATACCACACTGAACTATAAGCATAATCAAGTGAATACTGGAGATGTGGCGTAACAGCATGGATTTCTACACAGAGAGGGCAATTCTTTCAACATGAGATGCTGCATGCAAGTTCAGGAGAGAATTCTCTTGAATGCCGCCTTCAGGTATGGCATGGAAAGAGGGGGCATTCGCATTTCTTTCACCATAGTAAAAACTGCTTTCATGGGGGAGCGTGTAGATTTTGCGACATGTTGCAATACATGCCCAGCCCACTCTTTCGACGCAGGTGAATGTTAACCTCTATGCCTAAACCTAAACCTAACCCAAACCCTGTCCCTAACCCTCAGTAACCGTGACGTGGGTGAGTAGCTAACCTGCCGACGCAAGAATGACACATTCGAAAGAGCGAGGTTTCCCTCATTCATGGTTTGGAAAGGGCTAGCTTTTTTACAGAAGGATAAAAGGGCAGGGGCTCAAGCCCCCTGTGATGTCTAAGTGTGCACGTGCCTGCTCGCCACCATTAGCCGTGCACACCAGCCATACGGTAGACCTCCCCCCACCACCACCACCTCCCCAGAAAAAGGAAAACAAACAGACGCCAGCTCCCCAGAGCGTCGAGAGGAATCGTTTCTTTCCCCTCCCAAACAACACCATCAGATTCCAGGCCGTGGTTGAAAAGCCCCAATTATTTATCGCTTGACGTATGGCCGCGTCGCTCGACGGGAAATGAGCGATTTATCCCGCGAATAGCCCCCGCGTCGGCACGCAGTGGCGCTCGTGTGTTTGCGACGCGGAAGCAGCTTTTTATTTTTTTTTTAAAGAGCAGAGGCGGTTGAAAGCTGTGTGTGAGGGTGCTTTTTTTCATCTGACACTGGGTGACTGAGGAGGAGGGGGACAGGGGCAATTGAGGTGAGGCGAGCGACAGAAAGAGAGTTCGGTAGAAAAGTGTGCAAAGTTAGGAGGAAAGGAGCGATGTGAGATGCGTGACAAGCACCTGCCCTTTGTTGCTCTTTTTTCCTCTCTTCTGTCACTCCTTTTTCGTCGTCTTCAAAGACTACCCGCTTGTTGTATTTTTCCTTTAAAGGGGTCTGTGTGTGTGTGTGTCTGTGTGTGTGTGTGTGTGTGTGCGTGTGCGTGCGTGTGCTATGCTTGTGATAGTCCATGGGCCATACGAGATGTCGGTATCAGAAAGGTGGCAAAGGTTACCATGCATTTTTGAAAAGCTCTTTATCTGTAGATTATATTTTGGTGTGATAACCCTTTCTGAGACACAGCTAAATTGGTGTTATCAGCCGCTAGAGTTGGTGTCCCATTAACTTAATATACAGGGGGGAAAAAAGCAAAAAAATTATCTGCTTTAAGTAGCATATGAGGGGTCAAACTTTTCATGATTCTGAATCTATTGTAAGCATTTGTTTTGCACGAAAAACATTCCTTGGGCCAAAAAAAACGGCCCCACAAGACTATGGTTTAGTGATGAAAAGTGATGAGTCATCACTTTTCACACTTTTGTGAGGGCCGTTTTAGCCCAAGGAATGTTTTTTTTGTGCAAAACAGACAACAGATTGACATTTGGCTCTCACAAGCATAGCACGTTGACACTAGGGGTGCAACGATTAATCGATTACGAAATGCCCAGTTGCCAACTAATTTAGTAATCACAATCGAATTGGCAAAGTTATCGTTGGTGTTTTTCCACTCAAACACAGTTTCATGTATCTAAGCTAAGGAGGAGTCATTATTCTTCCCTTAAAATCTGCTGAGAGTTGCACGTGCACGATAGTGACGGTGAATAGAGTACTGACAAACATAATAAGAAGCAATATTTTATCAAATATATGCAGGCAAAGGTATTGTGTTTATTTTTAATTTTTATATAAGTTGTATTTTATAAGACATACCGTAATTGCTGTACTATAAACCGCACCTGAATATAAGCTGCACCAGCAAAATTTAGAACAAAAAACAAATGTTTACAGATAAAAGCCGCACCTGACTATAAGCCGCAGGTGTCCTTCCTGCTTCCCGCTATAAATATATATATATATATAAATCCTTTTTAAAGACCATTGTAAAACCAACTAACTGGCCGTACCGTTGTATAAGCCGCAGGGTTAA
>NC_137814.1:58770926-59275926 GCF_963921795.1 Nannobrachium achirus
AAACGGTGGCGTCAGTTCAGAAAAAGCTAAGGTAAGGCAACATGACTGGTGTCTTGCACACGTGCCTTCACGCGCGTGCAAGACACCAGTCATGTTGCCATACCTTAAGAAGTACATTCTATTTCCCCCCCGTTTCTACGGTTTCTTGTGCTGGATATGGCAGCCTGGAATGGTTGTTCAAGTGCAGCTAAACTTGGCATGTTAGTAAACGTGCCACAATACCTTGTGAAAGTGACCATTTTGTTACATGTTGTAGTTCTTTTAATGTAATTTAACAACATAATACAGATAGACAAAGAGACATTCATGGCTTTATATTTAAAGGTAACTTTTATTTCCCCCCCTGGACCCAGGGTATGGCAGCTGCATACCCCTGCCATACCCAATTGATGCCCCTGGTTTAAAAGTGATGCTCTTGCTTTAATTGTCATTGCCGTCAGTGTGTCTGTGTGGTCAAAATATCAGCCCCCCCCATCTTGTGGTTATAATTGTACATTTATAATTTTGATATTTGGTAGCCTGGGGCATGTTCACAAAATGTGTGTGCGAGGAGGACTCCAACTTGCTGGACTGGCAAAAAAAAAAAAAACAGCAAAACAATTGGCTAAGTTCTGATCTGTGTCTGCCATCATTGGCAGTCACTTTATATGGAAAAGACGGTGCCATCTATATCCATAGCTTAATCGTTTTTTGATCTGCCCTGCCCTATAGCCTAAGGAATTATTACATTATTTGTGAACATGATCTTTTGCACTGTACTGAATTGCTTCTTATTACTATTGGATTTTGATGATTTATGTCTCTAATCGTAATCCAATAAAGGAATTAAAATGTGTGCGTGTGCGTGTGCGTGTGTGTGTGTGTGTGTGTGTGTGTGTGTGTGTGTGTGTGTGTGTGTGTGTGTGTGTGTGTGTGTGTGTGTGTGTTTTCCCTCAGCAGACAGAGAGAAAGCGGGGAAGAAAGATGACAGCATTCCGTTCAAACCTGACGTTTTAGGTAAGACTGCAGCACTGTGTCACTCACTCACACACACACACACACACACACTGCTTTTAATTTTTGTTAACCTTTTTTTGTTCATCCGTTTGCGGAAATGGCAGACCGGCGATCATACTTTAATTGTTTTATAGAGTTTACAGCATATTGACTGAAAGGAAAATAAGATAGGATATGGTTAAAGTAATAGAAAATAGATGGACTGTATATGAGGTGGGGTCGCTGGTAGATATCTCACTTGAATCTGGTATGACCAGTAAGACTCCCTAATCGGGAGATAAGCGACCGTAGGTGGCTTATGTCCACAAATAGGGCAAAAATTTGTTTTTCCCAAATCTTCCTGATCCATGTTGATGACATGAGTGTAGACATGCTTGGTACTGTAGATATCTCACTTGAATCTGGTATGATAAAGTCTAGTTAACCGGAGAGCCCATGAACCCTTATAATTACTGTATAAAGGTAGGCTCTCTTCATGCACTAAGTCTGTAGTGCATCTATTCAATATTCTTCTATGAGTCTCGGTATCTGAATCTATAAATCTAAGTCTAACTCTAGATATCTCTGTAGATCTGTATACTTCTATATATTTCTTCGGTATACAGCTAATTTATAGCTAAATATGACATCATGCTGTGCCGTGATGCGTCATGCTCGTTTCCTCAACAACAATGACAGCTCGCCATACTTGTCATAGGCAGTAAACGAGTTAAGACCTGGAACCACTTTACCCATTATGTTGTGCTTTAACTATTAAAAAATAGCAGATCTACAAGCTCGCAGTCTGTGCTGTGCTGTGAGCTTGTATATCTGCTATTGTTTTAATAGCTAGAGCATAACATAATGGTTACTTATTGCGACAGGCCTAAGAGAGTGTGGAACTCCTTGATAAACTGTGTTCTATACAGTATAATAACCTTGCACTGAGGCAGAAGAACAGAACGTTATCCGACTGTATTAAAACCCATTTAGGCCTAGAATTATTGAATGCTTTAACTATTGAAAAATAGCAGATATACAAGCTCACAGCGTGGCACTCGGTGGCACTTAAGTGAAAAGGACCTTTTCTTTGACGATTGCTGACATAGAAACATAGGTTTTTCAAATAAACCTTAGAAGGATTCAAAAGACACTCAATGAATCGGGACAAAATTCAAATTTTCATGATTCAAATTTTCAGATCTACAAGCTCGCAGCGCGGCACTCGGTGCCACGCTGTGAGCTTGTATATCTGCTATTTTTCAGTAGTTAAAGCATAAAATAATAATACACAATAATGTGTACCCGTTCTGACTGTGTTAAAGTCTTATGGATCCTGGTTCATTCTCTGCCTGGGTATCAGCTGCTATCTCTCTCTGGGGACCAGGCTTCTCCGAACGGCCTCCATCTGTCTCTCCTCGTTCACCTCTCCATTTCACATCTCACAGGTTCAGGAGTTTTTCTCTTTATCCTGCACTGATGTCTGCAGTGGCTTATAGAACACTTTTCACATCAAGGTCCATTATTTATCGGGCACTTGAGCCTCGGATTTAGCCTCTGAGACCCAAGACTTAGAATGTTAGTATCATTATGGGATAGGATTCTGTCCACAGTTCCATGCTGTATTGATGTCGGCACCATAGCAGAGATAACGGGCACACGTTGATCAAAAGCTTAAATTCTAGTAAAGTTTCAGTCGGGGTACCTGAACACCTGGAGTGCCTAACACGTTCCCACTAAGGCTGGGAAATATATCGAAACTATATCGATATCGAGGTATCAACATGCAAGGTATACATATCGATGAAGACGGCTTGAAATGAGGTATTGGTGTATACATGTGTCAAATTCATTGACAGACACAATATGCATGCACTTAGCACGTGCAAAAAAAGCAGTCCATTCAATAAAACCATTGTTGGAAAATAAAAAATAAGGCATTTAACTCATTGACTGCCAAGGCCCGAGTTTCCCGAGTTATTACAGTAGTAACAGGGTGCCACAGCCCGAGTTTCCCGAGTTGGAAGCCATTTTGAAAACCCCCCCCCCCCCCCCCCCTTTTTTTTTTTTTTTTTTTTTTTTTCAATTTTTTTTTTATAAAAACAATTCTAAAAATGCCTCAAATGTATTAGGCATGATCGCAATTGCGAAATTGCATGTTTAGCCCCATAACAAACACATCTTTCAAAATGTCAAAAATGGCTGTTTTGCCTGACTTTGAAGGCTTGTATCTCATGAATGCCTGAACGGATTTCCAAGCGGATTTTTTGTTTGAAAGCTGTTAAAAAGTACTACACATATGGTGCATGATCTAGGTATGGGCGTGCATGATCCGTGCACTAAAAATTGATCCGTGCACTAGAAATTTAGGAAGGTGGCAGTGTTTGTTTTGTCTGACTTTGAAGGCTTATATCTCATGAATGCCTGAACGGATTTCCAAGCGGATTTTTTTGTTTGAAAGCTGTTAAAAAGTACTACACATATGGTGCATATATGGTGCATGGGCGTGCACGATCCGTGCACTAAAAATTGATCCGTGCACTAGAAATTTAGGAACGTGGCATCCTGGTACTTGGCGGCCATCTTGAAAAGGGCATTCAATGAGTTAATGTATATGTGTACTGTGCAGTGTGCATGCATGGATATGCTATTCATTATCTGGATTAGACAGGCAGTGGACCTAAAGCAGAAACAAAAACATTAAAAACTATAATGGAATTGCTTTTACTAATATCGTGAGTAATATCGATATCGAGGTATTCAACAACCTCATTGAATATCGAACATGGATATCTCTGCTTGCCTTCTTTTCCCATATCGAGCGTTTGGTCAAAACGGCCTGTTTCCTAAGTGGTAACTGAATCGTCCCAACCCCGTGAGCATGCCTTAACTCAGGGGTCTTCAACGTTTTCAGGCCAAGGACCCCTTTTCATCGATTTCATAGATAGATTCATAGACTTGTTTGACAGCACTGTCATCAGTGTTATGTTGGATTCATGTTAATGTGTATTTTCACACATTTAACCACTTAAATTGTTGATATTTTGTAAAATTGACTTTTCACTAATCACTATGTACTTGGTCTGCTCTTTTTGACCTCTACATCAAACAAATTTGCCGAAAATAGCCGGGCGTTGAGAGCTTGTAGATCTGCTATTTTCGGCTATTAAAGTTCTCCTTGAAATAGGGATGCGAGGGTTCAAGTTGTTCATTTAAAATAATTGTGTCCTATCACACAAGGATTTGGAGGCCCCGCTGTAGTAACTCTGAGGACCCCCTAGGTGTCCCAGACCCCCTGTTGAAGACCCCTGACTTAACTCAATCTCTCTCTCTCTCTCTCTCTCTCTCTCTCTCTCTCTCTCTCTCTCTCTCTCTCTCTCTCTCTCTCTCCAGAGACCAAAGGCCTGGACCACGGTGACGGGTTCTACGCCGGGGTCCCCGGGCTGCCTTGCTCTGACAGCTACGCCGGCTTCTGTGTGCACGGGAAGTGTGAGCTCAAGCACAACATCGCTACCTGCAGGTACTGTGCACGCACGCACGCACGCACGCACGCACGCACGCACGCACGCACGCACGCACGCAAACACACACACACACACACACACACACACACACACACACACACGCAGACAGCGAGACCAGGCAGCAGAGGGCGGCGTCATGCAAGAATTAATGTGAATTTGGCCGGTATGGCTTGCCATACATTGAGAGTAGTCTCTGGCCACAGAGCCTCAGGGCCAGAGAAAATCAACACGGAAGAGAATTGGTCTCCGTTGATGTTAACGCATAATGGATTTTTAAGACCATCACTGCGGGCGATGTGATTACAGTACACGGCGGCGCGACCCCTCATCAGCTTACGGACATCAACAAGGTAAACGAACGAACGGCCGTATTGGCGCGGCGCGACCTCGAGAATTGGGGCGAACGGGAACGTCCGTAGCGGTATAAGAGTTAAGCAATCAAGACAAGAGGCCATCAAGAAATGATGGCTATCCATAATATAAAGCCATTTAACACTTATTGCATTAATGAAAGGTTATTTTAATGATATTAATGATAATATATTTTTACTTTTGTCAATTGTCATCTTCATAGATGTTGGTCAGCCACAAACTCACAGTTCTGTTCAGAATTTGTTGTCTCACGTCTTTCCACGAAATAGAAAACGCTCAATAGTGGGCTTGATTAAAGCCCAGGCTCAATAAGCTGAATCAATAAGGTGCTCATTATCAATACAAATTAACAAGCTCTATCCCTAGCGTGTAGATCAACTGTTTTTTCGCTATTTGTTTGGGGGGGCGAAAAGAGGCAAGTAAGTAAGCCAGTATTTTGGGTACTTTAAGGACATTTCCATACTTTAGGTACACGTTTATACCAATACTTTTGTACAGTAAAGCCCTTTGCACACAGTACAGTTGCGTTTCTTTCCGTTTGCTGCTTGATTAAAACGCATTGGATTTGGTGTGCAAGGCTGTGCGGAATCTACACTGCGGATCCAAAAAGAAGTCATAAAAGGAGTCAATGAGCACAAATCGAACTGGGTTCGATCGGGAAAAAAACTCACAGCTGCAGCCACCTGCCGCATGGCAAATTTGAAGCCGGTGTGCATGAGTCATAGAGGATCATTGTTTTCTTTTAAAAAATGAAATCGGCATTTTTTTTTTTCGTGCGAAAAGAACGCGTCTGTGTGCAAAGGGCTTTACTCAAGTACATGTTTAATTCCAGACTTTTATTGTGGCAGAGTAGTAAGTAAAATTGGGCTGGCCACCATTATTTTATCCAAGTGTTTACTATTTACTGATTACTTCTCCACCAGGTGTGACGCAGGCTACAAGGGCCCGCACTGCGAGGAGCCGCAGGACTTCAACATCCTCTACGTTGTCCCTAGTGGACAGAAGCTGCATTACGTCCTCATCGCCGCCATCATCGGAGCCGTGCAGATCGCCATCATCGTCGCCGTGGTGATGTGCATCACCAGGTATGGGACGGGATGAGTTGCAAACTGACCAAATAAGGCTTTACTAAGAATAACGAACTGAAACTGTATTGTGTGTTCACAGGGAAACAATGAAAACTGATGAAAAGCATAGAGAAAATGTCCTTATTTTAGTCTCAAAATAGCTAAAATAGCAGATCTGCATGCGTCCATATGACAGCCAAAAACTAAACTAGCAAAACCGCTTTCTAGACTAAAGTCTTTGAATATTTTTGACCCGATACTATGAATGTCTTTTAAATCCTTCTTCTAAATCAGTGGTTCTCAAACTTTTTCATGTCAAGGACCCCCAAAATTACATGTATTTGGCCGCAGACCCCCATCTCAAAATATGTTTTTTCCAGGGACCACCCAGATGCATAGACGTATTCAAAAAAAACACTTTTCAAAAATAGCAGATCTACAAGCTCACGCTGTGAGCTTGTATATCTATTTTTTTAATAGTTAAAGCATATAATATAAATAGTTTGATTCTACACGTGGACGACGGGGTGAGGGAACAGAGTTGTGATTGGCCCAAAGCCACACTGACCATAAATGGACTTCTGGTTCCTCCAGAGGTGACTCTGGCATTATCACCCAGGCAACGGGCCCAGCCTCCTTCAATCATGTAATAAAAATAAAACATTGATTTTACCTTTTCATTATACAAGTCATTGTTGGCCTTGGCCTGTTACTGGTGCTAAAACCAACTTGTGTGTGTGTGTGTGTGTGTGTGTGTGTGCGTGTGCGTGTGCGTGTGCGTGTGCGTGTGCGTGTGCGTGCCCGTGCGTGCCCGTTAATGCTGTGGCTCTCGAAATGGGGTCATGTGCACCCCCTAGGGCAGGGGTCCTCAAATACAAATCTTGAGGGTCCACAAATATGTTTTTGAAACATAATAATTATATATATATATGTTACAGTATGTTCAAGAAACCAGTAAAAGTTGTCAAGGAGCACTCGTTTTGACGTTCACCACACACTAATCACCACCAGATGGCGACGTCAGCCAGAGTGTATATAAGAGAGTTACGTCACGCTTTGAACTCGCCGCAGACCGGAAGTGTTTACTCTTTATTTACTAGCCTAGCCTAGCCTAGCCTAGCCTAGCCTAGCCTAGCCTAGCCTAGCCTAGCCTAGCCATTAGCTCCATTGTAGTCACTTGGACAGGGCGTTTAACGTGCGCTTGCCCAGGCCTTACGGCCTGGGCATAAATATAACGATTGCATTCACCACGGCTTCGTAACTCGCGCGGCGCTCCGCCGGCCGCGCGGCCCTGGCCCGCTCTTCGCGGCCACTCGCGCCTGCGGCGCTCGGGGGCGAAGAGCAGGACCAAGGTCCGCTGGCCTTCGCGCCGCTTGGGGCTTCGTGGACCCAGGGGGGCCTCGTAACTCGTTTGGGCTTCGTGGATACAGGGGGGCTTCGGTAGCCGCTCGCAGTGTCGTGGACAATAGAGCGGCGCACCGCCTGGAGTACGTTGTTGAGGCGACCGCTTGCTCCGCCCCGTGCCGCACCACGAGTGCTCCGCGTCTCGAATGTGCTGTTTCTCTAATATACTATGACATATATATATATATATATATATATATATATATATATATAGTGTGTGTGTGTGTGTGTGTGTGTGTGTGTGTGTGTGTGTGTGTGTGTGTCTTTTTTCTTTATTAAAAGGGTCTTAGGTCCTTGCATGGAAAGACAACATCTTAGCCACTAGCCTAAAAGGGGAATTCCCCTTGGATGGGGAGATTTTAGCCTTTTGGTCATCAGGTTGGATCCACCACTCACTTCAAACTGGGTTTGATTTTTCCAGTACACGAAACAGCAGAAGGGAGAACAGATTGTAGTAAATCAAAGTGGAGCAGAGATATTTTGCGCTCTGGTTTCTTTTAACAAACTGGGATAATCTTCGAATAATTTATGCTTGTGTCACAACGTGAATATCGATCTGAAAACAAGGTCTCGCGGCCACGCATCGGAGACGAAGCGGCTCCTAGCGAGCAGGCTACTTCATGTAGCTCGCAGCAAGCTTTGCTCGATGCCGTCGCTGCATATCCATGCAGAAAGACAGAGGCGACCGAGGCACGTCGATCGCGACAAACTCTCTGGAGAGAAGATTACAATCCTGCAAACGTATTCACGTTGATGCTGTGCGTGAATGAACCCCACTGAATGATTTGCGTATAGTTGCACTAGTGTTGCAGGCTCAGGCTGCAGCTCCGAAAACTTCCGTGGTCTGTGGAATGAACTGTAGTGACCCAGGTGCTAACAGACAGTCAGTCTAGCTGAGCGTGTCGTTGTCATAGAGATGACAACCCATAATAATCTGTGGCCAGCATCAGCCAATCAGCGCGTCGCTGGTTCTCTCACACACAGCGCTTGCAATGAAGCTGAAGTGAATGAATACAACGAGACGTGGAAACATTTTTTTTTTTTTCCTACAATTCGTCCTGGGTCCGGACGGCGGTGCCTCGCGGTCCGGACATGGACCGCGGTCCGCCTATTGAGGACCCCTGCCCTAGGGGTTCACTGAGGTACTGCAGGGGGTACGTGAGCTAAATGTTGACTATAAAATAAAATGGATGTTTGTTAATAATGTGACAAACATTGTGTGAACCTCTGTAAAAAAATATAAATAAGTGTTATTGAAAAGATAGTCGACTAAGTATATAGGGTTTTAGTGGTTCATTACATGCCTGTTTAAATAAAGAAAACAAATACGTATAATAATGAAGGGAATAAAATACAATTTCTGCTTATATCTTCCGCATTGAGCTGCTGGTGTTGTTATTCAAAAGGCTGTACTGTTTTTTTTTCTTTTTTTTAACTGCTAATAAAGCTTTCAATCAATAAAACATAGATAAAAAAACTCTACAAGGGTCAGAGCCACAGTTCTATATGGTAATATTAACTAATTTACTGCCACCAATAAAAATCGGCTTTGAGCGTTTCCTGGCACGCTATTTTATGATTGTCTTACCCTCTAACGTGGTCGTGGTGTGTCGATCCGTGCACGATCCGCGCGTGCCGTTTTGCGACCACGTTTGCGATGACAAAAGACAACACTCGAATCCACACATATTTTTACACTTGCACTTACAATTGCTCATCTACAAGCTTCACCGAGTGCTGCGCTGCGAGCTTGCAGATCTGTTATTTAAAAATGAATTGTGAATGTTAACTCAAAACTCTCTCTCTCTCTCTCTCTCTCTCTCTCTCTCTCTCTCTCTCTCTCTCTCTCTCTCTCTCTCTCTCTCTCTTTTCAGGAAATGCCCGAAAAACAACCGTGGCCGTCGGCAAAAACAGAACCTGGGACACTTTTCGTCGGACACTAACTCCAGGATGGTATAGCCTCCTGCTTTTGTGTGTGTTTTTTTTACAACAGCTTTTTTTCTTACGGCGCAGGGGGAAAACCATTTGTTCTTTTTACATGAGATCTGTTGTGTTATCCTCCTTTTCCCCCATGGGAGTAAATCGAAAACAAACAGAAGAAAGGAGTTAATTCATTTCAGGGGCCTTACATTTTATTTTTATTTTTTTCCTTTCCGAGGCGAGTCTTGACCTTCACAAACATTGTGACATTTTCTTTGGAAGCCACTTTAGAGGACTGAGTTACATGGAACTGACTCGACAAAAAAGAAAAAGAAAAAAACGAACTCTTTGTCACTATGCCATCGTACCGTAGTTATTATCCCATGTGGGGCTGGGCGATATATATATCCATATCGTGTCGATATCGTGATATGATTAGGGTTGGGATCCCTTAAGGTTTTGACAATTTAGGTTAATCACAGATGATTAGCTTAATGTGAAACATTGTTTTCGCACTAAAATAAAAATTAACAATGGCCATGTTGGCAAATATTAAAGGCAGAAATTGTGACAATATACCTGCTCTTCATCTATATGTAGATCTGCTATTTTCACAATAGAACTGTGTTGTATAAAATGTATGTAATCCCAAGTTAATATATGATTATTTTGGGGGTCGTGGCCTGAAAAGGTTGAGGACCAGCACACTACAGTGCACACTGTTTACACTGCACTGTACAAAGAGTGTACAAATGAACCCGTTACGGACCATTTTGGTTCCATTTGTACACTCTCGGAGTTACACACCCATAAGGGTCCATTTGGTTCCTGACTATCATTTAGCTGGGACTCCCCTGGAACCGGTTCCTCCGGCTCCCAACCCTAGACATGATCCACGGTATCGCCTGGGATTTAGGATGTCGTAATATCGTAATATGACATACGTGTTGTCTTTACTGGCCTTATTAAGCCCTAATTTATTCTTACAAATAGACGATCTACGCATTGTGACGCGTTGTGAGCTTGTAGATTGCTATTTTCTTTTTTTGAAAAATAAAAAAAGGAGCGATTCATATTATTGTCACAATACGATATTATCGTCACAATATTGACATTAAGGTATTTGGTCTAGGAAAAGAAAATAACGTGATATTTGATATTTGATCCATAATATGGCCCAGCCCTAGTTTGATTGTCTTAATTGCTATATTTGTTCATTTACGTTGAATGCTTTACGAGACGTGGTACGTTTGGTCAAACTGGCTGAGCTGGAGTTCTAGAATCGTTGCGAAACGGATGCTTTGGAATGTACCGGAATGTGCTATTTATTATTGTTAAAGATTGTTTCTACCCCCTATCTGTCTCTCTCTATGTATCTCTCCCTATCTATGGGTGTGTTCGGAAATTCGCACTCAGCGCACTGGCGTGCCATCTTGTCGTTCGTTTATTCGGTGCACTCGGTGCGTTGTCGTTCGAGAATCCAGTGCGCTGCGCACCGGGTGTGCTCAGTAGACCCTACTCGGAAGTTGGTTTGACAGTGTGGTGCGTTTTGATTGGTTGATTTTCATGGCGGTGTCTCGAGCGCTTCTCTGCGGTGAACAATGGCGTAGGACAGTGTTTTTCAACCACTGTGCCATGGGACAACAGTAGTGAAAACAGCCGATCTACAAGCACACAATGCCTCACGGTGTGAGGTGCTGTGTGCTTGTAGATCTGCTGTTTTCACTCCTGTTGTGCGACAGCCTTGTATGATGAAGCAGGGCTTTACTTTGCGAAGAAACGTACACATTTGAAACTTGGAGATACAAGGTTTCTTCCCGACAGTCACGATATTTACACCTCCGTATTATGTTGGTGTGCCCATGGATTCTTGGGACATGAAAAGTGTGCCCATGCAGAAAAAAGGTTGAGAAACACTGGATTAGGAGATGATAGCAAAATGCACTATTTGCGGCTTGATTGGTCCTTTGGGCTTTATCGTGACCCACACATCAACGTGTAAACCAACAGCAGGCAGGCAAATGTTATGAATTAAATTACGTGTCAATAGCAACGTTACGTTGGCAACTGCTGCTTTTCAGAAAGTTTTCCTTCAGAGTTCAGAGTGAAAAAGCATACAGCTGCCTCTTAACTGGTCGTTGGTGAATAAGCCACAACGAGTGCACTCTACAACGTCACCGCCCACTGCACTCACTACACTGAGCACACAGCCGGTGCGCATTTCCGAACGCACCCTATGTCTCTCTGTCTCTATCACTCTGTCTCTCTTTCGCTTGTTGTTGTCGTTCTGTCGTCCTTTTTCAACAAACAACGTGCAGCTGTTCACCAAATGCTTTTTTTATTTTATTTTTTTATTTTTATTTTTGTATTAGTTTGGGGAGAGCAGCCAGGGAGATGGATATGTTTACACTTATTCTCTCATTGTGTAAAAAGAAAAAAGAAAAGCCACACTGTTTAACGAGCTAATAATTTATTAATAATATTATATGCTTTTATATTAGGTTCTTGTTTTTATTTTATTTTGTTAATAACACAAGGGTAATGTTTTTGTCTACTTTATATAATTCTAATTAGAGTATGGAAGGCCATGCGGGGATAAAAGAAAGAAAGACAAAAAAAAACTTTTAACCACTTCTACCCTGTTTTATAGCCTACTCCAGTTGTTCCAACAATAGCCGGTCTACTGAAGCTACTGGTAGATCGCCTATTTTCTTTATTAAAAGAAAACATTTTGGTAAAATATAAAATTAGTACTTGCCCATGCCCTGATAGGGACACCAGGGTGAAAGTGGTTATGAAAAAAAAAGAAATACCTATCACACATTGTCACAGCAGATGTGTTGCAAAGCGAACTCTGTCCAGCAGGTGTCAGCGCTGAGTAACGACCAGGTGTAAAAACAAACACACCTGTTCATTTAACTCTGTGATCATTTCAGGGCCGTCGCCTCGTACAGTACGAGTAATTAATCCATTGGATTGGCGTAATCAAACAAGTAGGCGTGCAACACTTATTGAACTGCCAATTTAATCAATTATATCAATAATAATCAATGAATGACTTTTCTTTCAAAAGTTTTCAAAACCTTTCAGAAATATTGATAATAGCAGATGAGCCCTATTTAATCGCACGCATCCAGAGTTAAGTGAACTGTTGGTGTGTGGTGGTGTGACAGACAACGAGGATGGGAAGAGTTAGTTCGTAACGATTGGAAAAAGGGAATGTTTAACGCTTTGGGAGGAGAAAGCACATCTGAAATAATGAACAAGTCTTACTTGGACGTCACGGTTGGGTTGACCTCAAAGCAACCTCCTGAAATGAGTCTTAACTTTGATAAGCAGTGGAGTCAGTGTTTGTTGATGAACAATCGTTAGGACAGAGGTTGTTCTGGCTGGGGATGGGGGAGTGGGGGGGGGGGGGGGGGGGGTCGAGGGGGCGTCCTATAGATCATGGGTCTTCAACAGGGGGTCCGGGACCCCTAGGGGGTCCTCAGAGTTACTACAGAGGGTCCTCCAAATCTACCAATCCTTTTTATATTAACAACTTGAACCCTATAGCGTCCATATTCTGAGAACTGTAGCCAAAAATAGCAGATCTAGCTCACAACGCGCGTTGTGAGCTTGAAGATCGGCTATTTTAGGCAAAGAGCTTTGGTGTTGAGGGGGGAAAAAGCAGACTAAGTACAGAGTGAAAGGTCAAGTTTATTAAGTATTGACGGTTCAAGTGGTTAAATATCTGAAAACGCAAATTGACAAGATTTCAAAATACACTGATGATTGTGCTGTCAAACGATTAAACTATATGGAATCTATGAAAAGGTTGTGGGGGTCCCTGCTTGATCTCTCTCTCAACTAAGGGGTCCTTGGCCCGAAAACATTGAAGACCCCTGTGATAGAGGGATCATAAGGTTAAGGATTGCACATCGCAGGAGGAATGGTATACGAAAATGAAAAAAAGTCTTGGGTCACCGAAATGGGAGGTGACCAAGGCTTCTCTTTGAATGTGTAAAATGAAATGACATTTGTTTGTTTAGTTTCTTTTTGCTCTTATAGTGTCACATTTTGCTACCCAGAGAGACATTCCCAAGCACAGCACGTTTTTTTAAAAATGGATCCCCACGCAGGGTGGGGAGGGCATGCCGGGTATTTGAAGGGTACGGTTAACCTGCTAGCGATGCTAACTGGTTACACCCGTTGACCTTATTCACACCGCGGCCATCTTGGATCACGTGACCACATGGGGTGGCAAAGCAGCCAATCAGAAGCTGTTGGGTAAGGCAAGACCCCGCCCGCGGAAGCTTCTAATTGGCTGCGTTGCCACCCCATGTGGTCATGTAATCCAAGATGGCCGAGGTGTGAACATGGTCAATTAAATCCTCAGTGTTTGTCTAGTATAGGGAACAGTCTTATGAAAACGGAGCTTTTAAAAACATTTGGAAAAAAAAGTATTACATTCATGTGGAAATATAATTATAATAATATTGTTTAATATTTTTTTTAACTAGAGAATTATTGGCTTTGTTTACCTCTGTAAGTTGCAGACTTTATCCCGCCATTTTTCTTGGGTTTGGTAATATATTTTTGTAAGGCTCAATGTTGTGGTACAATGTTACAGGCTACAGGGTTGCTGCCTTATGGAAGTGAATGGGATAGATAACAAACCTTATGTAGAAATGGCGTTGTAAAAGTAAGACGCCTAGTGGCTGAAAGTTGTATAGCAACCCTTAACTCTGGGAGTGTACATTTGTACTCTCCCAGAGTTAACCGCTAAATGAACACTGAGGAATTTACTGTGTTAGCAGTTAGCATTTTTCTTCCCAATTATTATAAACATCTTAATTCTTTCTGTTTACCACCCGTTGACAGCGGAGACAGAAGAATTAGGCCATATGTGACAGGCTGATAGAAAACATTCAAATGTATAAAAGTGTTCCGTCTATCGTTTACTGTCGGTCTGATCGCGCCGCGCGGGGTTTTGTGGAACCTCGCCAGCCCAGCGCGTCGTCATATCCTGTTTATTTCCTGTCTATCATTTGGTCCTCTGCTTTGTCGTTGTGTGTTATCTATGACAACAGAGTCACAGACGCGCTGGGGACACGTGTGTCTATAGGACGCGGCGATGTACTTCGTTTGACCTCCCACCGCAACCCACAACGTCTTAAGCTGTCTGCAGTCTGTGCCGGTTTACGTCATTATAGGAGAAAAAGAAAATAGCTGCTTTTAAAGATTAGTTTTTGGGGGCTTTTATGCCTTTATTGACAGGACAGTAGGCTGACAGGAAATGGGGGGAGAAATGGGGAGTGACGCGCGGCAAAGGTCGTCCGGGTCGGGAATCGAACCGGCGACACCGCCAGGCATCCATGCCTAAGTGGTATGCGCCTGGACCAATAGCCCAGCGGGCGCCCCGAAAACAGCTTCTTCAAGGACAACTTTGTTGTGTTTGGCTAGTTATCTGCAATCATGGAGGTGCAACAACTGCCAAACCGAACAACGTTGCTAACGCAACTCACTGCCGAAAGTTCATTTGGTACGCTACAACGTCGTTTAGTTGTTATCGACCGATACCGAAGTTTAGTTTGTCTGGAGTACGTTGACTCTGAGCTCTTAGTCTGGGGTGGCGCCCCCAAGGGGTCCAAAATGGCACAGTCTGTAGACAGCTTTTATAGTCTGTGTGCCAACACTCATTTTATACTTTGTCCCGGCAATGCTGACACTCACATGAAAATAGCCGACCCACAAGCTGCACAACGTGTCGCAGACGCGACACGTTGTGAAGCTTGCGGGTGGGCTATTTTCACGTGCGGCATCTGCGCCGTATGGCAAAGCATGACTGTGTTTATCGGGGTGGTGGGAGGTCCTTCTTCACGCCGTGGACTCGTCTTCGCAGCTGTGACTCTGTCAATGTGAGTAGAACGTGTTTGTCATGTTGTTAATAAAACTGCATGTGGGACTTTTGGAGGCTATTTTGGTCTCAACCAAAAAAGATAATAAAAAACTGACTTGTTCTTTTTTTTATGTACCGGGTTTCAGACATCATTTGACTCAATGACATGTTCCTACAGTATGTAAAGGTGTGTACCTGCGTATGTACGTGCGTGCGTGTGTGGGACACCAACTTTATTGACAATAGTTGCGATTCCATAAAGCTTATTCGAATTAGGAAGCTAATTATCATTAAGTCGAAAAAAGAAAATGCGCATTGTGCCTGTTTCCATTCACTGATAAAATGCGATTCTTGGAAGTAAGCAGTCGGACAGGCGCTATTTTTCCAGTCAAGTGAGACACATTATTGAACATGCACTCTAACCCAGGGCTCTTCAGCGATTTCATATAAGATGAGAGAGAGAGAGAGAGAGAGAGAGAGAGAGAGAGAGAGAGAGGGAGCTTTACATCACAAATACGGTTTGCTTAATTCATTATCAGATTGTGTGTCATTTCCTAGTTTAAAGGACAACTCCGCTCCACAACCCTGCAACAGCATTGAGCACGATAACAGCTGATATACCGTACAATACAAGCTCATCACAGCTCGTTGCGGATGCGATGTGAGCTTGGAGGTCTGCTGTTCTCGGCTTTTCTGTGCACACGACGCCGTCGCAAAACAGAATAATAATGACGAATGGCTTTACTTTTGAGCACAACTTTGAACATGTTGGTAACTTGGTACAACCAAGAGGCAGCCAACCCCCACCAGCCCTTCCCGCGAGTTCAATAATTATAGTGGATTAAAAAGTGCAATATTTTTCCTCCCAGATAAACTGGAGTAGGCCTACAAGTATTAATAAAGAACTCAATTAAAGTAAAGCATACCTAAAAATAGTTCATAAGTACAGTCATAGTAGTGTATAACAGGAAATGAAACCCCACCAACAGCAGACTCCGGCTTCATTTTATACTCGCGTTGTGCGAGGGTGTGCACTGCAGCCTGCCAAAAACAACAGATCTACAAGCTAATGTTAGCGCAGTGACAGGTTCTGTTACCAGCAGGCAGGCAGGCACAGCGAGGTGCGACAGAAGTATGAGACGCACCGCGGTACTACAGCAGCAGTGGTGTGAAAAGTACTCACAAGTAAAAGTATCAATACTGTGATGTAGGAGTACTCTGTTACAAGTAAATTAAAAGTACAAAAGTATTGGTATCAAAATGTACTTAGAAATTCAAACAATTCAAATCTTTCGAAAATACAAATCTTTTGAAAATAGCAGATCTACAAGCTCACAATGCGTCGCATCGCTTGTAGATCGGCTATTTTCAAATGGACAAAATGTATTAAGGGCTGAAGTTGTTAATGTATGTTTTGTAATAATAATAATCCAAATCTACAAAGTAACTAGTAATTAAAGTTGTCAAATAAATGTAATGAAGTAAAAGTACAATATTTCCGATCCGAGATGTAGAGGAGTAGAAGTAATAATATTGGCAATTGAAATTAGTCAAGTAAAGTACAGTACAAATAACTCAAAAGTGTACTTGAGTACAGTACATAAGTAAAAGTACTTAGTTACTTGTGTAAATGTAGGCTCCAGACCACACTGCACTGTAATTATAGACCATGGGGGGGTTAAGAGACAGCTGCTGAAGACTCTTAGCAGACGCACTGACAGACACACTCACACACACACACACACACACACACACACACACACACACACACACACACACAGCTGACACACACAAACACACACACACACACACACACACACACACACACACACACACAGGCAGCCTGTGTTGATTTCGTCAACTAAAACTATGACGAAAAATGTTCGTCGACTATACCTATTTTCACTGACGAAAACGACTTAAAAACTAAACATAAACTAAGCTATGAGGACTAAGACTAAGTATACTGTATATTGACAGTTTAGTAAACAAATAACCAGACTAAAATGTCAGGGAGGGACTAGTGGAAAAGCAGAACTAAAAGACTATTCGTTTTATGTTTGTTTGCGCTCGGGCGTTGCGCTCTGAAAATAGCAGATCTACAAGCTCACGCGTTGTTGTGAGCATGTAGATCGGCTATTTTCAGCATGTAACCAAGTGTGAAATCAGCCGCTTCGACGCCGCCAAGGCACCGCCAATTTATAAATTTGTGTCGACAAAATCAACTGTAGATTTAGTCGACTAACATCTCATGATATTTGGTCGACTTAAACTGACTAAAAGTTAATATTTCAGGTGACTAAAATATGATTAAAACTAAATAGAATTTTATTCAAAATACTATATGACTAAACTAAATCTGACTTGGATGCCAATACATACTGTACTTTTTACATACACGTTTTAACATTGTAAATGTTGACAAATGTCCTCTTATGAGGTTCCCTGGCACACAGGTCTTTTGGGACAGGAGAGTCCCTGGTCAAATACAGAGCAATTTAGGGATCCTTGACATGAAAAAAACGAAACAAACCATGAAGGTTTTATTACGCATCATTACGTTTAAACATTATTTTATATGCTTTAACTATTGAAAAGTAGCAGATCTACAAGCTCGCAGCGCTCACAAATCAAACTGTGAATGTACAGGAGCAGAACACACAGGGGCGTCACAAGGGGGGGAAAGTGGGACTGAGTTACTAGGGCCCAAGTTGGAGGGGGGGACCTTAACTATTTTATGCTTTAGCTATTGAAAAATAGCAGATCTACAAGCTCACAGCGAGCTTGTAGATCTGCTTTTTTTTCTTTCTTTTTTTACTCGTGAAAATGTGTGCAAATCATTAATATATGTATTGTTTTACATTTGTACCTAACATTTTACTTCTGGGGGGTCCCTGGAACTAAATATTTTGAGATGGGGGTTCGTGGCCAAATACATCATTTTGGGGGTCCTTCACATGAAAAAGTTTGAGCACCACTGACATAGAAACATAGGTTTTTCTAAAAAAGACAAATGTTCACGATTTTTCAAAAATAGCAAATCTACAAGCTCGCAGCGCGGCACTCGGTGCCGCGCTTGCGAGCTTGTAGATCTGCTATTTTTCAATACTTAAAGCACAAAATGTGAGTGAATCCTTGTACCCAGGGCCCAGAATTTGGTGCGACACCCCTGAGAACACACGTCCAAACAACAACAGCAGACAGCAGATAAATAATTGATGCGGGGGCGTAGCGTACCAAACAAAAACCCCATCCCTTTGTTTGCAGTCTGAAGGAGCAGGAAGGCTTGGCACACAAAAACAGACAGCAGGCAGATTGCATTCTTTTATTTTTGCTCAATCTGATCTTTAGCACTGACGACAGTAATGAATAATTCAACCATTAGCAAAGAACACACTGTGAAAAAAACAGGAAATAAAAACAAACAAAAAACAATTATACTGTAGTCCTTGTACAACTTATGTGATAACGATGAGTGGTGAGTGCGAGATAAAGTGGATGTGACGCAACCGCTCCCTTGGTGGTGCAGTAGCGGTAACAAGTCCTACTGGAAGCGTTATGTCTTATTTCAATATTTTTCCGGGCGTTATTTCGTATTTCTCTGGTGTTGTTGGTGTTACTTCCATGTTGTTTTCAAATGTTTTCTTAAATGATACACTCATAACAAGAATATGCCGCTTGACTGACTCCGTCTGTGCTAGTGTGCTTCTGTTATGTTTCCAATGGGACTACAGTTCAGTGCAGCAGTGGCTACTTCCGATACTCGCCATTAAGGAGCTGTGGTTCCAGACTCTATATGGCGGTACCGCATACGCAGTACAGGCGGCGGTATCAGTGATGTCAGTTATCTCCAAATTTGGGTTAGATTGTCGTCGGATGGAAAGCTCGTATCAGTGTTGATTTTGACAGGAAATGATTGTCATATTTTAGTATGTTTTCGTTTTAGTCTAGTTTTAGTCAACTAAATATCATAAGATTTTAGTCGGCTAAATCTACGGTTGATTTCGTCGACAAAAATGTATTTTCTCAGGCCTTTTTGGCTAGTAACGGACGGTTTTACATTTGGTTGCATGCTGAAAATAGACGATCTACAAGCTCACACTGCAACATGTTGAAACACGGATACAAGGTTTTTGGCTGACAGTAACACTATAATACTGCAGTTGTCCTATAGTACAATGGGAACAAAACCATTAGGATGAAATAAGTGCATAAAAATAATAATCCAAACGCATTGTATGCAAGTGGGAAGAAAAGGCTAACACATTTGTTAGCCTACATGGATTAAAAAGTGAAATGTTTGACTCTTGGCCGGGGGCATAACGGTCATCAGATGAATCACGTTGGCTTTTCAATCGATTCAGCCGTGCCATTAAAGGTTTTTAATCCTCCACTGTGGATTGGATAAGTGCTTGTAATGTACTTATTTTGTAGCAGAAATTATTATTTTCTTTTTTTTTTTACTAATTGCTTAGCAACAGCATAGGTTGGAGAGAGGGAGAGGGAGGGAGAGAGACACAGAGAGAGAGAGAGAGAGAGAGAGAGAGAGAGAGAGAAGACCTCTGATTCTGTGAAAAGGAAGCTTTTGTTTTGATGGTACCTGGAGGTGGCCTGGAATTATTTTATGCTTTAGAACCGAGTGCCACGCTGCAAGCTTGTAGATCTGCTTTTTTTTTTTTTAAGTTTATATCTTTTAAAAGTGAACATTTGTAACGCAAATAATTGCTTCTGGAGCGTCTCTGGAACAACATGAGATGGGGGTCCGTGGCCAAATACAAGTCACTTTGGAGGTTCTTTGGGGGACGCTGTGGGCACTGGGGGCGTGTTCTCTCCTCCGCGGCATCAGCGCCCACACCCTACTGTAGGTGGGGTTGGCAAAAGGGCCTTTCTGCGTGGAGTTTGCATGTTCTCCCTGTGTCTCCTAGAGTAGGTACCCTTCTCAAAAAAACTTGCAGTAATCCTGGTCTCTATGCTGCCTCCCCCTGGCCAGCCGGGTTGCCTGATGGAGGGGAAAGGAACTGGCTGGAATAACGTGTTCCTTCCACGCGCTACGTCCAACCAGGGAAACTACCCCGTCAGGTGAAAAGAAGCGACTTGGACGCCTCATGCATAGAAGGAAGCATGAGGTCAGTCCGTTGCTCTCCCCAGGTTGGCAGAGGGAGTGCAGCGCCCAGGATCACATGATTAGACAATTGGCACCGGGTGAAAAATGGCTTACAAAATCGTGGGATAAATTTTTAAGTGAAAAAATAAAAAATAAATAAAGAAATACTGTACTGTAAATTTAGATTTAGATTACTGTAGATTTAGATGATTAATATGTTAACCAGTTGACCTCTATTTTATACCTACAGTACTCACAATATAGCTATTAAAACATATACTTAAGCTTGCAGATCTGTTATATGTCTAAATAATGTTGACACATTTGAATGCCCCTCTTTCCATGCCATACCTGAAGGCAGCATTCAAGAGAATTGCCTTGTCCAAACTCTCCTGAACTTGAATGCAGCGTCTGATGTTGAAAGAATTGCCCTCTCTGTATATAAATCCATGCCGTTACGCCACATCTCCGGTATTCACTTGCTTATGCTTAGTTCAGTCACAGTGTGGTATCAAGCACCGAAAATAGCCGACCTCCAAGCTCACAACGCTCACAACTCACAACACTTCTCCCTTTTAGAAATTTCAGCCCCTGCCTCTCTAACATTCTCTGCGCGTCCCTGGATGACTGTGAGCTGAACACAGAGCTATACTGTACTTCCACGGGTTAGGCTACTGTCACCTGCTACAGATGACTGTGAGCTGAGACAGAGCTATGCTTCTATGCGTGACACAGCGGGAGTCACTCCTAATGTCACTGGTGAGTACACAGCAGTGGTGTGAAGTCAAAGTCACTAAGTAGGCTACATTTACTTAAGTAATGTAGTACAATTTTTAGTTTTTTTTTTTCATTTTTACTTGAGTATTTCCAATTTCCAATACTTTTACTTCTACTCCACTACATCTCGGATCCAAATATTGTATACTTTTACTCAGCTACATTTATTAGAAAACTTTAGTTACTAGTTACTTTGGAGATATCAGTTATAACATTATTATAAAACATAATGTACATTAACCACTTTTGCATGTAGATCTGCTATTTTCAAACATTGTGTACTTTTACTTTGGGTACTTTAAGTACATTCTGGTCCCATTGGTCCCATAGCTTTAAGGAGACCTCTGTCTAACGCTATGGACCAGAACTAGGTACAGTAACACTGTACATAAAGGTCAGGTCTTCGTTTTTTGTTTGTTAGTTTTCTTTGCTTTTGTACCCCATTTTCTCCCCAATTTGTGTGTGAATGCATGCGGACAGAAACCTGTTCAGCGCCCTCTATACCATTAATATAAAATCGCAGCACAAACACCACGCGAAGCCCTGCCAATTCAGCTTAACGGATTGGACAAGCTTTGTGTGGCGTTTGTGATCCCTGTAACAATATAACGGGCAGCATGCACAATTGCTATGTGTCCCTTCACGGAGCAGAACCAAACCCAGCTACTATCATTGATGTATTTAGCTGTCTGTCTGAAATGTTGCACTGGACTCTACATCTGAAAGGGGCCCCCAAAAACGATTATAATGTTGCTTTGACAGTGAGGGACCAGTTGTATTACTTTGGAGGGGACAGTAATAACAGCGATCAGATTGAGGTGCGCATCTTCAACACTGTGTCTTTATGCTGGAAGAATGTGATAACCGAAAGAGAACATTCCGCTGAGGTTCCCTCTGGTCGTTCTGGCCATACAGCTGTGCTGATAGAGAATACGATCTACCTCTGGGGCAGCTACTTACCAGGGGAAACAAGTCTCTGCACTGTTTATGGATTTGATGTCGACACCCACAGATGGTCGAAGCCCAGGATCTCAGGGACTGTTCCAGAGGGGAGGTGGTACCACTCAGCCTGTGTCTTGGAGAAGGTCATGTACATTTACGGAGGATACAACAATCTGACTGCTAAATTCATTGATGACATGTACAAGTTGGACAGCACCTTGATGGTCTGGTCTTTAATTAACACCACAGGGATACTGCCACCTGATTCGTCGCTTCACTCTGCCACCGTCATCGGGACAAAGATGTTTGTGTTTGGGGGGCTACGGTCCCGGCTGGTCCACTACAACACCGTCAGAGTGTTTGACACGGAGACCAACTGCTGGCTGATCACGCCGCCTTCTGCAAGGCTTCTTCCAGAAGGACGCGGCTGTCATTCAGCCTTTTCCTACAATGGAGCGCTGTACATATTTGGTGGCTCCTCCCTAAACCAGGAGTTCAATGATCTGTGGAGATGGACAGCCCAGAGACCTTCTCCTGGAAGAAGGTTGAGCCCAAGGGGACAGGCATGTCTCGGACATATTGGCGGATGTGCTGTTGCACGGTGGGGGATCGCGTCATCCTCTTCGGAGGACACGTAGGAGCCAAAACTGCCGATGACCTGTACATCTTAGACTTGAGCCCTACTCTTAAGACGCTATGTAAGCTAGCAGCACTTCAGTACGGTCTGGAGCAGGGGGAACTCCCACACGACATCACGTGGGAACTGGCAGCCATGACGATAAAATAAGAACTAGAAAGATGCAATTGGAATTTACAAGTGTGGTTGCTGACGTGACTAAATTCTGCAGCAAGCTAACTGTCATGTGAAGCTCGACTAATTGATTCCCTATTGATTCCCACTCCCATTAATTCCCTACTGATTCCCACTCCCGGACAGAGGTCTGTCTGTCTGTCAATTTCCAAAGGCAGCGGAAAAGTTACCCTAGTTAGTAAATACAGTTTCCCCAGGACTACCGTATAATGTGTTGCCGTGTTGGGCAACCACACTAATAACTTGAAAGGTGCAACTCTGGGAAATTGCAAGTGTGGTTGCACCGATCGAGTCGCGATATTGTGACGTGTGTGAAGTGAAGCAAGACCAGTCCTGTCTGATTGGACATTATATTGTCCGAGAGATAACTTCAGTTAACTATTGTCAAAGACCTGGAGCAGAAAGAGGATGAAGTAGAAAAGGTGCTCATCAAAGCACAGGTCTCCGCCAGGTCAGGTAGGTTATTGCGGCCTCCTGGTGGCGCTATGATAAGCTGATGTGAAAAGTGTGGCATTTCTTCCTCTGCCTTTTGCAGCAATCGGACACTGCATTCATGATTTGATGCATTTTGAGGCTCACAATGATTTATTTATTTTTGCAAACATCGGCCAGCTGGTGGCGCTGTAACAGGCCAATTTGAAAAGGGTGGAATTTCTTCCTCGGTCTATCTGCTTGCAATGTTTCACAGCAATCGCATTCATGATTTGAGGCGTTATGTTGAAAACTAGCCACTC
Source organism: Nannobrachium achirus (assembly GCF_963921795.1). Lineage (NCBI taxonomy): Eukaryota > Metazoa > Chordata > Actinopteri > Myctophiformes > Myctophidae > Nannobrachium > Nannobrachium achirus. The sequence goes on from NC_137814.1 coordinate 58,794,438, forward strand.
GTGCAAACTTTAGATGGCAATCTTAGCCAAGCAGGATGGGATATGGAAAATCGGACAGATCCGTCTTGATCACATGACTATTAGAGATACTGTTTACCGATTTGTGTGATGTTTGTTTTGCAAAAAAAGTGTTTTGCAAAAATCGATTATTTTAAAGGTGGGTTAGGGTTACTGTCTACATAACCGATCGATATAGTTAGTTAATTAAAATCGATGCATCAGTATCGTTCTATAACAGGAGATCTTGTCTTTCTGTGTGATAAGATCTTTATTTCTTTTTTCACCTTTTCTTTTTTTCTCACATGAACCACTTGAATCCTATTATCCCTGTAACATTCACCCAAAATAGCTAATCTACAAGCCAAGCTTGCAACTATAATTATCATCATTTTTTTAAGCGGTCCGCTTCCAATGAGTGGCTTTGTGTGTCCCATGCCCATATATGGTCATTTCAGTCCAGAATGAACAGGTCCGTCCGTCCGTCCGTCCGTCCGTCCGTCCGTCCGTCCGTCCGTACGTATGTGTGTAGTGTCCGTCCCGGTCTGATGATTGGATACTTTGAGGATTGGTCAAGCTTCACATGACAATTCGGCCCTCCAGATAAAATCATTAATTCATTCAGAATATAAAGAATGTATAGATCACAGAGTTCATAACTCTAGAACACATAGAATAAAAGTTCACCGCTTCACTTCGAACCGAGGTTTGATAACGCCCTAACTTGATCATCCTACAGCATCACGCAAAAGCATTAAAAGTAGATCCGCAAGTTCGAAATGCAGATGCTACGTGCTTCGAGCTTGTAGATCTGCTACTTTGAATGCCCTATAGGTCTAGGCCTCCTTTTTCATACAACAGTGTCACACGGAAGTGGCAAGAATTGCCGATCTACAGCTTGTAGACTTGTTTCCTTTTTTGCCAGACCCATGAAATGGGTAGGCCTACATAAGCAAATGTCGGTCTGTCCGGGTTTTCTATATAAAGGGTATACATGATGATGACATGATAATGACATGCCTACAAAAGGCATGATGTCATAAATGATGATGACAGACAGGGGGTTGGCAGAACCGGGGTCTGGCACAACCAGGTTGACCTGGTCTAGTTTCTTTATACGTGGCTGTGTGTGTGTCTGTAGCCTTTTTTCCTCAGCGTTTTGCCATAGCAAAATGTGTGTACGTAGCATCATGTTTGTCTAGTGATGTCATATGTCGTATATCTGTAGCCTTTTTCCTCAGCGTTTTGCCATAGCAAAACGTGTGTGTGTAGCATAGCCTGTACATCCTATAGACTCAAATCTGAAGACGTTATGCAAGCACGACCACCGCTCACTTCACATTGGGTGTGATTTTTTTAATATTATGTGTACCGATTTGCGTGATATTTGTATAAAATCTGAAGGACTAATATAAAAAAAGTTGTTTCACATAAGTCGATCTCCTGGTGACTGTATACAAAAAAAATAAGAAATGCAGGCCAGATGTTTTTCCTTGACCTCTAGGGAGTGTGCATTCTGTACAAAGTTTTGCGCAGATTGGTGAAGTTACAGTATAAGTCAAGAAGCGACTTGGCCTGTTATAGCGCCACCATGAGGCTGATTTGAACCTTGCCTAGTGGATGGAGGTGTGTGTGGACAATTTCACTGCAGTCGGATGCTGCGTCATGATTTGCGGCATTTTGGTCAAAACGGGTCACTACTGCAAACTTTAAAAGTCAATCTTAGCCAATCGGGATGGAATATGAAAAAGCAAAGATAAAGGGATGGACGAAGGGGGCAAAACATAGTCTCGCCATGCCTTTCTGCCTGGCAGAGACAATTAAAATGCTATTATGTAACTTTTTGTAGAGAATACAATGTTATTTTGTCCAATCTGTATAGGTAGAGAATGTTAATACAATATAACTTATAATAATAATAATAACTCAGATTTATATAACTCTTTTCTAAGTACCCAAAGACTCTTTACATGGGGGCAAGAGAAAACTAAAAACTAAAAGCAACTTTATTAGAGAAAACACCTTAAAACTAAAGGATAAAACCATTTAAAAACAATAAATATCAAAAGGACAGTGGAATGAGTTAGCTGGGGTAAGCAATATGGAAGAGGTGGGTTTTGGGGCGGTTTTGAATGTATGGATGGTCTCTGGTTTTGGGGAGTGCATTCCAGAGGGTTGGTACGGCATGTGGTCCCAGGTACGGTATGTGGTCTTGGGAACTTCAAGGAGATTTGCATCACCAGACCTGAGGGAGCGGGAGGGGACATAGCGATTGAGGAGGTCGGAGAGGTAGGGTGGAGCAAGATTGTTGAGTGCCTTGTAGGTGTTTAATAATACTTTGAAATAGATTATTTGCTTGACCGGGAGCCAGTGGAGGTCACAGAGGACTGGTGTTATGTGGTCTCTGGAACGGGTACTGGTGAGTAGGCGGGCAGCTGAATTTTTGAAGTTTATTGAGGACTTTGGAGGTAATCCCATGGAGGATACTATTGCAATAATCGAGACGGGATGTAATGAAGGCATGGATGAGTGTTTCAGCTGCAGAGAATGACAGAGAGGGGCGGGGACAGGCAATGTTTTTGAGGTGGACGAAGGCAGTTTTGGTGACCTGGTTAACATGGGGGAGGAATGAAAGTGTGGGGTCGAGAATGATGCCCAAGTTACAGACACGGTGGAGGGTGTAACAATGGAGCCGTCAATGTTCAGTGAGAAGTTCTGGGTAGAGCGGGTGAGGGAGTTTGGACCAGGGGTATAGTTCCGCCGATTTAAAACGAACCCAATACGGAACTAAAACTTCCTATGTTTGGCCGCTAGTTGCGCTGTTTTCCCCCCGCGAGGTACCAAAAATAATTTGTTTACATTGGACCCCATTCGTTTTCCCCTTTGATTTTCTAACCTTAATAAACGTCATAAATACTTAATGGTTCCTGTCGCTAGTGAAAAACTCCCTTTCAATCACCATGATATGCGTTTTGTGCAAATATGGTCCCATTTATGTTAACTCATACAGTGCCATCCGGCCACAAGGGGTGCTAGAGTGCCAGAAATTTCTCCATAGACCTTCTTTATAGCTTTCGTCGACCCTCTCCCAACTGGCTTGTGTTTTCACTCCAGTCAATGCTATGGGTGACGAGAGGAGGAAGCTAGCTGACACGTAGCCAAAATGCTAACCCATTTAGAAGCCCGATCTAAAGCTATTTCAGCCGCAAAAAACTTTCTCTTTGGGTCTGGGGACACAATCCGGAGAAAATCCTGTCTAAAGATGTGATTTATTATTGGAGTGGGCGGCGCGATGCGGCCGTTAGCGCGAATACGGCCTGTGGATGGCCGAGTCTAAGTCCCGGGCATGGATGGACGTCTAGACCGGGGCTTCGTTGAGGCCTCCGATTAAATAATTCATTTTATTAAATATCCCGGACATGTTCGGGATAGGCACCCTGGAATACGTCCCGGTACCGGTACCGGTACTGAGGTTTTTTTGGGGGGCTCTAAACTTTATTTTAAACCATTTTCAATGGAATAAATCGTCGGAGCATCTAGCGTCTCTCGTTGGTGAGCGCTGGGCGAGCCGGGACCACCCACGTTGCTCCAAGCAGCTCGGGGTAAGTAAAATAGCAAATAAAAAATTGTTTTTGATCCCGAACATCCCGAACATGTTCGGGATAGGCACTTATAGGGTTAAAATTGATGATAAATTTGCGGGGGGAGGGCCAACTAAACTGATACTAGCCTGCTGTGTTCTTCGTATGCTTTATTTTCGGGAGGCTCAACACCACATTCTCCCATGTATCCCTGTGGTTCCATGTGACCATTGGCAGCCAATAGCATTCCTTGTGATTCCTGGGGTACCATTAAAACAATGATGGCGACACCCATACAAGGGACAAAAGAACTTAATTTTCGCAGCATAGAAACCAATGGCTTCGCATCGTCCATATTTCTTTTACAGTCTATGGTTTGGACCAATTATGATGATTTAATTGGGCCCTGATAACATACCGAGTTCTGTCGCAGACAGTACAAAGGCAGGGCTCTTAGCCAATGAGGTGCGGAAAATCTGGGAGTGGTGTTAGCTGGAGTATTGTTTGAGCTTCACATGACAGTTAGCACGCTGCAGAATATAGTCACGAGCGAGCCCACACTGTTTCGTAGGAACAGTATTTCTAGTGCACATTCATGTGATTCATGTTTTCAGCGAGCCCACACAGTTTCTGCAGGAACTGCTTTTCTTACTCTGCCGGCGCAAGTAATAAACTGGGTCTAATAACAACATGGATCTCTTCTATCACTGTGGTGATGTCATATTGATGGCATCACTCCAACCCAAATATGGAGGGGTGGTAGCCCCCTGCGCACATCGGTGTTGTCAGGCATGCACGGCAACCGGCTGTGTTGTGAGTGAGGTCAGACCAGAGCTCTGCTCAGCATGTATAAGATTAGATTTTTCAATTCCACTTCATTCCACGGAGAGTATTAAGTGTCCTAACCCCGTATTGTATGAGAAGGAGAAAGAAAACATCAGGAGTAACAAAGAGGATAAATTCATTTTCCGTTACCCAACAGAACCTAAAACGCTCTCCCTATAATTTCCCATGTATAGATGCAGATGTGATGATCAACCGCCACTCATGGAAGGACTGTGGTCTCAATCTTCCCAGACTAAGGTCCGCTGTTCTGATTGTACGTACTTCAGATCTCAATCCAGCCATGACGACCTCTACTGCCAAATACCCATAAATGGACAGATCCCTTCAGAATCCTTCCAGCAAATCCCCATACTGGAGGAACAAGGAGACGCAGACGAACCAAAGTCTTACAAATCTATCAAGACTTTAACTCAACCAGGAGATGTAAAGACACTTCAGATGGCTCACACAGGGAATAAAACTCACATCTGTAAAGAGTGTGACAAGTGTTTCAGTCAGTTAGGTGAGCTGAAGACACACCAGCATGTTCACACTGGAGAAAAACCTTTTCACTGTAAAGAGTGTGACAAGAGTTTCAGTGATTTAAGAAACCTGAAGAGGCACCAGCGTATCCACACTGGAGAAAAACCTTTCTATTGCCAATCGTGTGACAAGGCTTTTAGTCGGTTAGATGCGTTGAAGATTCACCAGCGTATCCACACTGGAGAAAAACCTTTCTATTGCCAATGGTGTGACAAGGCTTTTAGTCGGTTAGATGAGTTGAAGATTCACCAGCGTATCCACACTGGAGAAAATCCTTTCTATTGCCAAACGTGTGACAAGGCTTTTAGTCGGTTAGATGCGTTGAAGATTCACAAGCGTATCCACACTGGAGAAAAGCCTTTCTATTGCCAAACGTGTGACAAGGCTTTTAGTCGGTTAGATGAGTTGAAGAGTCACCAGCGTGTCCACACTGGAGAAAAACCTTTTCACTGTAAAGAGTGTGACAAGAGTTTCAGTCAGTTAGGTGACCTGAAGAGTCACCTGCGTATCCACACAGGAGAAAAACCTTTCTATTGTAAACAGTGTGACAAGGCTTTCCGTGTGTTAAATCAACTGAAGATTCACCAGCGTATTCACACAGGAGAAAAACCTTTTCGCTGTAAAGCGTGTGACAAGAGTTTCAGTCAGTCAAGTAACCTGAAGAAACACCTGCGTATCCACTCTGGATAAAAACCTTTTCGCTGTAAAGCGTGTCACAAGAGTTTCAGTCAGTTAAGTAACCTGAAAAAACACCTGCATATCCACTCTGGATATTCACTGTAAAGATTGAAAACCAATGGAGGAAAAAACCTCAATGTGGTCACACCCAAATATGGCTGTAGGGCTGATAGAATGCAGGTTGTGCAGTGCACGTCTAGCAGAGTGACTTACTGCCTCAGCCTGATGGCCTCTAGTACCGGCATAGACATAGACATAGACTCCTCCTTCGACTCTGGTGCATATACATCGAGAGACCAAGGGAATCCGTGTGCATCGCTTCCACGTGCGTCACACATACGGATGTTGCTAGGCCAATCAACGGTATGTGGGGGCGGGTATTTACGTACGCAGCCTGTAAGAACAGCTGAGCCGCGAACATCGGAACTGGCTCTGTTGAATTGAATTGTAGTCCTTGGATAAGTCCCGGAAAAGACGCGCTGTGATTGGCCAGTACTAGTCACTTGAATGGCAGCAGTCCCTTTGTTTTTTCCAGGAAGTCTGGACTACAATTGTTGCACATACTGTATCTCCCCCAGTCCATAGGGACGTCCCTTTGGTCTAGTGAAGGGGTAGGCAAGCTACTGCTCTAGTGGCATGTGGCTCTTAGGCCCTCTCCCGTGGCTCCCATTTTTATTCTCCTTTTTTTTGCTTCTTTTTTTTTTTTGAAGCGGTGAAAGCCACTTCCAATGAGTGGCTTTGTGCATGTGTCCCACGCCCATATATGGTCATTTCAGTCCAGAATGAACAGGTTTTTTCAAAAACAAAATGTGTGTTTCATGTCCATATATGGTCATTTCAGTCCAGAATGAACAGGCTTTTTCGAAAACAAAATGTCTGTCACCTCATGTCCATATATGGTCATTTCAGTCCAGAATGAACAGGTTTTATCTGTCCCGTACGTCCAGAATATCAGTCCAGAATGAATAGGCTTTTTCAAAAAGCTAAATGTGTGTCCCATGTCCATATATGGCCATTTCAGTTCAGAATGAACAGGTTTTATCTGTCCTGTACGTCCAGAATATGTGTGTAGCGTCCCTCCTGGTCTGATGATTGGATACTTTGAGGATTGGTCAAGCTTCACATGATAATTCGGCCCTCCAGATAAAATCATTCATTCATTCAGAATATATAAAGAATATAGAATTCAGAATATATAAAGAATGTATAGATCACAGAGTTCATAACTCTAGAACACATAGAATAAAAGTTCACCGCTTCACTTCGAACCGAGATTTGATTTTTTACCTTATAAATCATTATAAAAATGTGTTATGATTATGTTATAAAGCATTATGAGTACTGTATGTGCGAGTGCGTATAACAATAATGATACAGTGTTAATGCAGTATAGACATGGGATGCATAGCAAGAAAGGAATAAAATACATTAAAAAAGGTTAAGCACAGGTCCATTTGTCATTCAAAGGACCCTTACAGGTCTGTAACTCTAAGAGAGTACACATGCCTCTGAGTATGTATACAAACAGAACCAAATGGACCCTTACGGATCTGTAACTCTAGAGAGTGTACAAATGGGGCGGCAGGGACTCAGGGGTAGAGTGGCCGGTAGAGCAACCGGAGTTCGATCCCGGGCTCCCCCAGAGTTAGTGTTGAAGAGTCCTTGAGCAAGACTCTGAACCCCTAGTTGCTCCCAGTGAGCAGGTGTGTGTTAGTTAGTTAGAAAGTTTTATTTCGGTCCCATTTGGCAGCCAGTATAGTACAATACATTCAATATCAGTATACACTGTATGGTCCGAAAAGGTATAGGCAGAAGCTTATGCTTATAATGCCTAACCCATATAAATAAAATACAATCAAATATACATTTGATTTGACAAGACTGAAAAACAATATAGTCAATAGACTTGCTAATCCAAAAATAAGAGGAAAAAAAAAAAAAAAAGAATACAATTGAGTGTCGGTCTGGTTTAGGGCTTTGTCAAGTGGCAATATGGAAGTATTGCCACAAGGCTACACCAAACCAAACCACTTGGTAGATATTTCTAGATAAGGATCTTAATGGTATATAATAAACACATATACATACACATGTAATATAAACAGTAAGACTCACACCCACTATAGTACCGATGTTATATTTTATACATTTATTACTTATTTATAATAAATGCATTTATAAATGTGTGTGTATTTATTTATAATGCTAATATAATTTTAATATATTATAATGTTCTGTATTTATTTATTATCTTTGTTTTGAACATTTTTTTGAATATAGTGATTGATGTGCACATTTTCAGTTCTTTATCCAAGCTATTCCATATGCTTACCCCTCTTACAGATAGACACCTGTCTTTTATGTTGGTTCTTGGGGTTGATCCCTCAAATACATGTGTCCCCCTGAGTTGGTACTGGGTCTCACGAGCCTTGAACAGCCTCTGCATGCAGGGCGGAAGTTCTTGTGGTGGGCTTTATACATTATTATGGCAATGTTTAGATCAACTAAGTCTTCAAATTTTAGAATTTGTTTATTTATAAATAGTGGATTGGTTGGTGCCAAGTAGTCAGATTTGTTTACAATTCTTATGGCTTTTTTTTGCAACATGATGATAGGATTGGTGATGGTTTTATAAGTGTTCCCCCATACTTCCACACAGTAAGTTAAGTATGGAAGCATGAGGGAACAGTAAAGTAAGTATAGTGAGTTATTATTTACAATGGGTTTTAATTGATATAATATCGCTATTGTTTTAGATAATTTTGACTTTATATTAGCTATATGCGGTTTCCAGCAGAGTTTATTGTCTATGGTGATACCTAAAAATGTATGTTCACTTACTTGTTCTATTTCCACATTTTGTATTGTTAGTTTCACAGGTATATCTATTTTTCTATTACAAAAGAGCATGTATTTTGTTTTACTGAGATTTAATGATAATTTATTGACATCAAACCACTTTTTAAGTAATTGAAGTTCATTTTCCACCTCATGCAGAAGCTGCTCAAGATCTCCTCCCGATCTATACAAGCTAGTATCGTCTGCAAATAATGCATATTTCAGTTGAGTCAGTATATCACCTATATCATTTATCTATCTATAAATGCGAGAAGTCTCTGCGTGTGTGTCTGTAATCCGCGTATCTCGAGAACCGTTCGTCCCACCGGCTTCAGATTCGGCACGCGCGTTCCCCGCCGCGGCACGGAGTGCAGTGCCGGGCCTCGACCCGACCCGACGCGCGGTTTTCCCGAACCGGCGCGAAACGTTCGGAATCTCCTTATGCGGGCTGATTGTTGACATCAGGCTGTTCCGGAGGAAATCAGCGCAAGCGCTGACTCATTGTGACATCACCTCATAAAAGGCTCTGACATCACGTACGCCACATGAGTCAACAAAAAATCTCTGTGAGTGTGTATGTATGTAATCCGCGTATCTCAAGAACCGTTCGTCCCACCGGCACGCGCATTCTCCATATATGGGAATAAAATGAATGCCCGTATGCGGAGCTGATGTCTGACATCAGAGTTTTCCGCAACCGGTACTGTGTGTGCAGAGATCTTCATATATGGGCATAAGTGGACAAAGACAAACAGATGGTCAAAACGGGTCCTATGACAACAGGTATATTGGGGTTTGCATTAAAGGGTGTGGCATTCATGGGGTTTGCATTAAAGGGTGGGGCATTCATTCCCTATTTCAAATTCGGCACGCGCGTTCCCCACCGCAGCAGGTAGTGCAGTGCTCGGCCTCGACCCGACCCACGATTTTCTGGAACCAGCACGAAAGGTTCGGATTCTGATGTCTGACATCAGAGTTTTCCGCAACCGGTACTGTGTGTGCAGAGATCTTCATATATGGGCATAAGTGGACAAAGACAAACAGATGGTCAAAACGGGTCCTATGACAACAGGTATATTGGGGTTTGCATTAAAGGGTGGGGCATTCATGGGGTTTGCATTAAAGGGTGGGGCATTCATTCCCTATTTCAAATTCGGCACGCGCGTTCCCCACCGCAGCAGGTAGTGCAGTGCTCGGCCTCGACCCGACCCACGATTTTCTGGAACCAGCACGAAAGGTTCGGATTCTGATGTCTGACATCAGGATTTTCCGGAACTGGCACTGTGTCTGCATAGATCTCCATATATGGGCATAAAATGGATGCAGACAGACAGATACAGATATCTCCATATATGGGCATAAATGGACACAGGCAAACAGATGGTCAAAGATCTCCATATATGGCCATAAAGTGGACGCAGACAGACAGATACAGATATCTCCATATATGGGCATAAATCGACACAGGCAAACAGATGGTCAAAACGGGTCCTATGACAACAGGTATAATGGGGTTTGCATTAAGTTTGTCTCCTCCTCCATCTGTTTGTCTGTGTCCCTTTATTCCCATTATGGAGATCTCTGTATCTGTCTGTGCCTCCGACTGTGTTGCAGACACAGTGCCGGTTCCCCGTTTAATGCAAACCCCATTATACCTGTTGTCATAGGACCCGTTTTGACCATCTGTTTGAAAAAGCGACAGAGATCTCATATATGGGCATAAAATGGACGCAGATAAACAGATATCTCCATATATGGCATATATGGGCATACAATGGATGCAGAATCACAAAGATCTCCATATACGGGCATAAAAGGGACACAGACAGACAGATACAGAGATCTCCATATATGGGCATAAAATGGACGCAGATAGACAGATATCTCCATATATGGGCATATATGGGCATAAAATGGACCCAGAACTATAACTGCAGTGATCTCCATATATGGACATAAAATGGACGCCGACAGACAGACAGATACAGATATCTCCATATATGGGCATAAATGGACACAGGCAGACAGATGGTCAAAACGGGTCCTATGAAAACAGGTATAATGGGGTTTGCATTAAAGGGCGGGGCATTCATTCCCTATTTACATTGTTCCGAGTTGGCCAGGTCGCCGACTAGACGCTGGGCCGCCCGAAAGCTTCTAGTATACATAATAAACAACTTTGGACCCAGCATGGAACCCTGAGGGACCCCATGCGTGATATATAGTGGGTCTGAGTCAACACCATTCATATGCACATACTGCCTTCTGTCTTGCAAGTAACTTTCTAGCCACTTGTTGGCAACTCCTCTAATGCCGTATCTCTCCATTTCTTTTATAAGTATTTTATGATCAATAGTGTCAAATGCTTTTTTTAAATCAATAAAGACCCCCACAGTATACTCCTTGTCATCAATACCAGTTGAGATTGCCTCTACCAGTTCTGTCACTGCCATCAAGGTGGACCTGTTTGACCTAAAGCCATACTGATGATCACTTATTAGTTGGTGCTTATCAATGAAATTGTCAAGCCTTGCAACAAAACGTTTTTCTAATATCTTTGAGAATTGAGAGAGCAGGGAGATGGGTCTATAATTTGTAAATTGATGCTTGTCTCCAGTTTTATAAATGGGTATAACTTTAGCGGTCTTCATTTTATTGGGAAATATGTGTGTGTGTGTGTGTGTGTGTGTGTGTGTGTGTGTGTGTGTGTGTGTGTGTGTGTGTGTGTGTGTGTGTGTGTGTGTGTGTGTGTGTGTGTGAAGCCTGGGATAAAAGCGCTATAAATGCAACCATTTACCGAGGGTCTATTTGGTTCCATTTGTACACTCTCTGGGATAAATGAGCAGCAGTGGGGGAACGTGAACAGAGCGGCGCCGTGGAAGTTAATCGCACACACACACACACGCACGCACGCACGCACGCACGCACGCACGCACGCACGCACGCACGCACGCACGCACACACACACACACACACACACACACACACACACACACACACACACACACACACACACACACACACACACACACACACACACTCACACTCACACACACATTCCAGCAGAGTGTCATCACTCAGTCAGTGAGACAACTGTGATGTCCCGGCCTCAACTCTCCCATGTGTCAGTGCTCACAGGGGTGTGTGTGTGTGTGTGTGAGTGAGTGACTGGACAAAGGTCCCTGAGAATGTGTGTATGGTGTCTCAACACCCCCAACACCCAGAGCAAGCTTTGGGTGCTCATTCTAGCACGATCATCATCAAGGTGGGAACTTCATGCGTTCCAAAAGAGGGTGCAATTGGCACTGGGTGAAAAAAATGGGTTACAAAATCGTGGGATAAAATATACAGTATATATAAATAAAGAAAACACTTAGAGGTGGCTGCTAAAAAACCCAGAAAGCAGTAAATGAAAACATTTTAACACTCATCTTTTCTTTTCTCTAATTACTTGTAGCTGTCCTGTGTTTCATAAGTGTGATACTTATGGGTCAGGGAGATCAATGAGAATAATCTTGCCAAGGAGAGGCAATACTCTAAGATATCTAACATTATACTGTATGCACATAAGCATAAACTAACAGGTACAGTAAGTACATGATGTTAGACACGATACAGTGATAACATGTTGGTAGCTTTGGTTACTTTCTCCTTTTATTTGACAGTGGAGATGTAGTATATAGGTCGGATTCGAACCTGGGTCTTCTGTGCAACAACTGAGCCTTAATGCTATTACTGTCTATCTATCTATCTATCTATCTATCTATCTATCTATCTATAGCTATCTACAGTATATGTCGCGGTGACAGCAGTCAGTCTTTGTTAAACAGCTCTATATTTAAAGTCAGTCCAGGGGGTTTCCGTCGCCCCATCTTTCCCAGAATGTCCCAGGATCCTCTTACAAAGACTGGAGGGGGTATTTTTAGTCGTGGCGGCATCACGGCCGCACCCCTTTGAATCCCCCCTGTCAGACCCCCACCAACCTATACCTCCCACCACCCCCCACCTATCCTGAGTCTTAATTTAACTCAGAGAGTGTCAAAACCGACCCGTACGAGTCCGTAACTTTGCTCTCAGGGTTAAATTAAGGCTCAGGGTTTTGGTGTGCGTGGGGTGGGTGGGGTGGGTGGGAACCGGACCCCTCAGGACCCCCCAGCACCGTTCTAAAAAGGAGTAGCGAGGAGCCTGCCCTCCCCTCTGCTCTCCCGTCCCATGCAGACCTGAGTTGGGTCACCGCGGTTTAGGGACGTTCTCTCGCTCTTTCTTTCTCCCCGGTCTTTGGAAACCAGCAACCTCCACGAGAAGCCACCGAAAACCTTGCTTCTTCCTCCAGGCAACGCTACGGAAACCGTCCAGGAAACTTTGAAGGCTTCAGGTCCAAGACTTCATTTGGGTTGGGTTTTCGCTGAGGTTCTGAAAAAGTCCGCCGAAGAGCAGAAGAACTAAAAGGACGAAAGGACCAAGAGACAGAGAGATCTATCTTCAGGTCGAGGACCGGCACACATCCAGGAAGTTCTGCTTCCAGGGCCTCGAGGCGAGCGGAAGGAACGTCCAAGAGAAAGAAAGAGCCAACTGGTAGGTACAGTAGTCCTGTAGCACTTATTACACCAGTGTTTCTCAAACTTTTACATTTCAATGTCTCCCCATAACTCTGACAGGGTACAAATGGAACCAAATGGACCCGTCAGGGTTCATTTGGTTCCATTTGTACACTGTCAGAGTTACAGACTTGTATGGGTCAATTTAGACCCCCCTAAAGGAACCCACAGAGTCCCTGGAATCCACTTTGAGAAACACTGTATTACCGGTACACCATCTCAGAATTATCTCTGATATCATTTGTTTTCCAAGAGTTGTTTCCATTCATCTGTAGGAATTCATGCGCTGGAAAATGTTTCGTAACATTTTCAAACATTCTTCAAAAGCTGAGAAAACAGCAGATCCACAAGCTCTTTAATATAACGCATTAATGCATTCTCTGGTCGGGATACCAGTTGTATCCAATCAGGAGAGAGAACTCACACAGATTACAGGATAAACAAGTGAAATGACAAGTGACATGACACAAAGGAATGAGCAGACAGAATTGGAACTGTAACTCTATATACAATTATGAAATGAGTTCTCGCTTCTGATTGGATGAGATAAGCAACCAACCTGAAAATGGAGACAGGGCGACTTTAGCAATGATTACCATGAGAATGTAGAACTTTAAGTCTTTCCACACAAAATACTCTTGGTTTAATTTACTCTACCAAGCCTAAAATACAGACTGAAATGCCGTTTGCATTCACGTTCCAACAAACGGTGAAACACTAACTACTAAAGTCACCTACAGTATCTGCCTCTCAATTCAATTCAATTCAATTCAAAGGAGCTTTATTGGCACAAGAAAACATACATTTACATTGCCAATGCAAGTGTCAAAACAAAATAAAGACAGTTGAAAACATATACAGGTATATAGTTGGAGGGGGTACTGCATTGTGTCACAGGGTATAAAGCTTTTGGAGCAAATAGCAGCATTGTTTTTTTTCTCAATTTAGGTAGTATCAGAAAAAGAAAAACTCAGATTTAAAATGTGTTTAAAGGTAGCAGCTCTATGTCTGTCTGTCTGTCTGTCTGTCTGTCTGTCTGTCTGTCTGTCTGTCTGTCCGTCTCTCTCTCTCTTCTCTCTCTTTCTCTCTCTCCCTTGCTCTTGTCGTGCTGAATTCCACAGTCGACACTGAGCAACCACAGCAATAATAATAGACATTACAGTATGTGCACCATAGCCAGGGGCAGTGCATTTACACAGAGATTAGCCTACATTAGCCCTGTAGTGGCTGTGATATTACCTTTCATGTATTCCATACATGCACATGCCCTCCCGGGGAGGAGAGTCATTGCAGCGGCATTAAAGGAGTAGTTCACTCCCAAAATTACTTTTTTCTATTGATTACTCATGCCATGGAGACTTGAGTTCAGTAATATTTGTTTGTATTTTTCGCATTCCTAAGACAAAAGTGTGATGATTGTAAATTTACCCCCATTGATTCCGACATCCGGAATCAATGGGGGTAAATTTACTGTAATGAAATTATTGTCTTAGGAATGCCACTAAAACACAAAAGTATTATTGAACTCAAGTCTCCATGGCATGAGTAATCAATAGAAAAAAGTCATTTTGGGGGTGAACTACTCCTTTAAGGGTCATAGTGTTGATATGTACTCACCCAATACTTGCTCCAACAACACAGCTCTTGTAATCAAAATGTTCACATCCATTTGAAATTTAAGGCAGACAATATTCAGCGAAATATCTCTAAATATCTTTCCAACACGTTTCACACAGACCACATTCTCTGCACTTGCTCCAGTGAGCACATTCTGTATATGAATGAATGAATGAATGAATGAATGAATGATTTATTTACGTGTCATGCCATCAATTTTTTAGCCCATCCCATATGGGATTATATGACACATTACACAAAAAAGATTTCATTACACTGACACCAACACAACAGTCCACAGTAAATGTGCATACAGTACATGAACAAAATAACAAACAAGACAATACTATTTTACATGTAAATGGCCCTCCTTCTCATTGACCAAGCCTTGTCAAGAAATGAAGCAAAAGAATAAATATCATAATCAGGCCTGGAATTTCGTCATTTTAGGGGCACGGCCACTTGGCCTTTGGTGTTGTCCATTTTCTGAGGGCACAAAGGCCAAATGCCAGGGCAGGAAGACCATCAAATAAAACAAGATTTTAGTCAATTGAAAGAATTTGGTATTTGGTATTTACAATCTGATCCATGCTCAGCCCTGCACCAATCAAAGTCACTGGATTAGTTAAAAGATGGTAACTCGGGGGAGTTAAGATTTCAGAATCTCAACAAAAGACACTGGTGTCTACATGACAAGAAAGAGACACCTGTGTCTACTGTCTATACATATTTTACAAGAAAGAGAGAGGAGAAAGTGTACAGTCAGCTGGGGCATTAAGGCCACTATGGCCTCAAGTCATGCCATTGGTTTGAGGGGCACAAGTCCAAACTGAGGGGCAACGGCGGCCATGGCCTTCATGGCCTCCATGAAATTCCTGCCCTGATCATAATTCAAAGAGTCGTTTTAGCTTCTCAGAGTCATCCAACCACACAAACTCATAATTTGGATCTACCTTATTAAAGAGGCAGTGCCATAGATTTGGACTTTTTCTGTTTTTCATGTTTCTAGGAGGTCGACAGTACTTCATTAGACCCCCTGGTGTGGTTGTTATGAGCAATTATGTATTCCCTTTGTATTTGGGTTTTTTCCTGGAGGCTGCCACCTTGTGGGTCAAAAGTGCCGGTCCAAAAACACAGATACAAATACATCATAGAATCAACCCCTCCCCTCAGTGGCGAAATTAGACCTTATTCCCCATGGGTTTTCAGATCAAAGGGGCCCTGGGCTCAGGGGCCCAGGGACCAATGTGAGCGGGTCAGTCCGACGGCTAAGACCCACAATTGTCGGGTCTTGTCTAGCACAGATTGACAGCCATACACTACAATGATTAATTCAGAGTGGAAATCATAGGCTAACAATAACTGCTGTGAATAGCCTAATGAACAACTACATGGCAGAGTTCTGTGCATTCGTCTATAATATATTATTTAATTTTAGACAATAGAAGGAGCCAACAAGCCAAAAAGGTGAAGCAGAAGAATCAACCATGAGTGATTGGCATGACAAGCATTCTTATATTGCCAAAGCATTACATACAGTATGATACAAAATAAAATAATCTCTCCATCTCTCTCCCTTTCCATATCACTGCTTTAAAGTGACTCCTCTCTCTCTCTCTCTCTCTCTCTCTCTCTCTCTCTCTCTCTCTCTCACACACACACACACACACACACACTCCTTGTCTCCCTCTCTTTCATGTGCAGTGCCAGGCCACTGTGCCACGCACCCAGGCACCGACACCACGAATCAAACATACACGCGACAACCGAAGCACCGAAATGAAGTGCAAGCGCAAACACACGCGAACACTGGAACACCACCACCAACACAATCAAAACAAACACACGCAGGCACGCGGTCACGTTGTTACACAAAAAGACAGACAGCTTAATGGCCCATTGGCTGCACATCAGTGGATTACACTGATTACAGCAAGATAAATTCAGATAGACCTACCTTTGCTTTAGGTCCAGAGTCTCCTCCAAAAAGCAAAGCAAGCATCCACACCAACAAAATATACGATTTTGTGGTCTTTCCATTTGTTATTTTATATCCTTTGGACGTGCACCCAGTATCTTGACTTCCACGTTTTCTCCCGCGAACATGAGCGTTTGTTTCCCTTCCCCAGCTTTCACTTGTTGACAAGTTGGCTGACAAGTTTGAATAGCACTATCTATTGAAAACAAATTTTATTTTGACACTAGGGGGGGCCCTTGGGTTTATAAAACCCAAAAACCCGTCCAAATTACGCTTGTGCCTCCCCTTTTACCATTCACCCAACACTGTGGGTGTGGCTAACTTCAGCTGGGTCACCACCCACCATGACAACCAGGCATACTTAATGAACTGGTGGGTGTGGCCACATAAGAACCTAATTTTAACTATTTCTGTACACTTTTTTTGGACAAAATCTTCCTCCTAGTATAATCATAATAACTGATAATCATGTTTTAGAGGGGAAAAAATCAGGGCACCCCATCTTTAAAGAGGCCTTGCCTAATAGAATTATAGATTGTATATATCTGTAGTGTATGGGGAACACAATTGTCAGGTGCGTTGCGGTTGGCTTGGAGTAATTAATGACTAGCAAACATCACCAGCTTAGCCTTGTGGTTAAATAAGCAAACATCACCAGCTCAGTGGACTTGTGGTAGAGTGTCTGCCAATGAGACTTGGAGGACGGGTTCGTCAGTGGTTCTCAACCTGTGGGTTGGGAACCCCAAGGGGGTCCCCATATGAGTTTGAGGGGTCACAAGGAAAACTTGAGAGAATATCCGTTTCCTTTTTAGCACATCAAAAATAATCAAACTATAGACTACTATGAGACTGGTCAAGCATTGGTCAAATTGTCAAATAATATAAGAAAGAAGAACGAATTGTGAAAATAGCTGCAGATCTGTCTTTTCACAATATTTATCTGCAGTAGAACTGACTCAAATAAAATGGTATGCCTCAATTCCTACAAGTGCTTGTCAGGGTGGGGAGTCCCCTGTTTAAATATGATTCTTTTGGGGGGTCACGGCCTGAAAAGGTTGTGAACCACATGGTGTACATCAAGCTGCCTCACGCTACAGAAACAGGAGACTGGCTCCTGCCCTATGGGCCTCATGGCTCGGCAAGGCATACTTACAGTGCTTACTTGGGCTATACGTCACTTTACCAAATTAATTTATATACACATGCCGAAAATATTATATTGTGAATATTATTTCAAGTTTTTGTTTAAATTATCCGTCTCAAAATAAGACGTTCCATGTTGACAACCCCTGCTCATAATAGTTATACCTGATGATACAACACGTATCTCGTACCCATGCCGTCAAATGAGTGGCGGCTGGGGGAGGATTGGACCACATGCCAACGTTTGAAGCGAGGGGACACCCACGATGTCGCATGCTAGCGGGGGACATGATGATTTACGAGTCCCTGACATGTACAGTACAGCTACTCGAACGGTGCTGAGTTGACGGAAGAGGACTTCAGTGGTTCTCAAACTTTTGCATTTAAAGGTCTTCCCTTAACTCTGGCAGTGTACATGTGGAACCAAATTGATTTGGTTCCATGTGTATACTGTCAGAGTTACAGAGCTGGAAGAGTCAATTTAGACCCCCATAAAGTAACCTAGAGAGTCCCTGGAAAACAACTTTGAGAACCACCAGTCTATGACATGATCAGCTATATCTCCACTATTGTTGACCCCCGGATATGATGAACCCGGTTTCTACCACTGTACTTTGACTCAAGTACTGGGGTTGACTGTCTTATCTGTCTCAGGCATGTGCACACATAGACATCAAAGGGGGCTTGAGCCCCTGCCCTTTTATCCATCTGTAAAAAGTGCCCTCTCCAGACCATGAATTAAGGTTTCACTATGGTGAAAGAAATGCAAATGCCCCTCTTTCCATGCCATACCTGAATGCAGCATTCAAGAGAATTGCCTTGTCCAAACTCTCCTGAACTTGAATGCAGCATCTTATGTCGAAAGAATAGCCCTCTCTGTGTAGAAATCCATGCTGTTACGCCACATCTCCGGTATTCACTTGATTAGGCTTAGTTCAGTGTGGTATCAAGCACTGAAAATAGCCAACCTCCAAGCGTTGTGAGCTTGGAGGTCTGCTAATTTCAATATCTTCACCAAAAGGCCCTTTTAGAAATGTCAGCCCCTGCCTCTCTAACATGTTCTGCATGTCCCTGCTCTGTCTAGCCCTATAGCCCACCCCGACCAGAAGAAGCAGCACCTTAAGGAGCCATAATGGAGAAGCTACGCGCGGCGGCGGGTCTGCAGGAGAAGCTGGAGATCTCGGGTCTGGAGGACGGGCAGGGCGCTCCCATCTCCGCCCTCACCATCATGTCTCTGCTGGAGCGCGTGGCCGGCATCATAGACAGCGTGCAGAGCAGCCAGCAGCGGATGGAGGAGCGCCAGCAGGACCTGGAGAACAACATCAAAAACATCCAGGCAAGGTTATTATGGTTGCAGTACCACTACTGACCACCAGAGAACAAGGTTATTATGGTTGCAGTACCACTACTGACCACCAGAGAACAACATCAAAAACATCCAGGCAAGGTTATTATGGTTGCAGTACCACTACTGGCCACCAGGGGTGTCATTTGGGGCATCAGGCTGATGGCAATGGCCACCCCCTAGTGCAGGGTTCCCCAATTAGTTTTCCGCAAGGGCCGAATTATGTCTAGGGTACCAAGCCAAGGGCCACCACATTGCAGGGGGCTACGGTGGCGTTCCCGCTACTCCAACGACAGTCCGGATATCGTCACTGTCGGGCAGAAACCTTGTATCTCCAAGTCTCAAACGCGTAAGTTTTTTTGGTAAACCAAAGCCCTGCTTCATCATACAAGATCGTCGCACTAGTGACTCGCAACTAGTGAAAACAGCAGATCTACAAGCACACAACGATGCGAGGCGTTGTGTGCTTGTAGATCGGCTGTTTTCACTAGTTTAGTACATTTTTTAGATGATAAATACAAAACTAACGGTTTTGGACAGACAAGGTTTCCACCCGACAATGATGATATATATACTAGTGTTGTTGCTGCTCTTATACTGTACCACCATTATTACTGGGGTTGGTGGGGGCCAGACAGAAGCCCCCCGCGGGCCGCAAAAATGCGTTTCTCAAAAAAACTTTTAGGACACATTTATAGAATCAGGTCAATATATTCAAAGACTTGTCACGACTTTTTAAAAAAATCGACAAGCTTGCAGTGCTGCACTCGGTGCGGCGCTGGTGATAATCTAACGTAACAAAGACGCGTTCTCGGGGTCTTAACGGCTTTGTTTAACCCTTGTGCGTCTCCAGGGCGACGTGCTGAAGCTGGCCAAGGACCACGCGTCCACGGGCGACACGGTGGACAAGCTGCTGCAGAAGACGCGCAAGGTGAGCGCCAACGTCAAGGAGGTGCGGGCGCGCGTGGAGAAGCAGAACGGGCGCGTCAAGAAGGTGGAGAGCACGCAGGACGAGCTGCTGACCCGCAACCGCTTCCGCGTGGTCATCTACCAGGTACGTTAACCACCAGGGGTCAAGTTTTTCAAGTTGGGTTACAGGTGCGGTTGCCTGGTAGAGCGCGGCCATTCTTTGGCACAAAAGGGTGGGGATACACTTGCCAGAGAATCTCTCCGACCAATAGCTTTTGTTCACCGATCTCTGTTTTTTTTTTCAGTCGCTAGCCAGAGCTCTAAATTGTTCCCTTTGAACTTCGAAGGGGTTGTGCACTGAGGTCATTGATTGGGCCATAAAAGTGTCAAGTGTTCGTTAGTGTTCTCTCTTATCAATGAAAGCATCAAAGACAACCACCTGTTTGATGCCTGTAATAGATTGGAGGGGGAGGGGGATGTGTTTGTATATACACAGACTCACCTAGACTTGCCTGATTGGTTGAACCACAGTTACTGGGGGCTTTACCCTGCAGGCTTTTCTTTCTTGAATCAATGAAATGCCTGGATCCCGAGGCTACAGGTGTGGCAATCCCTAAAACCACTAAAGAGGTGAAAGACTCGCACACACACAAGGGGAAAACCCCTGTTGGAATTGAAAACTGGAATTGAAGCTCATTTCCTGGGTTCTCGTTCAGCCTTAATGGTCCGGCCGGCAGATCTCGCTATTTCACCTTCTACCGGTCGGAATACATATACCATGGGTATTCAACTGGCGGCCCGCGGGCCAAATGCGGCCCGCGGGGACCTTCCTTGTGGCCCCTGGAACAATTTAGAAAAAAAAAAAAAGATTTTTGAAAAAAGAATCCAAAATCTTTTTTTTTTTTTTTTTTTTTTAGACTAATGAACGTTATAGGTATGGTTTGCGCGATATGAAACGTGAGCTTCATCTTACCATAATCACAGTAATCCCTAATCATATTCCATCATATTCAAGTGAAGAGATTCCAGTCAGAGCACTGCAGCAGAGTGGAGTGTGTGTCTGCGACCCACCTGATCCTCGTTGAGCATCGTTAAAGCATCAAAGAAGGCAATTGTGTGTGCACTGTCAATAAGCTTGACATCTACTCTGAGATAGCATAAAGCCAGGTTGGCCATCACTAGTGTGATGTAGTTAGCACTAGGTTTTAAACAAGAAAGCATGTGCACAGTACAGTTGTCAACTTGTTGAACAGAAATTAAGCACATTAACAAAAAGTATTCTGCTTTGCAATGTAGTTAGATGAAAATGTGCTTGTTTGTGAAAATGTAGTAGTGAAAATGTGGTCGTGCCCGTTGTTTCAAGTGTTCATTAGATTAATAGCTGGGGGGGGAATACGTTAGTGCGGCCCCCGGCCCCTTGGGTTTCTGTCAATGCGGCCCCCTGGACAATTTTGTTGAATACCCCTGACTATACAGTCATCTCAACCTATCTCAATGAGGGTTTTGGGTAAACTTTACACTTGATTTGATTACCTTACTTAGTAAACCTTTTCATAAACACTTTATGTTTTTAATCGCTAGTTTAAAACCAATGATAAAGTCTGTTTCTAGGGTTTCTACTGATTCTACCGAGGGAAGACCTCCTTACAAAAAAGAACGGAATAAAAACTATTTGCGTCAGTGTACGAGGAAGTCCTTTTTAAATTCAAGATCACACGTTGGCTAAGTGTTTTTTTGCTGCTCGGAGGGTTTTAATCGCAACGGAGGGAACGGGAGGAACCGTCGGTAATTAAATCCCCAGGCTAACCGGAGGCGTGGGTGGTTAGAGAAGACGTGCAGCGTTTTATACCGTTGATTGACGCAGCGTGGTGTGTCTTATCCTTCTTGCTTTCCCGCTGCGTGTGGGCCTGGCTGGTGAGAACAGAGAGAGCCAGGGGCGTCACACCAAATTCTGGGCCCTGGGTACGAGGATTCACTGTGGGCCCCCCGTGAATGGGAACGCATTATTATGCATTATTTTGTGCTTTAACCAGTGAAAAATAGCAGATATACAAGCTCACAGCGCGGCACCGAGTGCCGCGCTGCGAGCTTGTAGATCTGCTATTTTTGAAAGATCGTGAAAATTTGTGCAGGTGTTTGAATATTTTTGACACGATTCTACAAGTGTCTTCTAAGTCCTTCTAAGGTTTTTTGAAAAAAAATATGTTTCTATGTCAGTGGTGCTCAAAATTTTTCATGTGAAGGACCCCCAAAATGATATGTATTTGGCCACGGATCCCCATCTCAAAATTTTTGTTTAGTTTTTCGTCTTTTCAAAAATAGCAGATCTACAAGCTTGCAGCGCGGCACTCGGTGCCGCGCTGTGAGCTTGTATATCTGCTATTTTTCAATAGCTAAAGTATACAACCAGTAAGACTCCCTAATCGGGAGATAAGCGACCGTAGGTCACTTATCTCCACAAATAGGGCAAACATTTTTTATTCCAAAAACTTCCTGATCCATGTTGATGACATGAGTGTAGACATACTGTGTAGTGATTTTCGTGATTGGAGGGTCAAAACTGTAGGAGCAGTGGCCAAAAATGTGTTTTAAAATTCGGCCTGTAGGTGGCGCTAGAAGAGGGCCATGTGAGAAATGAGGGGTGGGGTGTCCGCGTTGCCTTGGCGGACGAATAGGTACTGGCCCCGGCTCTCCCGGACGCTCCTAGCCCGAGTTACGGCATTTTATGTGAGCTGCAGTGGCAGGGGGTCCTCCACTGGGGGCGCCACCACTTTTGCATCCGTTCTGGAGCAGCAGGAGTGGGTGGTCCCCAGGAATTCCCCGTGAGCAGCTCCGTTGGGGTGGTCATTTGGTAATTTTTGCACATGTGCTCATTTTTTACACTTGGGGGTCCCCGAGGGAGCTGGGGGTCCCTGGAGCTCCGGGGGTCCTTGGAGGTTGTAGTTTGGCAGGTAAGGAGTGTGTGTGCAAAATCTGGCATGGATCGGGGCAACGGTTGCGGAGATATGAGCAGGGCAAAAGTGTGACGTGTGTGACGGAGTGACGGAGTGACTGACTGACTGACTGACTGACTGACTGACGGACGGACGGACGGACACCTCGAGCAGCTTTCTGTAGTAAGTGCGACCTACGGTCGCAATAATGAAGGCCCCTCCACCTTGGACCCTAGTAACTGCAGTCCCACTTTCCCCCCCAGTGTGACGCCCCTGAGGAGAGCTGCGTCTATAGCATCCTTAAATGAACTGATTTCATTAAGCGGTGAGGTGGCATGAAGAGTGCTGCTGTTTATGGGCTCTTATCTCCCACTGCATAATGACATTCATTTTTACAGGATCACTCCTCGCCGGGGGCGCAGCCAGAACAGAGGCTGGATCAAATGAAAAAAAGGAAAACCAAGGCACTCTTCTACAGTAAATGTATTGGCTTAATCCTAATTGAAAAAAGGTTAAAGACCCAATGAAATGACTATTTTGGGTATTATTATTTTGAAGTTTCAGTTTGAAAAGGAAGCCTGTGTGTTTCTGAACCAATCCGAGGGGACCAGCCCTTCAGGCGATGGGATTTAAAATCTGAGTAATGGGAGTAATGGGAGCCAGCAATGGGAAACAAACAGGTCAATGTAATCAAAGGTTCATTTATATTCAAAAAGTCTATCTATGTCATCACTTTTTGAATTTCTGTTCACAGGAAGTAATTAAGAATGGCCTATTTAGGGACCTTTGATATAAATATACACACAAATTGTTTATTTTCAATTTCTTTGGCATCTAGTGTTAGGTATGGCCTTATTATCACTACAGATATGCTCTAAAAGTGTGAAAAACATGTATTTGATTTCACCCCGTCTTTAAAAATGGGATCACCGAATCCAATAGGCTGGGCCTGGCAACTTCAGGGTGGGCAGTGGGAATTGGGGGGAATCTTGCGCTCGCGTGACATTTCTGGATTATTTTGTTTTTTTTCTGTACATTATTAGGGTTTTGGGGGGTTAAAACGGGTGCGGGCGGCAGTATCAATGAACAATAATTAATAGACAAATACAAAGCATTGAGTTCCCAGCTGCAGCACTTCATCCCAAAAACACATTTCCAGATATAAACTAGAGTGTGGTTGCTGACGGTTGCTGACTATAGTTTGCATCCTTCTTTGACAACAAAATTGTGAACATTCGAGCTGGTATTATGAATAATACTGTCACAAATGCAAATGCGGTTAATGGTGCCATGTGTAAAAGTGTAGATAAATCTAGGGGCAGCCTAGTATCATTTTGTGAAATTGATGAAGAGGAACTTCGTAAAACCATATCGCAAATGACATCGTCTTCTTGCTCGCTGGATGCAATACCCACGCCATTTCTCAAAGAGGTTGTAGACTGTGTGATTGGAGATATCCTAAAAATAGTAAATAACTCTATACAATCAGGTGTCTTTCCAGAAACACTGAAAACGGCCGTAGTTAAGCCCTTACTCAAGAAACACAACCTCGACCCGTCCATGCTGTGTAATTATAGACCCATTTCCAATTTGCCTTTTCTGGGCAAGGTCCTAGAAAAAATTATCTTTCATCAATTGGATGTATTTCTGCAGAACAATAAGGTGCACAACAAATTCCAATCCGGCTTCAGGAAAGGACACAGCACAGAAACTGCACTTTTAAAAGTAATTAATGATCTTAGGGTGTCTGCTGATAACAAAAATGTATCCGTTCTCCTACTGCTGGATCAAACGGCGGCTTTTGACACAATTGACCATACAATTCTAATACAACGTCTTGAACACTGGGTAGGGCTGTCAGGCACAGCTTTGTCCTGGTTTTACTCCTACCTAACAGGCAGAAGCTACTTTGTTAATCTAGCTGACTTTGAGTCAAACAAACACAACATCTGCTCTGGTATTCCACAGGGCTCAATTCTTGGTCCTTTATTATTCTCCCTCTATATACTGCCGCTGGGAGAACTTATTTCCGCTCACGGTGTGAATTTCCATTTCTATGCTGATGACACCCAGCTGTACCTTTCGGTAGCTCCGGACGACCCCTGTGCTCTAGACCCATTGCTGACGTGTGTGTCTAGCATAAAATGCTGGATGAGTGAGAACTTTCTCAAACTAAATGAGGACAAGACATAAGTTCTCATAATTGGTTCTACTGCGCAGAGAGAATCAATAATAAGTAGACTTGGTAACCTGTCTAAAGAAAGTAACACTTCTGTAAAGAACCTGGAGTGACGGATTGACTGACTGACTGACTGACTGACTGACTGACGGACGGACGGACGGACACCTCGAGCAGCTTTCTGTAGTAAGTGCGACCTACGGTCGCAATAATGAAGGCCCC
Organism: Nannobrachium achirus; assembly: GCF_963921795.1. NCBI lineage: Eukaryota > Metazoa > Chordata > Actinopteri > Myctophiformes > Myctophidae > Nannobrachium > Nannobrachium achirus. Next base: position 58,819,824 of record NC_137814.1, read on the forward strand.
TCCACCTTGGACCCTAGTAACTGCAGTCCCACTTTCCCCCCCAGTGTGACGCCCCTGAGGAGAGCTGCGTCTATAGCATCCTTAAATGAACTGATTTCATTAAGCGGTGAGGTGGCATGAAGAGTGCTGCTGTTTATGGGCTCTTATCTCCCACTGCATAATGACATTCATTTTTACAGGATCACTCCTCGCCGGGGGCGCAGCCAGAACAGAGGCTGGATCAAATGAAAAAAAGGAAAACCAAGGCACTCTTCTACAGTAAATGTATTGGCTTAATCCTAATTGAAAAAAGGTTAAAGACCCAATGAAATGACTATTTTGGGTATTATTATTTTGAAGTTTCAGTTTGAAAAGGAAGCCTGTGTGTTTCTGAACCAATCCGAGGGGACCAGCCCTTCAGGCGATGGGATTTAAAATCTGAGTAATGGGAGTAATGGGAGCCAGCAATGGGAAACAAACAGGTCAATGTAATCAAAGGTTCATTTATATTCAAAAAGTCTATCTATGTCATCACTTTTTGAATTTCTGTTCACAGGAAGTAATTAAGAATGGCCTATTTAGGGACCTTTGATATAAATATACACACAAATTGTTTATTTTCAATTTCTTTGGCATCTAGTGTTAGGTATGGCCTTATTATCACTACAGATATGCTCTAAAAGTGTGAAAAACATGTATTTGATTTCACCCCGTCTTTAAAAATGGGATCACCGAATCCAATAGGCTGGGCCTGGCAACTTCAGGGTGGGCAGTGGGAATTGGGGGGAATCTTGCGCTCGCGTGACATTTCTGGATTATTTTGTTTTTTTTCTGTACATTATTAGGGTTTTGGGGGGTTAAAACGGGTGCGGGCGGCAGTATCAATGAACAATAATTAATAGACAAATACAAAGCATTGAGTTCCCAGCTGCACTTCATCCCAAAAACACATTTCCAGATATAAACTAGAGTGTGGTTGCTGACGGTTGCTGACTATAGTTTGCATCCTTCTTTGACAACAAAATTGTGAACATTCGAGCTGGTATTATGAATAATACTGTCACAAATGCAAATGCGGTTAATGGTGCCATGTGTAAAAGTGTAGATAAATCTAGGGGCAGCCTAGTATCATTTTGTGAAATTGATGAAGAGGAACTTCGTAAAACCATATCGCAAATGACATCGTCTTCTTGCTCGCTGGATGCAATACCCACGCCATTTCTCAAAGAGGTTGTAGACTGTGTGATTGGAGATATCCTAAAAATAGTAAATAACTCTATACAATCAGGTGTCTTTCCAGAAACACTGAAAACGGCCGTAGTTAAGCCCTTACTCAAGAAACACAACCTCGACCCGTCCATGCTGTGTAATTATAGACCCATTTCCAATTTGCCTTTTCTGGGCAAGGTCCTAGAAAAAATTATCTTTCATCAATTGGATGTATTTCTGCAGAACAATAAGGTGCACAACAAATTCCAATCCGGCTTCAGGAAAGGACACAGCACAGAAACTGCACTTTTAAAAGTAATTAATGATCTTAGGGTGTCTGCTGATAACAAAAATGTATCCGTTCTCCTACTGCTGGATCAAACGGCGGCTTTTGACACAATTGACCATACAATTCTAATACAACGTCTTGAACACTGGGTAGGGCTGTCAGGCACAGCTTTGTCCTGGTTTTACTCCTACCTAACAGGCAGAAGCTACTTTGTTAATCTAGCTGACTTTGAGTCAAACAAACACAACATCTGCTCTGGTATTCCACAGGGCTCAATTCTTGGTCCTTTATTATTCTCCCTCTATATACTGCCGCTGGGAGAACTTATTTCCGCTCACGGTGTGAATTTCCATTTCTATGCTGATGACACCCAGCTGTACCTTTCGGTAGCTCCGGACGACCCCTGTGCTCTAGACCCATTGCTGACGTGTGTGTCTAGCATAAAATGCTGGATGAGTGAGAACTTTCTCAAACTAAATGAGGACAAGACATAAGTTCTCATAATTGGTTCTACTGCGCAGAGAGAATCAATAATAAGTAGACTTGGTAACCTGTCTAAAGAAAGTAACACTTCTGTAAAGAACCTGGGAGTGATCATTGACGCTGAATTGAATTTTAATACACACATTAATCATGTCACCAAGATTGCCTTCTTTCACCTTAGAAATATTGCGCGAATTAGAGCCTATCTAACATTGGACGATGCAAAAACGCTGATCCACGCTTTTGTTTTCTCTCGGCTTGATTACTGCAACGCACTTCTCTCTGGTCTGCCAAAGAAAACAACTGACAGTTTGCAACTTGTTCAAAATGCGGCAGCCAGAGTTTTAACTAAAGCTAAGATGAGAGAACATATTACTCCAGTCTTAGCGTCGCTACACTGGCTCCCGGTTGTTTTTAGGATTGATTTTAAAATTATTTTACTTGTTTATAAAGCTCTAAATGGTCTGGCACCTTCGTACCTCTATGACTGCCTGCATAGATACGTTCCAAACCGCCCACTCAGGTCTTCTAGTGCTGACCTACTCGATGTGCCTAAAATGAAATATAAAAAATATGGTGAAGCAGCTTTCTGCTTCTACGGACCGACAGTTTGGAATAAACTCCCACTACACCTAAGACAGGCAGCCTCTGTGGATAGCTTTAAAGCACAGCTCAAGACCTATTTCTTTACTCTTGCTTTTAGCTGAATTATTTTTTTATCTCTTTGATGCTATTGACGTCCACACTGTTCTGAAATTGTTCTTCAATGTTTTATGTTTTTATTGTTCTGCTTTATTGTATTCATGTGTATTTTATTTTTTCTGTTAAGTAACTGTGCTTCATTTTCTGCTCTGTAAAGCACTTTGAGCTGCATTTCATGTCATGAAAGGTGCTATACAAATAAAGCTTTATTATTATTATTATTATTATTATTATATTCTACAGTAAGCTAACTGTCATGAGAAGCTCGACCAATTGATTCCCTATTGATTCCCACTCCCATTGATTCGCTACTGATTACTTATTGATTCCCTATTGACTCCCTATCCCTGCCATTTCCAATGGTAGTGGAAAGGTTACCCTAGAGGTCTATAAACAGTTACCCTAGAACTCTATGAAGTTTCCCTAGAACTATAATGTATTGCCCTGTTGGGAAACCACACTAACCAACACACCCCTCCAAACACACAGTAGCCAACTGCTGCTAGTGTAAAAGATGCATCATCAGAGCATCAATTGTAAAGTACTGTTCATTTAAGCTACTGTTCATGATGATCACACAAAACACACACACACACACACACACACACACACACACACACACACACACACACACACACACACACACACACACACACACACACACACACACACACACACACACACACACACCATGGCCAAAATCGATGGGTGGGTCAGCTTTCTACATGGGTGGGACTGGGCCCACCCTGGCCCACCCACCAATAAAAACGCCCCTGTTCCTCGCTGCTTCTCATCAACACAGTGATAGGCTCCATGAACAGCAGCCATATTGGGCCCTTTCCTCACTTCCTTCTTCACAGGCGTTACCAACCAATGCCATCAAAAAAGACCGCTGTGAGCTTGGAGGTCTGCTATTTTCAATGTTTTCACCAAAAGGCCCTTTTAGAAAGCTCAGCCCCTGCCTCTGCACATCCCTGTCTCTGCCTGCACTGCTGTCATAAGTAACATTTTGTGGTACTTTTACTTTACTTGAGTATTTCCATTCTTCCAGCTTTACACGCGCGTAGCTCCAAGAAGAAGCTATGGAGGAGAGACAGCAATATAGCCGAGACGTTTACCATTTAAGATTTACGGTCAAATTAATTTTGCATCTTGCACGTACAGCGTGTATGTGCAAAAGGAGCAGCCATCATCGACAACATTATTGTAACTTATATATTTATAAATCATACTCTGGGCATTTATGAGGCCTTAAAGAGCGTGCCTGAGTCAAAACCATCGTTGCTTTAATGTCCTCATGCAGTATACATGTACAGAGAAACTGCAGCACAGACATGCTTACACAGTAACATCACATTGCTGTACACACACACATGCACACACACACACACACACACACACACACACACACACACACACACACACACACACGCACACGCGCGCGCGCATATGGTCGACACACTCCAGTCAATTTTGCCCCTACTCTATCTCTACCACCATTGGCCCTATCGGTGCCAAACTTTGCACAAATCACAACCAAATCACAACCCCCATGGCCCTCTTCTAGCGCCACCATCAGGCCGATTTTTGCAAAACACATTTTTGGACACTGCTCCTACAGATTTTGCCCTAAAATCACGCAAAGCGGTACACAGTACCCTAACCCTAACCCTAACCCTAACCCTAACCTTAACCTCAGTGAGGGAACATAGGGTTGAGGGAACATAGGCATGACCCCTCTCTAAAGTCATGTCATCAGCATGGATCTGTCCCATTTCCCATATTCCCTCCTGATTGGCTACCATTGCCTTCTAAAGTTTGTGTTCGCGACCTGGCGGTCGCTGATCTCCCGATTAGGGAGTCTTACTGGTTTTGTCACTGTCGGGGAGAGAACCTACTCTGTATGGCCAAATTGTCAAGCCTAAGAAAGGGGCAACTTCTACAATGCCAGTGCTTGTCAGAGTGGGAGCCTGGGAGGGGGTCCCCAGTTCAAATATGATTATTTTGCTGGGTCGCGGCCTGAACAGATCGAGAACCACTAATTTACTGTAGGACATTAATTTGAAGAGAAAAGAAGCAAAAAAGGATGATGGAGATGCAAGGTCTCTGCATAACAGTGATGATGATATACTACAGTATACAGTATACTGACCCATCTGATGGATGGCTAACAGGACCTTATATATTAATGACTTCATTATCATTAATGTGTTCATCACCTTAATGTTACAGCTGCTGAAGGTGGAGCTTATCTTTAATGACTCTGTGCTGCTGTGGAGCTCACAGGCTATAAAACACTATCACTATTCATTAGCTGATGTATCATTTATATAAATCTAAATGTACAAAGTAACTATGAAGCAGTGGTCGGGAAATTACAAATGTATTTCTAAGTAAAAGTATCAATACTACAATGTATAAATACTCTGTTAAAGTAAAGTAAAACGTCCAGAATTCTAAATTTACTTTAGTAAAAATACAAAAGTAGGGTAAACCTCGCTATTTGTACGTGTCATTAGTTCGACTAAGGGTTAGGGTTAGGGTTAGGCATAGTTTTACTGAGGTTAGGGTTAGGGTTTTCGTTAGGTTTAGGCATATAGTGGTTAACATTCACCAGGTTAGCATTCACCAATGGCGGTAGGTTAGCATTTCACCAGGTTAGCATTCACCAACGTCGGTAGGTTAGCATTCACCAACATTAAACTACTGGAATGTCGGAAAAAATGCTACGTCGCAATATCCACACGCTCCCACAAAAGTAGGCCTATTCATGGGTTTCATTTGTAGTCATACACCGGCCATGTTGACACGGATGGCCGCGGTTATAATTTGTCTGTACCGGGTGAAAGAAAAGACCAATGGTCGTTCGTCCAAATGTAATCGGATTACTTCCATGACCAGTGCTGCGTTCATGTAATCTGGTAAAAACACTAGAAAAAACCCTGCACAACTATACCGAAATAATTAATTATACACCCGGCAACTAGTGTGTTAATATAGCGTCCCCCCCAAAAACATTAAATCACCAACAACACTGCTAAGGCATATGGCAGGCAGCCATTCTAGTGTACAGTAGTGTGTGTCTCACTGTTCCTTCACTCAGGGTAATTGGAGGCATGCTGGCTGTTTAAAGCTCTCACAGCCTCTGAGGAGCAGTAGACAAACTGCACTGCTGTGTGGGGCCAGCTGTCCCTGGCTGTGGACATATGACAGAGAGAGACACATGCACACACACTCACGGCACGCACGCACACACACACACACACGCACGCACACACACACACACACACACACACACACACACACACACACACACACACACACACACACACGCACACACACAGACAGTGTGTTTATCGATCCATTCAATAAACGACAGAGAGAAGAGAGAGACACTTGCTTTGGCATTGACATGACACATGTGCTATATCTCATGCCAATAAAGGCCCTTTGAATTTAACTGAACTTGACTTGAGCGACAGACAGAGAGAGAGAGAAAGGGAGAGAGAGAGAGAGAGAGAGAGAGAGAGAGAGAGAGAGAGAGAGAGAGAGGGGGGGGGGGGGGGGGAAGGGAGAGAGAGAGAGAGAGAGAGAGAGAGAGAGACTTGCTTTGGCATTGACGTAACACATACTGTATGCTATGTCATGCCAGTAAAGCCCCTTTGAATTTAACTGAACTTGAATTGAGGGACAGAGAGAGAAAGGGAGACTTGCTTTGGCATTGACAACGTTATTGGCATGTTTTCTCATGCCAATAAATAAAGCCCCTTTGAATTGAATTGAACAGAAAGAGACAGACAGAAAGACAAAGAGACAGACACAGACAGGCAGACAGACAGACAGACAGACAGACAGACAGACAGACAGACAGACAGACACAGACACAGACACACAGACAGACAGACAGACAGACAGACAGACAGACAGACAGACAGACAGACAGACAGACAGACAGGTGCATGCTAGTAGGTTAATAGCATCGTCTCGTCTGCAGTCATTGGGGACACGATAAACTGCTGTCAGGAAAGCAGGTCCCGCTGTGCTGTGCCCTTCTAGTGTGTGTGTGTGTGCGTGCGTGCGTGCGTGCGTGCGTGCGTGCGTGCGTGCGTGTGTGCGTGCGTGTGTGTGTGTGTGTGTGTGTGTGTGTGTGTGTGTGTGTGTGTGTGTGTGTGTGGTGGGGGGTAATAGACAGGGGGGGTAATAATAGGCTGTGGAGGGGTGGGGGGAGCTGTCAATCATCCTGACCTGGTTTTAGGACCGCCTCCTGGGGTAGTTTAGACAGGACATGGTCGACACTCTGCAGTCGATTCAATACGTTTTTATTGTGTCACTGTCGAGGAGAGAACCTACTGTACCGTATGTCCCAAACTGTTAGTTTTCAGGGGGGAATAAACAAGTGTTCCAACCAGGGGTCATAGCCATGCAGATTTGTGATGCACACTTTTGTCAAAAATCTATTTTTGCCATGAGCATCTAAAATAAGTAGACAAACACAAAGAGAGTTACAGTATGGGGGTCCTTGAAAGTAAAAGGTTAGACAACGACTGTGCCACGGTGTCGTAGTACAGGGGTTAAGTGGGTGACGGGGCACCCTGGGGTGCCGTGACGGCAGTCCAGGGGTGCCGCGAGATCATTTGATAATATTTGGAATTTATTTGGACACTTGAAAATATATTTATTATCATTTTAAAGTTGAAGTACAAAGTTATTTTCAGTCAGTTGAAGTTCTAACCAAAATGTCTATTATCTCAACGTTTTCCTCGCAACATAATCACTAAAATATCGCCACTGTCGGGCAGAAACCTTGTATCTCCAAGTTTCAAACGTGTACGTCTTTTGGTAAAGTAAAGCCCTGCTTCATCATACAAGACTGTCGCACAAAACTAGTGAAAACAGCCGATCTACGTGTGCTTGTAGATCGTCTGTTTTCACTAGTTTAGTACATTTTATAGATGATAAATACTAAACGAACGGTTTTGGACATACCGGTACAAGGTTTCCATCCGACAACGACAATATGATATAAATATAAGGTGCTGGGAGTGAAAATTATAATGTAGTGGTGCCTCGGATTAATAAAATATTCATGGGGTGCCCTGAGACAAAAAAGTTTGGGAACCCCTGTCGTAGTAAATCAGTGTCACACATATTCTGAAGAAAACCTGGAGACATTCAGTAATTGGTTCTTATGAAAGGGCGAGGTCGCTTCTCGCCCTCAGGGCGTCTTACAGGTGATCAAAATAAGAACACATTGATTTGTCCGTGCATGGACAGTAGATGTCACAAGCTCTTGTTAAGTTTACTCAAGTACAATTTTGAGGTACTTCTACTTATCAGAAGGTATTTCCTTTTTTTTTTTTTTTTAATCAGTTGTACTTCTACGCCACTCCATTCCAGGGTGCCAAATGCCAATATTGTACTTTTTAATCCAAAAGATTTCGGACAAAGTTTTAAAAACATACAAATATTAAGTACTTTTACTTGTGCTAGTGTAAGTATCCTTCCTATATTATATATCGTTGCTGGAAGGCAGAGCAGCTAACTAAATTATTCAGGTTTTTGATTTTGTTTTCATAAATCAGTTCTACAGTATGTGTGTTGGTTAAACAATATCGAACCAGTGAAAAGTATTACAAATCAAACCAAGTTTGAAGTGAGCGGTGGTGCTTGTGCGTGTGTACTGTATGCATGTGCATGCGCGTTCATGTATGTGTGTGTGTGTGTGTGTGTGTGTGTGTGTGTGTGTGTGTGTGTGTGTGTGTGTGTGTGTGTGTGTGTGTGTGTGTGTGTGTGAGAGAGAGAGAATGTGACGCAACAGCGCCCTTTCACCAGCTGGTTTCTGCCCCATAGCAGAGCTATAATGTATATCAGGGTTTCCCAAAGTGGGTGCCATGATGCCAGTCCAGGGATGCCTCAGAATACTTTGATGATATTTGGAATTCATCAATATCACTTCAGTTCAACCACTATAGACCCTCTGCTTAGTGAAACACACCTGATTTGCACTGTACTCGATGAGTTATTATGCCATCTGCCTCAACTCTCTTCACGAAAAACAGCAAATCTACAAGCTCACAACGTGTCAGGTTGTGATGCGTTGTGAGCTTGTACATCAGCTATTTGGTGAACCTTTCCCCCAGAATAGGGATGCTGGGGTTCAAGTGGTTAAATGTCAAGTATAAATACAAGTTTATTTTCAGTCAGTTCCAATGGAAACGGATATCTCTGTGACATAGGCTGTCGTATCTCAGGTGGAAAGATGTGCATATTTATAGCGTAATATGATATAAGATTCTAAATTAACAGTGTAATTCATGGGTGCCGTGGATGAATAGGTTATTTACAGGGGTGCCCTGAGTCAAGAAAAGTTTGAAAACCCCCTGCTGTATATAGCCTACTGCAGTGGTTCTCAAAGTGGATTCCAGTGGCTCTGTGGGTACCTGCGGGGGTCTAAATTGACCCTTACAAGTCTGTACTGTTGTGCACTGTCAGAGTTAAGGGGTTAACCCTGAGGAAGGCCTGGTGGGGCCGAAATGTCCATGTTTTGACGGCTGCTGGGGGGAAATATTGAATAAACAAGAAGAATTCATTCTAAAGTGAATGCTGGCGTCCTTGTTCTAACTTCATTGTTTACCTGAGCCGTGCAACCAACGACGAATATTTTTGTGAACTACTTTTTTGACGAGTGCTCCTCTTTTCTCTTCCTAGAGTTAAGTGGAGACCTTGCAATGTGAAAGTTTGAGAAACACTGGCCTACTGTATGCAGTATCTTCTATACCACAGAGGCTGACAGAGAGAGAGAGCACAGAGAGCAGAGACAGTGTTTAGTGTAGGGTTTCATCATTTCCACATGGACGGAGGATGATGTGTGCTCCTGGTTATTCTGAGGCGCTGCGCCTCGGCTCTCGCTCGCGCATTCATGGCCTAATATAGACGTCTCATCTCCCGTCTGACGCTGCAGCGGCAGCCATGCAGACCCTGCAGAACCTGCTGTACCACAGAGCAAGAAACCTGCAAGAAACCGCTAACCGAAATGAATCCTTTAGATCAGAGGTCTTCAACAGGGGGTCCGGGACCCCTAGGGGTTCCTCAGAGTTACTACAGGGGGACTCAAAATCTTTCTCCTTTTTCATATTAGCCACTTGAACCCTAGTCAGTGTCCATATTCTGAGAACTTTAGCCAAAAATAGCAGATCTACAAGCTCACAACGCCTCGCACACTGCGAGGCGTTGTTCTCAGACCTTTTCACGTTGTTTCATGTTTCACCAACAGATGCATGCATAAAGCTGCAGACTACCATTTGAAAAGATTTACTGTAATGCCAGGGACTTTGATTGAAGTCATTGAATACTTTATTATCAGTTCACATTGGAAAATACATGACTATGTACAGTTCATGACACATGGTAAGATTTAAACCCAAGAAAGCACTGTGGCTTGTTTACATTGGGGTCCTTTGTACTCAATTCATTGAGGACAAGAATCATGCAGAATAGGAATGCTTTAATGTAGGCCTACATATTTTTGTGATATTGTATACCAGGGGTCTTCAACGTTTTTCAGGCCAAGGACCCCTTAGTTGAGAGAGAGATGAAGCAGGGACCCCCACAACCTGTTCATAGATTACATATAGTTTCATCGTTTGACAGCATCATCAGTGTATTTTGGATTCATGTCAATTTGTGTTTTCAGATATTTAACCACTTGAGCAGCTTACCCAATAAACTTGACCTTTCACTCTCTACTTGCGTGTGCTCTTTTCCCCCTCTACACCGATCTAGAAGCTCACAACGCATCGCAGCGCAAGACGTTGTGAGCTTGTAGATCTGCTATTTTTGGCTACAGTTCTCAGAATATGGACACTAGGGTTCAAGTTGTTAATATAAAAAGGATTGGAAGATTTGGAGAACCCCCTGTAGTAACTCTGAGGACCCCCTAGCTTGGGGTCCCGGACCCCCTGTTGAAGACAGGGGGTTGTATATTGCTAAGACCGAGGCTGGGTTTGGGGCGGCTTTGGCTCAGGTCGTGGGTCGGCCTCGGCAGTTCGAATCCCAGCTCCTCCTGTCCACATGTTGAAGTGTCCTTGTGGGCAAAACACTGAACCCCACACTACCTTCAATGAGTCGGTTGGTGCTAGCTTAACACCATTGGTGTGTGAATGTGGCAAGTGAGGACGCTGGCGTCGACTGTTCGCCGCTTCACCTCCCAATGAATGAATGAATGGACCATTGTAAAGCGCTTTGAGTTCGCAACTTTCAAGCTATCTATTTTAGAAATGGGGCTTAAAGAAGTATTATAGTAAATGTAACCCCATTGATTGCATTTGGGTCCCCATCCGGAATCAATGGGAGAACATTTATTGTAATCAAATTTGTGTCTTAGGAATGCGACGAAAAACCCCAAAATATGATTTAACTCAAATATCCATGGCGTGAGTAATCAATGGGAAAAAAATCATTTTGGGGGTGACCTACCTACTCCTTTAAGTGGTAACTTATTTTTTTGCCACCCCCTCTGAAATGACGCCCTTGGCTGTTAATTAATGGAACTACCGTAGATAAATGACTTGTTGTTTTGCATGCAGAGGGAGGAGGAGGTCTGGCTTGGTGCTGCTGGTGACCAAAAAAGGACATTTGAGGACAAAGCTTTGATGTTGTTTTTTTTTCCTCCAACGTGACAGAACAGCCGGAGCCGGGGGTCTGGGGGACACGCAGGCAGCACGGGGGTCTCCAGCCAGATGCCCCCCTACCCCCTCCCCCCTCCCAAAGCAGTTCAAAATGTACGGCCATTTGGGTGGAAGTAACCGGCCTTCCCTTGTGGCGTTCTGCGGAGATAAACTCAAGTTATATGTTTAGGACTGAGCAGTGGCGGCCATGTTGGATTTCTCAATTTTGAGCCATTTAGGAACATTTTTGAGCATTATATACAGCAAATTTGGATTCAGCATCCCTTAATACCCCTAGAACAGTTGTATATAATAAATATTCGCAAAATGCCTTCGGGACTTTATACAAGCACATTTTCAGAAATTCTGCCTTGTCTATAATCAAGAGCGACTTACAATAAGCAAGGTATAATACATCAATACATCAACATCAACATCAAATGCACAGCAATAGTAATCTAAGAAGAACATAGGTAGCCCATGCATCTATTCAATAAAAAACGATTTAAGAACCTGAAAGATAAAAAAAAAATGATATCTAAAAACATGTATGGTCATTGAGCGTAGGCAATTGCTATGTTAAGCACTTGTCAGTGTAGTATAGCAGATCTACAAGCTAGAGACCTGTTTTCAGGGAACACGTTTGCTGTAGCGGGGGACCCCCAGTCAATAGGGTTAAATCAGTTTTCATCTTTTGTCATTATACTTTGTATAACATTATATATTATATATTATATATACATTGTCTTTAAGTAGCCTTAATAAGCCAGCCTGCATGGACGCCAGAGTAAAATCGTAGGTTTCTGCAAAGCACAAAAAAGCTGGTAGTGTTTATTTTTTATTTAAAAAATGGTGTGTGTTTTTGCACAACAGTAACCCCTCTCCTCTTGCGTGATTGGTTTCGCAACCTGAATACGTGGTATATTAAACAAGCGAGGTTATTATTGAGAAATAAAACTCCTTCAGGCTGATTCACGACCCTGGGTCACCCTCTGTCTGGGTTCATTTCTCAATTATAACCCCCTCGCCGTTCATTACTAAAGCTGGCATTAAAAAAAAAAAACGTCTCAGGGACACATCTTGCTCTTCCACAGAGTTCGCTGACCTCCTCCTCCTCCGCCTGTGTGTCTGGCTCACGCAGGTATGAGACGTTTTCACACCGATCTTTTTTGTCCTCGCGTGTCGTCGCACTCTGGGCCGTTTCCCCCCGGCTCAAGGTTTCCGAAGGAGAACCTTGGCGGTGACCAGGGACGTGCAGAGAATGTTTATGAGGCAGGGGCTGGAATTTCTAAAAGGGCCGTTGAAAACGTTGAAAATAGCAGACCTCTAAGCTCACAACGCGTTGTGCTGCGACACGTTGTGAGCTTGGAGGTCGGCTATTTTCGGTTCTTGATACCACACTGAACTAAGCATAATCAAGTGAATACTGATGTGGCGTACAGCATGTATTTCTACACAGAGGGAAATTCTTTCTACATAAGATGCTGCATTCAAGTTCAGGAAAGGCAATTCTCTTGAATGCTGCCTTCAGTTATGGCATGGAAAGATGGCATTTGCATTTCTTTCACCATAGTAAAAACGGCATTCATGGTCTGGAGAAGGCAACTTTTTACAGACGGGTTAAAGGGCAGGGGCTTCAGCCTCCTATGATGTCTATGTGTGCATGTGCCTGGTGGCGACCACGCACGTTCCCCGCAGCCCCGCTGGTGTAATTATGGTGTCATTCAGCCAGCCTTTCTGATGACTCCTGCTGTTGATTAATGAGCGGCGCTCCTGGCCAGTGGGCCGGGGTTTAATTAGAATTAATTGGCTCTGGAAAAACCAAAGTCACCTGCGGGACGCGGCAGGTGACTGTGGGCGTGTACGTGCCCGGTGCAAGAGCAAGTGTTTCTGATGAAACAAAATAACACGTGAAGCCAACATGATATGATGTAGTACAGGGGTCTTCAACAGGGGGTCCGGGACCCCTAGGGGGTCCTCAGAGTTACTAGGGGGTCCTCAGAGGGTCCTCCAAACCTTATTCCAATCCTTTTTATATTAACAACTTGACCTCTAGTGTCCATATTCTGAGAACTTTAGCCAACAATAGCAGATCTACAAGCTCACAATGCCAAAAATAAAAATAAATGTACCTTACCTGCTGTAGTATGATGGTGTAGCAAATAGCAATACATATTTTACATGCACGATACAGTAGTGCTTAAGTGGCTTAAAAATACGTACAATTTTTTTTCTGAAATTAAGAGTTTTCAGGTCGGGATGCCAATTTGATCCAATACAAAGGAATACAGGACAAACAAGTTAACGGAAGCCTAAATCATAGGTAGTGTGATGGTGTAATTTAACAAAAAAAATCTGTTGTACGTTTCGCGTTGTATTGTTACGCAACACATTGTTAACTTCAAAATCTCTTTTGCCTTTTATGCTTTATTAACCAGTTATTAACAGGGACGCACATTTTCAATCGGTTGTTGTCCCCAGAAGTTCTTCTTTTGCTGAAATCTGGAAAACATCCAATAAAGTAAAACAATTCCTCAAAATTGTACACAAGTACAGTGCTTGAGAGTAAATGTACTTGGTTATTTTACACCACTTGGACTTGCATTTAATCAGTAATCGGATACCGGCCACAATGCCAATCTGTATCCCAGTTATTAATCTTTTCCTTGAAATGAAGGTATTTGTACCCTGTACTGAATATACAGTAACAGGATCCCATCCTCTCCTCACGCATTAAGATATTCTTACTGTATCAACTCCCACTAGTGAACCGAACTGTATAAATAGCTCTGACTGATGCCCTCATGTCCACACAGTCTCACATGTATTCCACGAGCAGGAAGCTGGATTGGAATATCACATGTCTACCTCAGGGTCTAGCTAAACCTTTCACTGCACGCCAAGGACCCCCAAATAGCCAGAGCCACTCCTGGCTCTGCTTGTCAAAAGACAATATAATGTTCAGAGTTCAGAGAGTTGATGTTCACAGCTAGAATTAGTCCATGCAATGCCATTCACGTTCACTCTTCCATTGGAAATGAATAGACTCCAACCTGCTTCTGCTCTTCTAAAAAGGACGGCCACCTCACGTAGATACAGGAAGTAAACCCGAGATGGCGTGTCTTGTTATTTCCGTCTTGGGTAGACTCAGGAATAGAGAAACCATCATTAGAGCCCAAAGGGTTACCGAAGGGTTTCCAGTTCGAATCCGGGCTCCCCCTGAGTTAATGTTTATGAGTCCTGGAGCAAGACTCTGAAACCCTAGTTGCTCTCGGTGAGCAGGTTGATGTGTGTCAATGGGTGAATGCAATGCACAATCTATGTAAAGCGCCTTGGATAAAAGCGCTATATGAATGCACCACTTAACTTCTTATCACTTGTGGTTCTTTTTCCTCGCGCAGGGCGACGCGCAGGTCCCCTCGTTGACCGTCAACAAGGTGCCCAAAGGCATGGGTCTGGCCGGGATGGAGGTGGAGCCCGACACCTACCCCGCCCCCCCGGACCTGTCCTCGGACGAGGAGTACCTGGCGGTGGAGGAGCCGGACGCCACGCGCGGCGCGCGCATGAAGAAGTCCATGATGAAGAGCACCGAGGGCCTGAGGTCCGCCTTCTCCAAGGAGAGCATGGCCAAGACCCGTGGCAACATCGGAAGCAAGATGCACAACCTGGGAGAGAAGGTGCGCTACATTACATTACATTACATTATCTCCACACTGGCCTGGGAATGCCTTGGGATAGAATGGAAATCTCTGTTGGTACTGTCAGTGTTGTAAAAAGTACTCACGTTTTAGACTTAAGTAAAATAATCAATACAGCAATGTAGAAATACTCTGTTAGGGTGCCCTCACACCAAAATACCTAGAGTGGAATCCGCCAATGCATTTCAATGATAAGGGAGCGTTTTTTGCAGAAATCCTCTACTGGCAAAAAAACGCTCCATTCTCATTGAAATGCATTGGCGGATTCCACTCTAGGTATTTTGGTGTGAGGGCACCCTTACAAGTAAAAGTCCAGAATTCAAAATGTACTTGAGTAAATGTATGAAAGTATTGGCATCAAAATGTACTGAAAGTACCAAAAGTAAAAGTACAAAATGTTTGAAAATAGCTAAGGGCTAAAGTGGTTAATGTATGTTTTTTAATATTATAATTAGTAACTAGTAACTCAAGTTTTCAAATAAATGTAGTGGAGTAAAAGTACAACATTTGGATCCCAGATGTAGAGGAGTAGAAGTAAAAGTATTGGAATTTGGAGATACAAGTACAGTACAGTATAGTAAAAGTTACTTTACACCACTGGGTACTGTTACCCCCGCTACCCGATCCCGGATAAGCGGTTGAAGATGGATGGATGGATGGATGGATGGATGGATGGATGGATGGGTGGATAGTATATTATATTTAGATGTACATATTTAGCTTGATGATTCATTGTTTACCTGCAAGTTACTTAGATAGCATATTGTTCAGACCAGTGGTTCCCTGACGTCCTTCAAGGGGTTTCAGTTGGTCCCCAGCTAAATGTGCTAACATAGCATCACATTAACCACTTCAAAGCTTTTTTATGCTTAAAATAATTGCCAATCTACAAGTCGATCTGCTTTTCTTTTTTTTACATTTTTTTGGAAAATCATGAACAATTTGATATTAT
This sequence comes from Nannobrachium achirus, assembly GCF_963921795.1. Classification (NCBI taxonomy): domain Eukaryota; kingdom Metazoa; phylum Chordata; class Actinopteri; order Myctophiformes; family Myctophidae; genus Nannobrachium; species Nannobrachium achirus. The sequence continues at coordinate 58,835,802 of NC_137814.1, forward strand.
TATTTATTCAATTTCTTTTCAATAATTTGGAAAATTAATGTAAATCTTCTCTTATGGGGGTTCCCTGGCACAAACTCTTTAAAGATGGAAGCCCGCGGTCAACATATACATACAGTATCATGAAAACGTTTGAGAACACTGGTTTAGTCTATAGGTGTCTAGCTATAGATTCATTGTCTGTTATCCTAGTTTCTTTGAGGCACTCCACACTTCTCTCTGCACTCTGCTTATGTGACTATTATTAGTTTATTGGCTAGAGTTCATGCTTACTCTGCTTGTTCTTTAGTACACTGAGTTCACAGTAAGACACCCTGGATACGAGCGTCTGCTAAATCAGTGGCTCTCAAAGTGGGGTCCAGGGACCCCCAGGGGTACCTGAGGAGTTACGCCTCTGTAACTCCGAGTTTGGGTGTCATAATGAAGATTGGGGCCTAGGAGGTCCTTGGCCTAATGGTTCCCAAACTGGGGGTCAGGACCCCGCTGCTTAATGTGCAACATTGTTTTCTCACTCAGTAAACAAACCAACATACAGTATACACCTGTAGCTATACAGGGTATGGGCATGCATAAAGTGAATGGCAAAGCGAGTGGCAACGTGAGTTTAACGTTGTTTAATGCAATCAGATTGGACATTCTGTTTGGATGTATGCACTGTCAATGCCAGAAAGTAGGTTTTTGCCACTCAGTAGGCGTTCCCGCATAACCTCTGGGTATGATGATGATGTCACGTCACGTGCATACCCTCCTCTATACAGGGTATCAGCACATTTCTAAAGTTACAACTGAATGACTTTTAAGGCCACATTATCAAATATTACGAAAGAAAGAGGCAAACAATGTGAAAATAGACTACAATACCAAGTGCTTGTCTGGGTTGGGGGTCCCCGGTTCAAACATGATAAATCTTCGGGGTCGTGGCCCGAAAGGTTTGGGAATCCTTGGCCTAATAATGCACAGAAAAAAACTGGGGGTCCTTGAAGTCAGTAAAGTTTGAGAATCACTTGTGCTAAAATGTCCTAAATTATACATTTTCAGGTGGTGCCGCCGGAGCGCCGGGAGAAGATGCACGCGGCGGGCGCCCGGATGAAGGAGAGCATCGCCAAGCACGCTCCCACCAAGGAGACCTTCCACATCAAGCTGAAGAAGGAGCGCGCCGTCGGCGAGGGCCAGGAGGGGGCGGAAGAGGCGGCGGCGGCTGCTGCCGCTGCGGCTGATGAGGTCGTCGAGGTGGCGGAGAGGGAGGGGCCGCTGCAGGAGGCGGGAGCCACCCGGATAGGAGAGGAAGGGAAGGAGTAGAAAAAGGAGGTGTTATAGGGAGGGAAGGAAATAAGGCGGACACGATCCAGCAAGAGATCTGAAGAGTTGACTGGGGGGGATTTTATTTGGATGAGAGAGCTTGTAATGCTCAGGATGAAGACAGAGAGAGAGAGAGAGAGAGAGAGTGAGAGGGGGCGTAGGGGGTGTCTGTGATTGGTCAACATCAACGATGGACGTTTTATTTTATCGCGGTAAACCTGCCTGAGTGAGTTGTCGCGGATGTGACGGCTTGTGAGTTTGTGTAAACCGGCATATTTTCGGTATGTGATGCCGTTGCACGACAGGGCGTAAATTAGGCATAACTTAACAGGCGGGGCCAAGGATCCGTGAGTTACTGGATGGACTGACATTAGATGTTCAAAGTTTCCTTCAACTTTGGATTTTCGACGCTTAGAAATGGTACTCAAAACACAACGTAGAAAACAAACTTTACAGAACGATCCATGGGAAGCAACGGAAAGTCTAAGACTTTACAGGGACAAAGTATACGACACTGAAGACTCAACGGACTCGCCCCTTCGTACCCCAAGTCCTCCTATAACTACTGAAACGTGATTGTAAAGGGGTTTAAAATATTAGCGATAAGAAATTGTAAGTGAGCTTGGATTAGTTTGCACAAAAGGTGGCCAGAGGCAATACAATAGACCTTTCTTTTTACACAGCAGCCATTTTTGACATGAAATAGCAGGTGACCAATGATTCTAATTAAGGTTCTGTTAGCCCTTCTATTTCATATCAACACGGCTGCCCTGAAAACGGTCTGTTCATCACGAGATACAAGGAGAGGAGAAACATGGTGTGAAAAGAGAATAATAAACGGGAAAGGAAACGATACTGAATGTACTGTAATTAAATCAACTAAAACGATGGCAATTTATATTGGGAAACGAATGTGTATGATATTGATCTTTGATCTGAATGTATAATATGAATGTACATATGGAACATTATAAAGCGAAATGACACTTTGGCAGAGGTTTGGGTTTTGTAGTTGCCTTGCCTTGATGTAGCTAGACATATTGGTGAGATATGTTCAATAGTTTCTCTGATGATTAGAAACTGATGTTCTAAAAAAATGTGTTTCCGCATTGATCTATACTGTAGGACAGTGAAACAGCTCTTGAAATCACACTTTTAGCACACAAACAAATTCAAACCAAGCATACAATATATTGCATTAGAAAAAACCTGAAATCATTAAAACAAAAAGGTTAACATCATGTTGATTTTTATTATTTGAAGACACAGGTCTTCGTCCTAATTTAAATAGTGAAATCAAGTTGGCATTTTTATTTAAACTAATATATGCTATATTCACGTCACGTTTCACAGTGCTATCAATTTGTAATCAACAGAGTTAAATCATGATATGATAACGGACACAATCCAAACTTCTACCAAAGTCTAGTTTTCCTCTTAACGAACAAAACAATTAATTCTGGTCAGAAGCAGCGCAGACCTCAGCTGGTATCTGAGAAGTCTGATAGAAAAAGAGGAAAATAACTTAAGAAAAGGTAGAATAAAAAAGTAGTCGTTCAAAATGTGCTCACAGACAGACTGGGTTCTGTTGTCTAGTGGGAGGGAAAGGAGATGTGGTGTTAAGGGGATTCTGCTAATGAGTGGTGCTAGCCTCGGTGTAATTAGCGTAGTTAATGATGGTGTTTAATGAAGCGTGGTTAATGTGCACATGCTTAGTGGCAGAGCAAAGGGGAAAGCTTTGGATTGTTTGCATGTAATTTCCCTTTTGGTATAGCAGCTTCTTAGACAGTTTAAAGTTTAAATAATTGTATCAAAGTAATACGTTTAAATAATTGTATCAAAGTTGTGGGTGTGCGCGAGGCTTATTTTGGCCTGAACGCACAGTATAGAAATCTTAATCTGAGAGTGCGCACAATCATGTAACACTTTTTTTGAACACTCTCAAAAGTACAAAATGCTAAGGATGCTAATTAATATAAGGATTTACTGTGTGTGTGCCGTGATATTGTGTGTGTGCGTGTGTGTGTGTGTGTGTGTGTTTATATACATTAGCGCGACTGAAAGATTATCTATTATCGTGGCTGGACAGAACACCTTGATTTCCATAATTCTATTTTTGTTTTACATCCATTTATGTTATGTTTTCCCCATAAATTGAACGCCCCACTTTGTTCTTAAACAAGCTACTGCAGCCAGAATACAGTGTCTCAAAAAAGTAGCTAAATAGTTTGGATTTGTGTTGGCTTTTATGAATAGCCTATTAGTTTCCTGAAAAGTAACACTGGACATACAAGGTTTCCACCCGACAGTGACTATACTGTTGATGCTCTTTTCCAGGGGCGTCGGACACTGCGGGCCCCCCATGAATGTTCTTCATAGGGGGAGGGGGTTTAACCCATTTAGACTGGGAATGCATTATTTTGTGCTTTAACTATTGAAAATAGGAGATACACAATCTCACTGTGATGTTTCTGTCAGTTTTTCATGTGAAGGACCCCCAAAATATTTAGTTCCAGGGACCCCCCAGAAGCAAAATTTGAGTTAAACAAATGTTCGCATTAAGAAATACATTATTCAAAAAAGATTTGCACACATTTTCATGACTTTTCAAAAATAGCAGATCTACAAGCTCGCATAAGGTATATCTGCTATTTTTCAATAGTTAAAGGATACAATAATTAAGGCCCCTCCACCTTGGGCCCTAGTAACTCAGTCCCACTTTTCCCCCTCCCCGTGTGACGCCCTTGCTCTTTTCTCCGAAAGTATATAGTAGGATTTATGAGCATCTAGGTTGTGTTGGTCATAAGATTAATGCGTTTGGCTCACTCCTATCTAATGTAACATTGTGTACTCTATACTGTATGTGCCCTTTGCTGCTTAAAAATTCATAGATATATTTATATATTTTTTTCCTCCACTCGTTGGTAGCTGATTACGGTTCACAGCCGGTCAGAGCCTTTGTGGAGATAAAGCGTATTACACAGGCAATCTTCGCTGTAATGTGACTGCGTAGGTCTCAGCCCTGAGAGAAAGCACTGTTATCCAATATGAAACAACCCAAGCGTGGTTTGTTATTGTATTATGGATATGAATGCACACGATACGTTCTGTATCGACCAGAATACAGGAATTTATAATGTACAGACGTTGTGTTTGCATGAATGCTGAGATTGTAGATTGTGGCTTGTGAGGAAAATCGTTTATTTTTTATTTTGAAATGTGGGATTAACAGCATAATACTTTTTAGGCCCGGAACAATGATGTGCTTTTAATTTAGCGTTTTGAGCTCATCTATTTGGCGTGTATAAGCAAATAATAATATATTAATCGCGTGTTTTGATTGTTCTTTTTCTTTTGTATAAATAAAGGGCTTACAACTATTATTTCCAGTCAGTGAAATATGTACGCGTGCGTGTGCGTGTGCGTGTGTGCGTGCGCGTGTGCGTGTGTGTGTGCGCGTGTGTGCGTGTGTGCATGTGTGTGTGTGCGCGCGCGCGCGTGTGTGTGTGTGTGTGTGTGCGTGCGTGCGTGCGTGCGTGCGTGCGTGCGTGCGTGTGTGTGTGTGTGAATGCATCCAAAAGGGTCCATTTGAGTCAGAGTTCAAACACGTAGAGATGATTATTATTAATGTCTGATGGTTACCTGAATGGGATCACAGGGGGACTAATCGCCAAAATAAAAGCATGGGTTCCCGAGGCTACAGGGGGACCTGCACGCCTCATTAGCATATTCATAGATCCTGGCATGCATTGCTGAATGAGGGCAACGACAAAGGACCACTAGAGCTTCTATAGGGAGAGAAAAATGCTCCATGTGTGCTCTATTAATCAGAGATTCCTCTTTTAAACACTCAAAGGGGAAACGACACGAGGGGACTTTCATTGAAGTCTAGTGAACAAATGGACTCGAAAGGGTCCATCTTTACAGCAGTGTAAAATGGACACTACGGTATATCGTCACTGTTGGGTAGAAACCTCGTATCTTCAAGTTTCAAATTTGTACGTCTTTTCGTAAAGTAAAGCCCTGCTTCATCACACGAGACTGTCACACAAAACTAGTGAAAATAGCAGATCTACAAGCACACAACGCTTCGCACCACGAGGCGTTGTGTGCTTGTAGATCGGCTATTTTAACTCTTTTACATCATTTCTAAAATGATAAATACAAAACGGTTTTGGACATACCAGGTTCTTTGTCCTTCTCCTCGTGAGACACCGTGATGAGTGTCTCACTCACGGAAGTAAAAGAACCGGGCTTACGTACGTAACCTCTAGTTTCCACCTGACAACAACGATATGGTACGGTGACTCCTCGGCTCTAACAGTGTGCTTTTGCCAGGCGGGTGAATCCCCGGGGCATTCCGACATCCCCCCATTCCGAAATCCTCCCATTCCGACATCCCCCCATTCCGACATCCTCCCATTCCGACATCCTCCCATTCAGACATCCCCCCATTCCGACAGACCCCCATTCAGACATCCCCCTCATTCCGACACTAACCCTATACCTAACCCTGACCCTAACCTCTATGGAAGTGTCGCCACTCAGACAATTAGAAGTCAATGTCGGAATGGAGAGCAGCCGGCATCATGCCATCCCATTATGGACACATTATTGTCATCTTCAGATGGAAATTAATGGACTAAAGCTAGAGAGAAACGTAGACGTAAACACCCCCGCGTCACCTGACTGCAAATGTCATGTCAATCCATCTCTCTCTCTCTCTCTCTCTCTCTCTCTCTCTCTCTCTCTCTCTGCTTCTTCCTCTCTGTGGTAAATGTTGAATTCATAATGAACGTACACACACACACACACACACACGCACACACACACACACACACACACACACACACACACACACACACACACACACACACACACACACACACACACACGTAGACTATAGGTTCCTTCAACTTCAACTGATATGTGGTCGGGCTATAGGTAGGCCCCTTCAACTTCACCGAGGCTAGGTCCCATCAACTTCAACTGATTTGTAGTTGGGTCCCTTCAACTTTGTTATAAAATAAAACAAAAAAAATGTAACCCTTCCTTGGGTGGATCCTTACAGAACAGTTCTATTTGGTTCCATTTGTACTCTCTCAGAGTTATGGTGCACCTTGAAATGTAAAAAGGTTTCAGAACCACTGGCCTAAATAAAGGTCACTATGATTAGAGCTCAATTTTTGCTGGACAAATTGTCAGCCAGTTGTGGGGAATTGTATGTTACCTGTTATAGAACTCCTAGAATACCAGCCAATCTGGTTGCTGTAATCCTGTTTTCATGCTTGAATCTTCAATAACATGTAAACACTTGTGAGTTGAATATTAATATTTTCCATAATGTATCTCTGGCAAGACGATCTGACGCCCCGCAAGGTTTCTGCACATACAGTTACTGTTATTGCCCTCTGGCAAGAGGCTACATCCGATGCAGAACAGCCATATTTTGTAAAAAGTTTAATTATCCAAAGCCATCAGACTGAACTCTACTACTACATAAACCCCTCAATAATATATCATTACATTTCGGGCTATAACTCATTGAACAATAGCCATGGGCTCTGGCTGTGTGTGCAATATATTTCATGATGCTGAGAATTCTTTTGTTGTGTCAAAAAAGATATTTTACATTTAATATTTTACAATGATGTGTGATTTATGTTTTTGGTCATATCTTTATTGGCGGTTTCAGTATCGTAAGCCGGTGGAACAAATTTACTTTCAGGGTGAATTGTATGCATTGCCATCACAACCAATATACAACTTCGTCTTTGGTTTTCAACCCTTTTCTTTCCATTATTCATTTGGCATTTGAGCCACGGACCACCATTTGATAAGATATCCTCTCGGACCCAACATGTAGAAAATATTATGTTATCGTAGGATTTTGTCCACAATTCCATGCTGTTTTGATATTGGTACCATAGTAGAAATAACAGGCAAATGCTGATCAAAATAACAACGCTTCTACATTCTCTAATTGTGTAGACTAAGTTAAGCAATGCAGATTTTTAACAATGTAACTCTTGTGAGCATCAACACTCTCAAGAGTTAAAGATCTATGAGGGTCCATATGGTTACCAACTCTCCATCATTTAGCTGGGGACCACCTGGAACGAGGTTTGGTCTACACCAAACCTTGTCACCAGAAAATTGCTGATCTACAAGCTCACAACGTGTCACTCTAGAAAGATACAATTGGAAATTGCAAGTGTGGTTGCCGACGTGACTATATTCTGCAGCAAGCTAACTGTGTAACTGTGTAACATGTGAAGCTCGACCAATACTCGAGCCAGCACCACTCCCATTGATTCCCTATTGATTCCCACTCCGATTGATTCCCTATTGACCACCACTCCCCCATTGAACTCAAAGGATTTGTCATTCACAATCACAAATAAAGTTTATCTAGAATAAATAAAGTCTCCCCAGGACTACAGTGTTGCCCTGTCGGGCAACCACAGTAATTATATGAGTCAAAATGTGACACGTTGTGAGCTTGTACTGTATATTGGCTATTTCTGAGCGGTGCTCCTGGAAGGAGCTGAGCTCCGACATCTGGCTTATTTGTCCGGGGCTCTGAAGTGTGGCCTACATCTGGCCACAAAGCGCCCCATTGGCCATGCTTCATGGTACGCTTAACGAAATGAACTCATGAATAGCAAGCACGCTCACTTTGCGCTAGTTGTCATGTCACGTCACGTCACACTTTTTCCCCACTCAAATCTCCGCCACCGTTGCCCCTATCCGTGCCAAACTTTGCACACACACTCCTTGGCTGCCAAACCACAACCTCCATCCAATTTCTCACATGGCTCTCTTCTAGTGCCACCACGAGGCCGATTCTTGCAAAACTCATTTTCGGACTGCTCCTACAGATTTTGCCCTAAAATCACACAAAGCGGTACAAAGTATGTCTAGAGTCATGTCATCAACATGGATCTGTCCCATTTAGCGCCACCATCAGGCCGATTTTCGGACTGCTCCTACAGATTTTGGCCTAAAATCACGCAAAGCGCAAAGCGGTACACAGTATCTCTAAAGTCATGTCATCAACATGGATCTGTCCCATTTCCCACATTCCCTCCTGATTGGCTACGACTGCCCTCTAAAGTTTGTGTATGCAGCGTGTCGCTTATCTCCCGATTAGGGAGTCTTACTGGTGATATTCGGCTAACAATTCTTCCTCCCAGAACATGTATGCTGCATGGAGTTCGAGTGCGGGTTTACATTCCATACTTGCCCTTCAGCTCTTCCACCGAGGCGATGTACTCGTTCATGGCGTCCTCTGGGCTCTTCCCCCTCTGCTTCTCCCAGGCGTCCCACTTGGCCTTCCCGGCTAGGTCCAGCATGCCGGGGCGCTCCGTGTTGACGTCTCCCACCGTGGCCTGTTTGAACAGGGCGTAGATGCTTAGCATCTCCTCGTCCGCCGGCTTCGCCTTCAGCCGTTTCACCTCGCCTGCCGCCGTGTCGAACCTCGTCTTGGTGTCGGCCATGATGGCTGATCCTTAAAGGGAACTTAGTGTACTTATTCAGAATGACAGAACTGGAAGCTATTTGGGTCTCTCGGTCGTCTCTTTAATGCAGATCTCACGTTATCTTCTCTGAAGCTGCGATGGTGCACTATTTACTCCACATGCTTCCGTCGCACAAAGACGTCATGTGTCGTCATCACATGCCTGTGTTCAGAACGTTCTCAAAAGGTCAAGGCCCCCGAAATGAATGATTTGGCCTCTTAACTCGGAGCATGGTTATTGTCTGAGCGGTTAAGCTCCTACTAGCTATGTCCAAAGTTTGTTATACGCCCAGGGCCACATTATTGGCCAAGCTTCGCGGCACGCTTAATGAAATTAACTCATGAATAGCACCGCTCACTTTGATCAATAAATCACTATATCTTCAGGCATGGATTAATGGGACTAACGTAGGGTATTTTAAGTTAATTATTATTTATCAGTATTTTAAAGGTTTTAAAGAAAAAATACCATGACCTTTTTTTAGTTTAGCTCATGACTCCCACTACGGCATTCATCTAGCTTAGCGTAGCTCACGACTCCAATTAGTGTTCACCTGGCTTAGCTTAGCTTAGCTAAGACTCCCACGACGGGCAATTCTCGCTATTTCTACGTGACATTATTTCGACTAAGGGTTAGGTTTTTTAGGCTTAGTTTTACTGGGGTTAGGTTTAGGCATAATGGTTAACATTCACCAGGTTAGCTAGCATTCACCAGCGTCGGCAGTTTAGCACTTCACCAGGTTAACATTCACCCGTGTCGAACAAATGGAACGTCGAAATATCGACACGCTCCCTCCCACAACGGCATTCACCTGGCTTAGCTTTGCTTAGCTCATGACTCCCACTACGGTGTTCACCTGGCTTAGCTTGGCCTATGGCGTTGCGTAGCTTAGCTTTGCTTACGACTCCCATTACGGTATTCACCTGGCTTAGCTTGGCCTATAGCGTAGCGTAGCTTAGCTTACGACTTCCATTATGGTGTTCACCTGGCTTAGCTTGGCCTATAGCGTAGCGTAGCTTAGCTTAGCTTACGACTTCCATTACGGTATTCACCTGGCTTAGCTTGGCCTATAGTGTAGCGTAGCTTAGCTTAGCTTAGCTTAGCTTACGACTTCCATTACGGTGTTCACCTGGCTTAGCTTGGCCTATAGCGTAGCGTAGCTTTGCTTAGCTTACGACTCCCATTACGGTGTTCACCTGGCTTAGCTTGGCCTATAGCGTAGCGTAGCTTAGCTTAGCTTACGACTCCCAGCACGGTGTTGACCGTGACGCTGGCCACCACGATGCCCACCACGAAGGCGGCGGCCTTCAGCTGGCTGCCCATCGTGAAGGACAGCACCAGGTAGCTGAGGCCCAGGACCACGGCCATGGCCGTGGTCCTCCGCGCCAGCACACCCTCGGGAAGGTTGGCCACAATGATACCCGCCAGGAAGATGACGGCCTCGGGCCAGGTGTAGCCCAGCACGCCCATGAGCTTCAGCGCCAGGAAGCTGGCGCCCGTCAGGGCCGAGGCGCGGGCGATCCGCGGGGGCAGCAGGCGCACGCCCACCAGGAAGGCGGCGGCCTGCAGACAGGTGTAGCCCAGGAGCCACACGCTGACCAGCATGTAGACGGCCACGGCCGCCGCCATGCCCGCCCAGCGCACCGCGCGCGGGTACATGACCGGGAACCCTGTCGAAGGTTTGCGCAAAAAGGAATTTCACCCCACCTAAAACCTGCGATGTGATGTGAAAGCCGATTCTGATTCTGACTCTGATTCTGAATCTTTTGTGTGCCCGTCAAATTGTCTGTCTCACCCCGGGTCTGTCTGTCTGTCTGTCTGTCTTGTCACTCGTTTGCAGGCAGTCTGTCTGTCTGTCTTGTCACTCGTCTGCCTGCTGCCTGTCTGCCTGCCTGTCTGCCTGTCTGTCTGTCTGTCTGTCTGTCTGTCTGTCTGTCTGTCTGTCCGAACACAGGATTACCTTATACTGTATATCACTGAAGGGGGAACTTAACTGCTGCTATGACCTCGACTGCAGCCTGTGTTTACATCGACACGCCTGAACGTATGCCTACGAAGAGATGTCTGACCCGCTAATAATGGCCCTCGAATGCTTCACGTAAAGCGTCTTTCTTTCTTTTCCCTTCCTCCCGTGGACGTTGGCGTCTGGATTGGATTCAGCTCTAGTGGGGTCGGTTCGCTGAGGGAATGTGAGCGGCCTGCTGAAAACATACTGCTTAGATAACCGCTGGTGTTTGTTCTCTTGTCAGCCGTGCCCAAATATGGAGTCCCATCATGATGTCAGACGATGTCTAGTTCTTTGGCCAGACGATTCTCGAGCGGAACTAACCGCTCCTACATCTGGTTTTGTCCGTTTGTCCATTTGTCCGGTGTCCGGTGCCGGGGTCATGTTGGCACCGCTCATTTCACATTTTTTTTTAGTTCAGCTTTAAGCACTGCCTAGTCATTAAGTAAAACAGATCTGAGTTGCACTGTTGCCCGATCTACACCAATCTTCACCAAACAAAGAACATCTACAAGCTTAAAGGGGGAAACAGCCAGCTCTCTCTCTATGTGCAGTAACAACAACTTGTGAGAGGCAGAAACCTGCTGGCCTTTCATTCTGTCTGTGCAAACCAAGTCGCAGTGAAGCGAAAGAACAAGATTTCCCCTTCCAAAACTCCCGTAGACAGGAGCGTTCATTGCCGCTGTTGCGTGTAGTCACTGGAAACGTCTATCAGATCAGGTCACCAAACATTATTACTTCTCTGAGTTCTCTCTTTGGCCGCATAATGACATAATTCATTCTGACAACAACACCCACACACACACACACACACACACACACACACACACACACACACACACACACACACACACACACACACACACACACACACACACACACACACACCAGTTGTCTCCCCAAACCCCCACCCACACCATTATTCAATATATATTGATTAAATAAAATCATTTTAATAGCTATTCATCAATACAGCTACTTTGCATTATCAGAAAACTAAAAGACACTGCACAAAAACAAACAGTGGGGGGCGATGTCACTTAGTAATACGGCCAGACACCCATTACTTGTATCAGGACCTGTGGAGCAGAGGTAAAATGCAGTACTCAAGCACAGGCGATTTTGAGTTCAAACACCATTAGCTGTATCTTTATGATGTCTAGTCTAAGTTTAGACGTATGAAACACATTAAAATTTATACCTCTGGAAGCCCAATTTTAGACTAGCAGTCTATAGACGTCTAATAGACGTCTTATAGACCTAAAAATGCTTGGTGGGTTAGGCAAGTGACAAAAACAAAACAAAACAAAACATTTCCATAAAACCAAGTCTCCATGGGGTGAGTAATTGATAGAAGGGGAAGTCATTTCAGGGGTGAAGTAAAAGACCTGAGCATTTCTTCCATCACTGGTACTTGACAGACTTTGATATCAGTGGTTTCAGCATCACCAGCCTCTCCGATAGAGAAATATGGGTAGAGTTTGTCAGCGAAAGTGTCTTCATGAGTGTAGATGTGAGTCATGTCTTCGGGGTCGTAGAAGGACACCTCCCCCTTCTCATAGTCCAGCTGGACTCTGATCCTCTCAGGATTCCTCTGAGGTTTCCTCTTCAATGGAAGGTTTTGTCCTCGCCCGTTATCATAGACACCGTCCCTCTGCATTAAACACCAGATTCCATACTCTGGTGAGGAATACGAATTCATCTTCCTTTCAACGGATTCTTTAGCCAGACCTAAATTCCAGCAAGGATGGTCTCCAACCTGCACATCCCAGACGTGGCTTCCCGAACTGTAACCCTCTGAGCCCAGGACGTCCGTGCCATTAGTGAACCTCTCTGGGTTGTCGGGAAGCTGCTGCTTTGTGTCTGTATTGCTCACACTGGTCAGGTCTTCAGACAGACAGAGCCAGGGGTATGCTGTGTTTGGGTCCAGAATGACAGGAGTGAACGTGACCATCTCCTTCATCTTCTCCCAGACTGCGTAGGTCAGGTTTCCCAGGTGTTTGGCCACGTCTATCAGTGCTCCAGAGTCCAGCTGTTGATCTGACAGCGTACACAGGACTCTGGTTCTGGTCTGAGTGTGTTTATAACTGCTGAGAAATGACACGCTGTCTTTCTGCAGCTCTTGCTCTATGGCAGAGATGCTGTCTGAGAGAGAGGAGATCTGCTTCTGGATGATCTGAACAATCTCCTCCTTCTGCTCCTCTTCCTCCCTCAGAGCTGCCAGTCTGGCCTCTTCTTCGTCTGTCAGGAACTCGTGGAGCTTTTCAAACTCTGCTTGGATCTGCTTCTCTGCGGCCAAAACCTGCTTTGTGTTGTGTTCAACCACTTCACTATTATATTTAGTTTTAAACTGTTTGTATTTGTTCATCTGGACCGTTAGAGTCCTGAGGTCAAACTTTAGTTGGTCCTTCAGGTTGTTGACTGCTTGTTCTAAAGGAACCAGCCTGTGACCAGGGTGGTGAGAGGAGTCACAGATACGACACACAGCTCTCTGTTCTTCCTCACAGAACAGTTGATGTTCCTCTGGATCATGTTCACAACTCACCACCTTGACTTCCTCCTCCTCAGATGACCATGAAATCGTCTTCAGACCAGGAAACACGTCTGTTAGTTTTGTGTCTTGTAGCAGACACAGGAACACACCGCACGTTGTTTCACCCTTGGAGATCATTTTGTCCACAAGTTCAGAGGCTGCCTTGTATGGTGGATTGATGCGTTTCAGGTTCATGTATTCAACACGCACCAGTAGCTTTTCTTCAAATACACACTGGAGGATGAAGTGAACGTGTGACATTAGAATAAGTTGAAGTTTTTTCTTGTTCTGTCTGATGATGTCTGTTGGGTCCATGTCGATTTCTGGAAGAGAAGAAGGAACATTGTTTAATCCATAACAACTTTCAACTTCCTTATTTCCAACATCCCCATTTTGGATAATTATGCTATTATAGCTAAACATTTCAGACGTTTCTGCAAATGCCTGCCCAAAATGTGAAAATATTCGTCACAGCTCGTCAGCGAGTCACATCGTACAAGTACTTAGGGTTAGTATATCAGTACATAGGGCTTAAGTCAAATGTTAAAGAGTTACCAAATATTGTATAATATAAGTTATATAACATATAGGGCAGAAACATCTTATGTTTTTGTTTTTCTGAAAATTAACGCTATATGAATATAAAGTTGAATCATACTATACATCAACAAAAGTAGCATATCTACAAGATCTACGATCTTGTAGATATGCTACTAAATCTAAATCTAACATCGAATCATACACATCATACATCAGAGGCCGGCAACCTTTTTGACATGAAGTGCAATGTTTTTATTTTCTTGAAAGTCAAATAGAATAACGTTTAATTATGACACCACATCAGAAATAAAATATTTCCAACATGTCCATATAACATAATAACAACCTTTGTCTTCTTCTGAACTTTTTTCTTTCACGTCAGGATGTAATGATTAGACTCAAGCAATATAGAAAGAGCAATAACCCACCCATCTCCCATACTCTCTCCCCAGTCAGAGTTAGAGTTCTCAAATTCTGCCCGAACCCAACCATACCCGACATCTAGGGTAGGGTAGGGCCTAAAATGTTTGCTAATTAATCGGGCCGGGCCTCGGGATCATCCTCCCCTGTGCCAATGTTGGCACCCGTGCCTAAGGTTGCCTCCCCCTGCTATACATAAACAAAAGTAGCAGAAATGTGTATGTTCTTTCGCAAAGTAAAGCCCTGCTTCATCATACAAGGCCGTCGCACGAAAGTAGTGAAAACAGCCGATATACAAGCACACAACGCCTCGCACCGCGAGGCGTTGTGTGCTTGTAGATCGGCTGTTTTCACTAGTTTAAATCATTTTTAAAATCATACAAACCAACGGTTTTGGACATACAAGGTTTCCACCCGACAACGACGATATAATATGTTGAATTAACTTTTACAAGTATACATGTTGAATTAACGATGATTCATAAGCATAACACATTGAATTTCCAAGTGGAATCAAACCTCAATAACCTTGCTGGAATGTAATTTAAAGTTCTGTTATGTTTGTTGTGGAGCCCAGGAGGAGTAACTGATACTTTGGTGTTAGCTAATGAATAATGAATTATAATGAATAATTAATAAGCAATGAGAATGATTCCAGTACTCTTACAACAGAACGTCTATGAACACAATATGACAGTTCAGATATTTTCACACAAGCATTTCCTTTGGAATGCGAAGAATATTTAAATATCATTGATTGAATGATTTGTGATTGAGCAAGACTCTGAACTCCTAACTGCTCTTGGTGCCTTGCATGGTTTCCTCCGCCATCAGTGTGTGAATGGCTGAATGTAATGCATAATCTATGTAAAGCGCCTTGGACAAAGGCGCTATATAAATCATGCACCATTTACCATTCGTGGCTTACTTCCAGTCTATTCAATTCATCCATCGGGAAACATTTAAAGAAAAACAATAATATGCTAATAACATTCAAAAACATCATGCAAACGAATCATCAACACTTACCAATTCACTTCACTGTCAACCTCACTGATAATGATGATGATGATGATGATGATGATGATCCTCTCTATGTGTCGTTTTGTGTAGAGAAACAGGAATGGAGACACAACAGGTTTCAACTGTCAAGATTCAGTTACAGTGTGTGTGTGTGTGTGTGTGTGTGCGTGTGCGTGTGGCAAGGAGTAGGCTATTGTTAAAGAAGGAGAGGTTGCGGTGTACGTAATAGAGTGGTTGCATTTGTACACTGTCACAGTTAGAGGAAGGTTGTTTTTTTTACCTGGTAATGCGTGGATATTATACTGTATAACTCTCCTTTGTGTGTTAGCAATGGAAGATAGTTTAGCTGTGCTAGACTATTCTTGGCTAGTTTGCAGGAGATATCAGCTGCGGCCGCAGAACAGCTTCATTGTTTTTGGGGTGTGTGCTGCCCGCCACTGCAGCACTAGCACACGCCATGCACGACCCGACTCCGGATGAGCAGTTGAAGATGGATGGATGCATGGATTTGTGTCTTTTTCCCTTTTCATGTTTTTTCTTTTCCTTTTTTGCCTTCTGCTTTTATTGTGTCTGTTTTCATAATCCAATGCTCGTTATAATTTTTTTGTGATTATATTAACAGTATGGGCATACAGTATGCGGCGCATTGATATACTTGACACAAAAAATAGTATCATGTGACATAGTCAAAGTTGAACGAAACTCGCTCTATATAGTAGAAATATGTCATCAATAATAATGACGGCAATTTTGTGGATTAGTTTATTGGCCGGCCAAATCAATGGAACTACTTCTTATTCAGCAGAAAAATTACCACGGGACTCAGGCAACCAATTAATGCCTTTGCAATGACTATATTACTGGCATGTATACAGCTTTGGTTAGAAAAAAAGGCGAACTAACACTCAAAGCCTTAAGGCCTGTCCATACTCTCCTATCCGGTTCAACTACAAAATGACGTCACTCTCAACTTATGAAAAAGCATTAACCCGAATTAGAGTTCGGAAAGCTGCACGTCGGAACTCTCCGACGAAATTTCCGGTTGTCGGTGACAGTATGGACAGCCCTTTAGGGCCGATGCATACCCCACTTTTAGAGACGAAAGTATTTCGGTTCAGTCCGGGGAGTCACAAAATCTCGGCAGCAGCGAACAGCCGCATAAATGACGGTACCCGTCCCCCTGAACCTCTGAATGATGTCATGTTGTAGTTTAGACAGAGCCGAACCGAAATCAATTCAAGTGGAGTATATGCATCGGCCCTTACAGTGTGTCGCAATGGAACGCGTTGTGTGCTAGTAGATTTGCTGTTGTTGGCAAACGTTCCCCCCAGTTGTCCATCAGTTCTTTCTGGGCATGTTATTAAGGCTCTGCATAAAATGCGATGTGGACGTGTGCTTTGATCCATGTCTGCGTGGGCGTTCAGCTCAGCTGCTGTCTCCTTTCAATGGAGGCTTTCTTTAGACCGCTGACAAACAGATGGACGCACAAGGGGTCATTCGGTTACGTCTTTGCCAAATGGAGCCTTAAATTAACACCAAGAGTTCTTATACTGTAAGCTGACAGGAGATTTGTTATAATAACTGTGCAGGCAGCAGAATTAATTAGGTTTATGTTGCAGTCAACTCCAGTGGTGGACAGTAAGTAAATGAACTTGAATGCTGTACTTAAGTAAATTGTTAGAATATTGTATCTTTGGATACTCCACCTCATTTAAAAAACAAGTACATTTTGTCTAAACCACATTCCAAGGAAGATTAAAAGTACATTGAGTGAATTATCTACTTAAGCCCTTTTTCAAATACAGTGAATACAGCGGATCGATAAGCTCAAAACACACAAATAACCTCCGAATCTTACCAGTGTCGGCACTACGCTCAGAATCAGAGTCTCACTGTTGGTAGGGCATTCCACATTTTGGTGGCATAATAACAGAATTAATTCGTCCCCATGTTTATGAATCTGGGGGGAATGAGCTCTGGTGTCCAGAAGATCGTAATGCTTTGGGGGGCTCCGGGGCCACAGTAGCCTGTGATTGGGCGACTAGGCCAGTATTCAGATGATAGACAAGCCAGTGGGCCAATCATGTGATGTCTCTCTGCTCTGTGGGCTGGTGCTATTGAAGGATTGGCCCTCTCCACTTAGTGGCCGCCCAGCCCCAAAATTCACCCTTTGTTAGCCTTCTGGTTGGTCCCTGACAGACCAACCAGCAGGCTCTATCTGCCTTGTCCTGCCCTGGTTCAGCCTTTTTTATGTTGAATTTGCTAAAACATAATTTTTGGAGAAATAAAAAATCATTTAAAAACTTGCTGAGTCACTATACTACACTGAGCAGCTCCATTTTACTGAAACCAAGTTTGAAATTAGAATTGAACACACAGAATAACAATACGAAGCAACTAAATTAAAATGATAGTGGATGGAGTGTCCCACCGAGTGTCCCACCAAGACATAGCAACCAATGGGTGTGAAGAGGGGCGGGACAACAGGCGGGACTTGACAAAGGGTGAATTACTGTAACTATCCTAAAAAGAAATGTGGGGGCCCACAGGCCCACCTGTATAGTCGGCCCACCGGGCACATGACCGGTATGCCAGATGCCCAGTCCACCCCTGCACTGCCGCGAAGTCTAGGGGTTCAAATCAACAAAGACAATAGGCCGTGTTCGGGGCAGGGAAGAGGGTGATCTGTGTCACTGAGACTCCTATGGCCACAGCCTAGGTGTGCGCATGGATTGAGATTCAGGAGACCCCTGGGCCAATCATCTTTTAGGGTTAGGGTTCTCAATCTTTTCATTTCAAAGACACACAGTTTGAAATGCATTAGGCCACGGACCACTTTCATCTCCGGAGCCCCAATTGTCGCTATAAAATCCTAACCCAGAGTGTGTTCTGGAGTTACACACCCGTAACTCTTGACTTCAAGGACCCCCGGTCCAGGCTGGACCCCACTTTGAGATCCACTGTTTTTGGTGGGCCCCTTCCCCTCAGTGTATTAGACAAAGAATACACAGCACTGCAAAATCCTTGGTACTTTTTGTTTAATATTAAAGCACAGGCGAGTTTCAGCGTCTGGCCTTCCTCACTCAGCGTGTAACCCTCTGCCCCTCGCCCCAACCCAGGCCCCCCACCCTGCCCGCATGCTACCCAGAACGGCCAGTCAGTCAGGTGGGCACACAAACACTGCAGGAGTTGTAAGGCATGAGCGGGCCAAGAAAGCAATGTCATGCACACATTTTATTATAGGATTTATTATACACGATTTACAGTCTGCATCAGGGTTCCCCAATTAGTTTTCCCCAAGGGCCGAATTATGTCTAGGGTACCAAGCCGAGGGCCACAGCATTGCTTGGGGCGACGGTGGCGTTCCCGCTACTCCAGCGACAGTTCAGAAAATCTTGTCCAAAACTGTTCGTTTTGCATTTGTCATTTTAAAAATGATTTAAACTAGTGAAAACAGCCGATCTACAAGCACACAACGCCTCGCACCGCGAGGCGTTGTGTGCTTGTAGATCTGCTGTTTTCACTACTTTTGTGCGACGGCCTTGTATGATGAAGCAGGGCTTTACTTTGCGAAAGAACGTACAAGTTTGGAGATACGAGGTTTCCACCCAACAACGACGATATACTAGTGTTGCTGCTCTTACAGTATACCACCATTATTACTGGGGTTGGTGGGGGCCAAACAGTAGCCCCTGCGGGCCGCAAAAGGCCCACGGGCCGCCTATTGGGGAACCCTGGTCTACAGTATATCCTATGCAGTATTTGCATGATATTTATTTGCATGTAAAACATAACAATAAAAGAAAATACATCTTTAAAAAGAAACTACTTTGACAACCCAGTCAGAAAATTATGTTAATCAGATGGTTATATTGGAGGGAAACCGTAGACTGCTGCAGTCTGATGGGCCCACCGCCCACACATGTGAGTGTTAACCTACTGTATATTTAATAAATATAGTGTAAACATATGCTGTACTGTATAAGGCCCCCAGGGGCAGTGAAGGGCCCTGGTTGGAACTCACATGCCTAGCTGCCTACAGTGAATGATGTGTTGAATGCTGATGGAGTCCATCAGTCTTCAGAGGCGATGCAGCTGCCAGTCAGTACTTCTGCATGCGGGCGTGTTTACGTGCGTGCTTGAGTGTGTGCGTGCGTGCATATGCGTGTGTGTGAGCGTGTGTGTGTGTGTGTGTGTGTATGCAGATTAAACACACACACACACACACGCACACGCACACGCACACGCGTATGGAGCTCCTTCAATGCCTTTAATCTCACCGAATCGAATCTCACACGCGTACCATTACGCGTGAACGCGTGAACGCGTGACCAAGTACGCGTTCACACGTGCACGCGTGAACGCGTACACGCGTAACCACTTTAAGTCAATGGGAAACTACATGACGCAACCACAAGTTCAGTCACGCTCGCGGGTATGAGGTACGCGTACGTGAGAGTTTTGGCACTCATGGAGCGTTTGATTATGGCTCCCTGCGTAGCACAGCTCACATGAGCATGTCATGTATATTTCCCATTGACTTACCATTGTAAGTCACGTGACGCGACCAGATCAGATGCGACCAGATCAGATGCTCCAACAATGCCAGCTCTCCAATGAAAACTACGTGTGAACCTGTAAAGGTACAGGTTTTCGTGTAAAGGTTACATGCTACGTTTAACTTTAATGCGAAAACGTGTACCTTTACAGGTTCACACGTAGTTTTCATTGGAGAGCTGGCATTGTTGGAGCATCTGATCTGGTCGCATCTGATCTGGTCGCGTCACGTGACGCGTCACGTGACTTACAATGGTAAGTCAATGGGAAATATACATGACATGCTCATGTGAGCTGTGCTACGCAGGGAGCCATAATCAAACGCTCCATGAGTGCCAAAACTCTCACGTACGCGTACCTCATACCCGCGAGCGTGACTGAACTTGTGGTTGCGTCATGTAGTTTCCCATTGACTTAAAGTGGTTACGCGTGTACGCGTTCACACGTGCACGTGTGTACGTGTACTTGGTCACGCGTAATGGTACGCGTGTGAGATTCGATTCGGTGAGATTAAAGGCATTGAAGGAGCTCCATACACGCACACGCACACGCACACACACACACACACACACACACACACACACACACACACACACACACACACACACACACCTTCCTCTCTGCTCTCTCCTCATCTCACAGGTCTGAGCATCAATGTGAAAAATATGAATAATTCAAAAACACACAAAGACTGATGCATGCATGCATGGACACACGCACCACACACACACACACACGCACACGCACACACACACACACACGCACGCACACGCACACACACACACGCACACACACACACACACACACACACACACACACACACACACATGCACTCGCAGAGAGAAGTATCTTTGCTTATTCCCAAGTGCCTGCCCTTCTCATCTTTCTATGGTGTGCCTATGAGTGTGTGTGTGTGTGTGTGTGTGTGTGTGTGTGTGTGTGTGTGTGTGTGTGTGTGTGTGTGTGTGTGTGTGTGTGTGCGCAGCTATAGGTAATGGTACATGTACAGGATTCCAGTCACGTTGCTGATTCACACAGTAGACAGGAGGGCAGAGGCAGCCTTGTACCTGACACTATTTCACAAGACAGACCACAATATATTATAACACAATGTTACTGTATGGTGTCCCCCCCCCCCACCCTGATGAGCACTAAGATTTGAGGCATTACAGTGAAAATAGTGAATCTACATGCTCACAACGCCTAGCGGTTTTTCACAATTTCTGCCTCAATATTTGGCCACTGTTTAATTTGTCCATAAATTTTACTTTAGAAATGTCCAGATACCCTCTGTACACTCAAACTTTATGTTGGTTTGTTTACAGTTGATTGAGAAAACAGTGTTGCCCATTAAATTAATCATCTGCTTTGAGGGGGTCCCCAGATTAACTGGGGACCCCCTTGGGTTGAGAACCACTGCTCTAAAGCAAGGGTCTTCAACAGGGGGAGTTACAGGGGGTCCTCCAAATCTTTGTGTGATAGAAACCTTTTTTTCCTGAGAACTTAAGCCAAAAATAGCCGATCTACAAGCTCACAATGCCTTGCGCTGCGAGGTGTTGTGAGCTTGTAGATCGGCTATTTTCACCAAAGAGGCTTGGTGTAGAGGGGAAAAAGCGCAGACTAAGTACATAGTGAAAGGTCAAGTTTATTAAGTATTGATCCAAAATACACTGACGATTGTGCTGTCAAACAATGAAACTATGGAATCTATGAAAAGGTTGTTGGGGTCCCTGCTTCATCTCTCTCTCAGCTAAGGGGTCTTTGGCCTGAAAACGTTGAATACCCCCTCTAAGGTGTTATAGTAGGATAAAAACAGTAAACCCCTCGCCTGTAGAGGGCAGCATTACACTCCTCAGTACAATGCAGCCTACCGGAAACCTTCAAGAAAGAGAAGAAGAAGAAGACTAGAGATGGGATTTATGGCTCTTTGAAGTGAGCCGGATCTCTGGCATCCGTTCCTTTCAAAGAGCCGTTCAAAAGACTGGCTCATTCTAGTTACTTAATTGTTACTCTGTAGATTTTTTATTAATTTAATAACTTCAACCTTAGGCCTATAGGGTGTGCCAAATGTAGTTCTAAGAGCGGCCATTTCTTGGGACAACACAGCCTTACACAGGTGTTCTGATTAGACTATAGCATTAGTTCTATGCAATCAAACAATTGAAACACCTGTGTTTTGTCACAAGAAATGGCCGCTAAGGACTACAATGACGTAGCCGCTGGCACACACTATATAGGTCTACATTTATTTTGGACATATAGGTACATACCTGCCATTTGAAAATAGCCGATCTACAAGCTCACAACGCGTCGCATGTTCGCAACACGACGCATTGTGAGCTTGTAGATCAGCTATTTTCAAATGATTTTTCTACATTTCTCATTGGATAACCTGTGAAACAGGACATTCTGCATAATGAGTACGTTCTAATATTGGTACTTCAAGTACATTTTGATACCAATAGGTCTACTGTTTTACTTTTACTACATTTTACAACATTCCAAACTTCTACTCGATTGCAGTATTGATATTTTTACTTAAGTACAGAAATTGAGTACTTTTCCCACCACTGTTCATTAGAAAGGAACGGCTCCCTACTGTGAACCGAATCATATCGTTCATTTCAAAGAGCAGATCAAAAGACTCGATTCGTTCGCGAACGTCCCACCTCTAAGGAAGACTAGCGTTGTTGTCATTGACGACGCAGTGTGTTGGACGCTCTACAACTACTGCTGGGTGTTTATGTTGGGTTTACATTGTAACCTACCGCTCCTGTAGCCTCCTTTACATTCTGTGATTCATAATAACGCCCTTTCTGTACGGATGAAACGCCTGGATCAGAGCTATACGTTAGATAAGCAGCTATAGCTCTGGTTGCTGTGACAACCACAACAACTCCTGGCTAGCTAGCAGCTAACAGCTAATAACAACAAGGTAAGCTTGTGTGTGTTACAATGAACTGAATGGGTCTATCTCTCTCTAAGCCCATTCCTGCCATCCCCTTTTCCTTTGTATATCTCCTATTTCGTGTGTTTGTGTGTGTGTGTGTGTGTGTGTGTGTGTGTGTGTGTGTGTGTGTGTGTGTGTGTGTGTGTGTGTGTGTGTGTGTGTGTGTGTGTGTGTGTGTGTGTGTGTGTGTGTGTCTGCTGCTGTTTTCAGTTAATGTATGTTTAGTAATAATGATCAAAATCTACTACGTTTTGATTGATTGAGTGAAGACTTTATTATAAGTTTGCATAGGAAAAGGTACAGTTTCATGACGGTACAGTTCACTGGTACAAGGTCTACTAAAAGGAGATCCATTAAAAGACTAAGCTTATTTCCACAGGAAACCATTAAAGTATCTCATATAACATTGAATGACAGACGAATAGAACACAGTACTATGCAGTAGATATGTAAATAAAAATAAAAATGAGAGAACAAAAAAAAAGGAAAACAGTAATTCAAAACAAACAGTAAGTATATACAAAGAAGGGGCAGGGGAGGGTTAGCCTGATACTTCAAGGGGTATTTCACTTTCAAAAAAACTTTTGGTAATTTTATCATCTAATCAGGCTTTTATGAACACCCTGAACAGTTTTTAATTAGCTTGATTGAATATTTAGATATTTGATGTAAATGTTACCAGGCCATCCAGGCCCAGGGCCTCTCCCCACACACACCCATTGTAACTTCAAACTTAATGTTAACCATGATAGATTCATTAAAAACACACATTATTTTTTCTGACTCATTTTACCCTCCTAATATGTGAGCAGGTCGTGTTTTTTCGATAAAATCTTTCATTTATTTTTAATAATAATTTTTTTGTATTTCATTTTTTTCCATTTTTCTAAATAATTATAAAAAATAAATGAAAAAGGTTATCGAAAAAACACGGCCTGCTCACGTATTAGGAAGGTAAAATGAGTCTCCCAAAAACATAATGTGTGTTTTTAATGAATCTATCATGGTTAAAATGAAGTTTGAAGTTACAATGGGTGTGTATGTGGAGAGAAGCCCTACCACTGCTCCCTGTTGAAAGTGGAATATCCCTTTCAGTCCGCACATCACCACCCCCTGTTGGTGGGTGGCGAAGTGTGTGATTGAGTCTGGCGCTTGCAGTCAGGCTAGGGGAGGGTAGGGTTGGGCTAGGTTCGTTTTTTTTACCAGTTGCGAACGGCTGCTGCCTGTAAGTGGTTTTTCAGGGCTATTTTAAAGGGTGCTAGTGATCCACACTCCTTTATGGCCTTCGGTAAGGCTTTCCACATTTTGGTGGTATAGCAGAAAAAAGAGTTTGACCCTTTGTTGGTTTTGACTCTGGGTTGAAAGTGATCTGTGGCGCTGCCTCTGGTGTTGTAATTATGGACATCCTTAATGTTTATAAAGTATTTTGACAGGTACTTGGGTATCATAGTGGTGTAGTGTATCTTGTACACCAGGCCCATTGCAAGTTGCTGTACTCTGTCATCTACTCTGAGCCACCCCACTCTTAACTGGTGAGTAGTGGTGAGGTGAGTCTGATAGGGAAGGTTAAGCAGGACCCTAATTAGTTTATTTTGGGCTGTTTGGAGTAACTAGTAACTTTTGTACATTTTCAAATAATTGTAGTGGAGTAAAAGTACACTATGTCGTGGAGTAGCCTACATAAGTACAATTAGTACTCTCGCAGAGAGAAGTATCTTTGCTTATTCCCAAGTGCCTGCCCTTCTCATCTTTCTGTGTTCGGTGTGTGTGTGTGTGTGTGTGTGTGTGTGTGTGTGTGTGTGTGTGTGTGTGTGTGTGTGTGTGTGTGTGTGTGTGTGTGTGTGTGTGTGTGTGAGTGTGCGTGCGTGCGTGCGTGTGTGCGTGTGCATGATTGTGTGTGTGGTCAGACTGGCCGGACGAAACGATCTGTGATTTTGATCTGAGCTGATGTTACCTTGGAGTCGGGTTAGGGTCTAACTCTCTGAGGCGGAGGCTGTCTCAGAGGACGTTATATCTGAGCCCAGTATCTCTGTGAGAGCAGCTATGCTATGACTGTGTGGAACAGAACACCAACTTCTGGACAAGTGCCTCAAAAAGTTAATGTCAAGCCCTGGTAGGCATGACAGAATAGTGCCAGTGGATATCTCCTCCATCTTCAGGTCCTCCATCATGCTAGCATTCTACTGTGAAGCCGAGCGTGTTTAACCTGTTGTTACGATGATTCTGTGTTCTCTAACATTTCAGCGAACACCCCTGATGTCATTGTTGTTAACTCATTCGTAGTTTTCGCCCGTAAATCCCGCAGATTTCTCTATGTCTTTCACTGCTGGCTTCTCCTACCTGTTAACGCGGGCGCTCATCCAATTCCCATCGTGCGCGATCGGACACTGCTATGCATCGTGTGTTCGCGTATTCCATCAGCTTCTCAAATCCGTTGAAATTTTGAAAATTGATCAATCCGTTCTCCATCTGTAAGCCGCGGAGTTCACACAGTAAGCTGACGGGCCAAAATAGAGGACGGACCACCCGCTTCCGGTTTAGGGCTCAATGTTAAACTGGTCCGCTCAATAATGTGTCCGTGTAGAAACGATGATCACGGAACATTAGTTCCGGAATTTTAGTTCCGCTTCGATAAAAACATTTTTTTTTATTAATTTTTATTACATTTACGGGTTCTACGGGCATGGCAGAGAAGTGGGTACAAAGGGGTATTTTTTTGGCAGCATATGAGTTAATGAAAACCATAGGGAGGTGTTTATTCTTGAGGTCGGCTGTACCTTTGGCTTTGATTACAGCTTAGAGGAAGCCTTCTTAACATTTAGGCCTAGAATTATTGACTGCTTTAACCAGTGAAAAATAGCAGATATACAAGCTCGCAGCGCGGCACAATAGCAGATATACAAGCTCACAGCACGGCACCGAGTGCCGCGCTGCGAGCTTGTAGATCTGCTATTTTTGAAAAAGTTGTGAAAATGTGTGCAAATCTTTGAATATATGTATTTTCAAAGCGAACGTTTTTGTAACTCAAATTTTGCTTCTGGGGGGTCCCTGGAACTAAATATTTTGAGATGGGGGTCTGTGGCCAAATAAATATCAGTTTGGGGGTCCTTCACATGAAAAAGTTTGAGAACCACTGACATAGTAGTCTCTCAAGAACAGACTAACTGAGCTCCAGTTAAGTGAAAAGGACCTTTTCTTTGACGATGGTTATAGCCAGATTGCTGACATAGAAACAAAGGTTTAAAAAAAAAAGGATTTAAAAGACACTTATAGAATCGGGTCAAAATTCTTATTTTCACAATTTAAAAAAAATAGCAGATCTACCAGCTTGCAGCGCGGCTCTCGGTGCCGCGCTGTGAGCTTGTATATCTGCTATTTTTTCAATAGTTAAAGCATAAAATAATAATACACAATAGTGTGTACCCGTTCTGAATGGGTTAACCAAAGTGTTAAAATATCGGGGCCGTACCTATGTTCCCCACGTTCTATGTTCTCCAGGTTCTATGTTCCCCACTTACCACCTAAACCTAACAACCCTAACCCTAACCTCAGTAAAACTAATGCTGGTTAACCTGTGGGGAACATAAAATCTGGGGAACATAGGGTGGACCCCAAAATATCATCAGCTGGAGCAGACCATCTCACAGCTATAGGCTACAGATGTAAACTTTTGTTGATAGCCTAGGGTACGTGCACAAGTTTGTTGTGAAGGGCCTTCAAATGGCTGGCCTCTCCAAAAGGAGGGCCAAACAGTTAGCAAGGTACTGCCTCAGTATCAGCTATTCTAGGAAGCAATTTGGAGGAGGCATTGTTTCCTATACCCATGATTGTTGTCTGCTGTGTTTGACAAGTACTGTACACCAACAGTTTGTATGTAACAATGTTCTGCCCTACATGCACTTTGTAATCGTCTGTTTTCCTAATTATCTGATTGCACTTATATTGTGTATGTCCTTTGTACGAGGCATTCTTGTACTTCTCTTTATGTGGTCATAAATAAACATTTCAAATGTTTGTGTACTGTGCAGATGTCAGAAGACAGACGTCCAGAGGAGGACGACAGGGGACCAGGCGTGTCTCATCTCATGTTCACGGTGATGGAGGACCTTCTGGAGAAGCTGAAGGTTCTGGAGTACGAGGAGCAGGTTCTGGCCAAGCACAACATGAAGGCTCTATCTAGGTATATGATGGCTAGTACATGTTAGCCCCTTGCATGGCTGATATTCCTTACACCACGTTGTATTCCATAATCCCATTCAGATATTAACCCATTTATGCCTAGAATTATTGAATGCTTTAGCTATTGAAAAATAGCAGATATACAAGCTCACAGTGCGGCACCGAGTGCCGCGCTGCGAGCTTGTAGATCTGCTATTTTTGAAAAAGTTGTGAAAATGTGTGCAAATCTTTGAATATAATGTATTTTTAAAGCGAACGTTTGTAACTCAAATGTTGCTTCTGGGTGGTCCCTGGAACTAAATATTTTGAGATGGGGGTCTGTGGACAAATAAATATCAGTTTGGGGGTCCTTCACATTAAATGGTTTGAGAACCACTGACAAGACTCTCAAGAACAGACTAACTGAGCTCCACTTAAGTGAAAAGGACCTTTTCGTTGACGATGGCTAGCCAGATTGCTGACATAGAAACATAGGTTTTACAAAAAACCTTAGAAGGATTCAAAAGACACTTATAGAATTAGGTCAAAATTCAAATTTTCACAATTTTTCAAAAATAGCAGATATACGCGCTGTGAGCTTGTATATCTGCTATTTTTCCAATAGTTAAAGCATAAAATAATGATACACAATAATGTGTACCCGTTCTAAATGGGTTTAAAGGCCATTGGTGTTAATTTTGCACACTAAAACTATGGTGAAAAGTGATTTGCAAGATAATCTATATTTTATATACACATGTTAATTGAAGTCAAAAGAAAAACAAATCACGGTGCAATATCTGCAGGTTTTAATGCTTCTCTCACAGAGCGGAGAAGAGTTTTCTGTCTCTGCAGTGGGAGGAGAAATGGGGGGCTTCAATTTGGGAAAATCTTGATTGTCTGAGGTCCCATTAGTCTGAGTAAGGTTAGGGCTAGGATTAGCATTCACCAGATTAGAAAGATTCACCAGGTTAGCATTCACCAGCCTCAGACTAATTAAATGGGATTGTCGGACAAATGACACATCGGAACAACGCTAATTCAAGTTTTTGCTGTCTAGGTTGAGTGAAAAGATTGCATTGAAACTTGAAGCTATCCAATAGAACACACCATGCTTTTTCTCACCCAGTCATTATTTGCTGTGACATTTTCATGTCAAGGACCCCCGCATTGATATGTATTTGGCATCAGACTCCGATCTGAAATGATGAATGCCAGGGTCCCTCATAAGAGAGAATTTGTGTCATTTAAAACTTCGTCACTTTTCAAAAATCGTTAAAGGAGGATTTTACAGTGTAAATGGGGTGCTAAAGAAGAGACTGCGGTTTTCCCGGTGAACCTGAGCGCAACGGTGGGGGCGATGGTCAAGGCGGGTCGCGAGCTCCCTTCATCACATCCGATAAAGGAAATCGTTAAATGGAAAACATTAAATTAACTTCTGAAAAGGCTTCTAGGCCTACACTAGCTATTAAAATTAGTAGAACCGCGACCTTGCCACACGTGAATAATTGTGGTTGTAAACAATAACACAGACAATATAAATCCTTATTAGTCTAGTAGTGGGAAGAAGGGGTTATCATCATGGCCCCAAATAACTTTTAAATATCTTGCAATTGGCGACGAGTCTCTTACGAAATCGGCAAGAGTGCCTCTCATCATTTTTATATCAGGGGCGGATCACTCATCTAGGCATTTTTGCTAAATGGAAAGCCAAGTAGCATACAAAAGCTATTCCTAAAATACAGGATATAGCCTACGTTTACTTTACCAAATATGGTTCCTAACGTGTACATATTACACTATTAATCAAGTGAATCAATAATATTAGTTTACTGTCATGAAACTGTACCTTTTCCTATGGAATACTTCTAATAAATAAATACGTCAAGCTCGCGACCCTCCTTGCCCATCGGCCCCCACCGTTGCGCTCAGGTTCACCGGGAAAACCCCGGTCGCGCTAAAGAAAGACCAGACGTTGTGAACCACAGTTCTAATGGTTCCCTCCCCTCCCCTCCCTCCTCAGGCACTACTTTGTGTCCAGCCCATACGTGGCGTCCAACCCTGGTGAGCAGTTCTTCATGTTCTCCATCCTGGCGTCGTGGCTCATCAACACGGCGGGGAGGAGCTTCACGCAGCCGCAGGAACACGACGACCCCAACGCCACCGTGTCCAACATCCTGTCTGAGCTCAGGGCCTTCGTAAGTACAGCACAGGGTTCCCACGGTCATGAAATTACTGGAAATATTTTGAAATTAGAAAAATATTTTTCCAGTACTGGAAACGTTTTGGAATTTATCAAGGGTACTGGAAGGTCCTGGAAAAAAATAGCTATGCATTTAAACATCGGCTAAATTGTTAGAGGCAGAAATTGTGAAAATAGCAGATCTACATGCTCACAACGCCTTGCAACGCGAGGCGTTGTGAGCATGTAGATCGGCTATTTTCACAATAGAACCGTGTTATACAAAATTCCTCAACTCTTAGTGCTCGTCAGGGTGTGGGGGGGGTCCCCGGTTAAAACATGATTATTTTGGGGGTCACGGCCTGAAAAGGTTGAGAACCACTGGCATACACTACCTGTCTTTGGGCATTGCACATAGGAGTAAGCGACCTGTTATTGAGCTGAATTATTGTTATATAGTCCTGGAAATTGGGTTAAATATTCTGGGAAAGTTTTGGAAAGGTTTTGGAAATTAATTGGTAAAAATGGGTGGGAACCCTGACAGAAGTACAGCGTGCGAGGAGTGGAATCGGAGCGGGTTGTTGCCAAAGTCCACACCCCTCGCGCCTTGGGAGCTTTCGTTTGCAAGGGTAAAGGTACTAAGATAGTTTCATGACAGTACACTTCAACTGGTACAAGGTCAACTGAAAAGACACCTCAAAAAAGCTTTTGTGCTTGTTTTGTTTCAATTGGGGTCCTTTTGTAACACATTTAACATAGAATGACAGACATATAAAACACAGTACTACGCAGAAAAAGAAGAAGAAAACACAAACCCTCGTAAAACACAATGCAACATAAATGGTATTTGCTAAGGATAGGCTTTGTTATCTTTCACCAAGTTCGAGTGTGTGTTTGTAAGTGTTTAAAATTTTTATTGAGTGTAGCGAAAATAGAGTTTTTAGTCCAACACCCCCATTTTCTTTTTTTTTAAAATTTTACATGTATTTTTAAACTTTTTACGTCTTTTGTTGCCACCAGGGTGTGAGGGTGGACTTCCCTCCCTCCAAGCTGAAGGGAGGCTCAGGGGAGCAGGTGTGCTACGTCCTGGACCGCCTGGCAGAGGAGGCTCTGAAGAGGAAGCACTTTGCCTTTAAGAGGTAACCGTCATGGAGGAGGGAAGAAATCACAGATCTTAAAAGGGGGACACGGAACATAGACATATAAATCCCGCCCCATTCTGCCCTGTTACTATGATGGGACATTTTCCCTGGGCAGATTGTTTTTATAGTGGCAGTGAATGGGATTTTTTTATGTTTTCATAGCCTCATTACAGCTATATAAAGTACCAAAGGAAAAACATCTAGGTGATATTAATAAAAAGGGAAGACAAAGGTACAGTAGTTACATTGCAAAACAGGGGGTTTCCCCGAAAATATATGTTTTAATTTGTTTAATCACAGTGGGACAGAATCACTATTGCAGATTCTTTTATAGTGGAAGTGGATGGGATTTTTTTTTGTTCATAGCCTCATTACAGCTATATAAAGTACCAAAAAAAAACACATCTACGTGATATTAATAAAAAGGGAAGAAAAGGGTACAGTAATTACATAGCAAAACAGTAGTTTCCCCCCGAAAATATATGTTTTAATTAGTTTAATCCTCTGGATCAGAGAGAGAATAGTTCTTAGAAATAGAAAGCGCATTGCATCTTGGGTAGGAAGAGGAGAACTATAATACATAATAGGCTGGCTTTTCGTAATTCTGCCCATTTAAAATATATGTACCCAATCGTAACTAGTTAGACCATTGATAAGGTCCATGTGAACTAGTTTGTTGAAGCTTATTCATTATGATGAGCGTGATCGCTATCACCTACCGCGGCCGTACCGGGCGATTGCCGTGTCGCGCAGTGCGGACAGTTTTTGAAAGGCTGAAGCAACATTCTCCACTGCACAAACTCCACCCCCGATAGCAAAAAGTGAATGTTTTTTCTGGTTGGCCAGTCAGGGAGTCTCAGGGACCAATCAGAAGGCTGACAAATGGTCTATTGCACCTCATTGGCTAAGGACCCTGCCTTTGTACTGTCTGCGACGGAACTCACGTGGCGGAACACTATAAATAATGAAGATAACATAGTGTTCTCGCCTTTCAGGCAAGCCCACAACTAGAACTGCACTCTGTCGAGGTGCCAACTTGCGCAGTTTAGGCATTTAGCAGACGCTTTTAATCCAAATCGATTTACAATAAGCAGGTAATACATCAATATAAGCAAGATAATATGTCAGTACATCAACAACAATACAACAAATGCATAGGAATGTCAATCTAGAAAAACATTCTAATAACATAGGTAGACCACGCACCTAATCTTCGAAAAACCTAAAAAATCACACTTGTGTGAACTGAGCGGTGGAGGCTGTGTGTGTGTGCGTGCGTGCGTGCGTGCGTGTGTGTGTATTTGTGTGTGTGAATGTGAGTGTGAGTGTGCCTGGCCTGGCCTGAACAACAGCGCCCCTCCCTTAACATGTGTGGTCAAAAAAGGTATAGCATGCAGGCTACATACACCACAGGCTACATACAGACAGACAGACACACAGACACACACGGATACACACACGGCCACGCTATGGAGACGGTGTGACCACCGCTCAAAAAATAAAAAAAGAGAGAAAAAAACTATCCAGCTTCATGGGTGGTCATCGAGGGAAGGTTGTTACAGTAGTTTTATGGGTTTAGGTGGAGTCTGAAGATGTGAGTCTTTAGTCCACGGTGGAAGCGGTGGAAGTCTCTTATTTTATCATATAGTCTCTTATATAGTATATAGTCTCTTATTTTATCAAGATGGTGGAAGTCTGTAGTTCTAAGTGCGACAGGGAGTTTATTCCACAGTTTGGGGGCCAGGAGGGCAAATTGTCTAGGACGAGTGGATTTTTGTCCTGGGGTTTTTAGCGAGGGTTCTGTCAGCATTCCTTTGTTGGCTGATCTGAGTGAACCGGGTGGGGTTGTAGTAGGCCAAGTAGGCCATACATGGACAACTTGTGCGCTAGCAGAGCGCGCCATGAGGTGTGCAGTGCTGGCCTCTAGAACCCGTGCTGCATGGGATATACGTATGGGATACGGGATGGGATATACAAGGAATACATGTCTGAACTCCACTTAAGAAATGGTAACTGTAACAGTTGGCACCTTTTTACTTTTTTTATATTTAATTTGTATTTTATATTTACATTTATTTAGTAAATGAGGTGAGAAATACAATAATCTATGGTATTAGGGGGAAAGTGATTATTAACATGTGATATCCAGTAATTTCGGGGATAGACAAGAAGTTGTTTGAAAGGTACAATAATGATGTACCTTGCATGTTCAAATCATATTTTCAATCATATTACTTTACATTATTTCCAAAATTTTCCAAAGCGTACATTCTTTATTTAAAGTTGTACTATGTAACTTTTTTTATAAAACAAATCTTAAAATTCTCCTAACTATTAAATCACAAAAGTTTTAGAAGATCCGCGCCGTGAATTTCAGCCTGTAAAGCCTTCTCTGTATGTAAACTGAGATCCTTGCCGTGGACCGGATCTCGCGCCAAAATTGCGTCATCACACTACCGGCCAATCACAGCGAGGGTTATACAACTGCCGGCCAATCACAGCGCATCTTGAAGTGGGGTCGCTATGGCAGCCATATTTGTTGTCGCCCGTTTGTACCATCCCTTCTCTAGGTAATTTCGCCTACCAGGCAGGGTGAAGGAGTCCGTATCTCTGGAATTACTGAACGCACAGGAACAAGGGACCCCTTAAAAGATAGATCTCAGCGAGGTGGAGGCAGGCGCGGGGGTCTGAAGGTACGAAAAACGTCCGAAAGACGCGGACGCGACCGCGGTTTGCTATAGGGCTAATGACCACTAGTTGGGCATCTTACACAGTATGGCTTTAATTTTATTTTTACATTTTCGCAATAAACAGCTAATTTAAGTCTACCACAAGGTTGAGATGCCCACTGGACCTGTATCTCAAGAAATATGCACCGTGATTTAACAAACGACTTAATGCGATCTTTCAAATAGCGAACGATTCAGAATGTCTAGTAATTTCTGAGAATCGTGTGACGGTGTCCATCTTGGTTTAGACGGCCTTTCACTGGCCTTCGATGGATAAAAAAATCACACCTAGCGTGAAGTGAGCGGTGCTATTCATGACGTTTTATTGGCCAGTTGTTTTTAATAAATGTATTATCACAAATTTACAGTATAGCAAACAATAATGCCAATTGTCATAAAAACTAGACCAGGTCAACCTGGTTGTGCCAGACCCCGGTTCTGCGAACCCTCTGGGCCTATAAATTTAATGGTACATTTATAGGCTGTCTGTCCCTTTATAGGCTGTCTGTCCCTCCCTCATGTCATCATCATTTGTGACATCATTGTGACCAAATATGGAGAAAAGTCTACCACCCGACAGACAAAGCAAAAGGTTTTGTCTGTCGGTCTGTCCCTCCCTCATGTCATTGTGATGACATGAAGGCTTTGTCTGTCGGTCTATCCCTCCCTCATGTCATCATCATGTCATCATCATGACCATCTATGGAGAAAAACAGGACAGACCGACATTTGCTTATGTAGGCCTACCCATTTCATGGGTCTGGCAAACATGCTTGGGCACTTCACTCAGGCACATAGTCAAGCACATTCTCCAGGCGCGTGGTTCCATTGTCCAGGTACTCCAAGATCACATCACCCCCACTGTATAGGGGTGTCTCTGAGTGAGCCAGGAGGGATTGCAGTGCGACGTCCATCCGCAAAGCTTCACCTGTCTGGGGATGGCACAACCGCAGCTTCTTAGCTGCCGGTACATTGTTGTTGTTCTTGAGGCTGGCTAGAGTGGCAGCATAATCCACCACTTTCCCCACACTCCACTTGGAACAGAAGAACATGGGTTTGCTGGAGTCGTCAGACTCTTTAGGGAGATGCACCTGGAAGTAGGTCCTCTCCGCCTGTGGCAGTCCCTTGTCTCCCACAGCATGCAGTTTCAATTTCATCAATGCCAACTTTGCTGCAGTTGCACTATTCTTCGCCCCCTTCCGTCCCTTTTTGGCGGGTGCCGACATTGACTCCACTATCCTTCGCATTAGCCCTTTGGTGGCAGCCATGCGAGGCTTGGGTGTCTCCAGTTTCTCACAGCTGTGATCGCCTTGATGCCGATGGGACAAACAGAAATGCTTTTCACACTGAGGGCATATAACTGGGAACAGTTCTTTTCCCTTGCAGTCTTGAAACGAACATGGATAACGTGAACTGCCGCCCGAGGTCCGACACTCCCTTTGCTCCGACACCTCTGGACATGAATGGGATGCTCTGCTTCTGTGCTCAAGACAGAAAATGCCACTACATGAACCACATACAAAAGGCAGGAAATCTCGTAGATTACATGTGTCGATTTGGCAATGACTGCCGATGTCTAATTCAGCCATGATGATTGTGATAATCGTGGGCTCGCTGAAAGCGAGTGCACGTATGTTCTCCTCATTATTTATATATTGAGTTTATTCTACTCTCTAAACTTTGGCACCAGTCTCTGATGTCAGACAGTGATGTCAGCATGAAGACAGACGGATACCATGGCGGCGAAACCATACATAGAAAGGTACCGTTGTTTCCTGTTGAGATTGGCACATTTCCTGGGGCAAGCTGCCCAGATCACACATGTCACACGTGTCTTCTTATTTTTTCACTCTCAAAAAGCGCCTGCAATGTAGTGCATTTGAAACTACATTGCAGTGCAGGAAACAACGGTAGACGCTCACTCCGGCTCATTATTTTTTTGGCTTGAAGTGAGCCCACACTCTTTCGTAGGAACAGTATTTCTAGTGTGATTCTCTATGTATGAGTTAAATTCATCAATCGTACCGCTATCCAATCACAGCGCATCCTGAGGAGCTTGGCAAACGGTACCGTGGGCGTACAACAAACTTTGAGCCGTTTGTGCCAAGATGTAGGCGGCCATATCTAGGCCAGATGTAGGCCACGCTTCAGCTTACTTAAGCACAGGAAATTTTTTAACACGTTGTTCTCACCGTTTTTTGACCGGACAAAGCCAGATGTTGGAGCTTACCTCCTGTTCCAGGAGCACCGCTCAAAACAAAAGTTAAAACCATAAACTGTGTCCGATGCGGTGATGACATCACTTCCTGTTCTTCCCCTCAGGCCCACCTACCCTACAGAAACCACAGAAGAAGAGTCTGTGGTGGAGGACGACGCAGAGCTCACGCTCAGTAAAGTAGAAGAAGAGTTGACGGTAGGTTGTCGCTGAGCTTTCATATTGTTGCTTTTTCGTAAATGAACTCCCTACTTGATCATACTACAGCGTCACACAAAAGCAGAGGCCCACAAGCTCGGAACGCAGCACGAAGAGACGTGTTGGACCTATGAGGTTTCTGCCCGACAGAGACAATAGGGAATTTAAGCCAGGGCGGTTTTCAGGACTGCTCCGCTAGGCGGAAGTACAGCTGCTATGACACAATCGCTGTAGCAGTCAAAATAGACATTGGCAACAGATTCCCACCCCTTTTACTGAACTCTTTGGTTCCTATGGTGACGCATCGATGCAGCTGCTGTTCGTTTCGTTGTAGAGACGGATGGGCTGCGATATCGAGCACTGATCCATTTCCGGTTACCGGAGTGGACTGGCATAGCCGTCCTTGCTTGAAGTCCCTAATACCATGTCATGACTACATCGTTGCTGTCAGGTGGAAACCTTGTATGTCCAAAACTGTTACTTTCAGGAAATGAAAAAAAATTAGTCACAAGCTCTTGTCAATACTGTTCAGTGGTTTAATATCCATAAACACTGTTTTAATGACCTCTAGGAGGAGCCAGAGGACCAGGAGGAGACGGCCATTGACCTGGACGTCCTCAAGTCACGCACCAGTAACAATGTGAGTTCACTCCTTAACGCACCAATAACAATGTGAGTTCACTCCTTAATGCACCAATAACAATGTGAGTTCACTCCTTAATGCACCAATAGCAATGTGAGTTCACTCCTTAACGCACCAGTAACAATGTGAGTTCACTCCTTAACGCACCAATAACAATGTGAGTTCACTCCTTAACGCACCAATAACAATGTGAGTTCACTCCTTAATGCACCAATAGCAATGTGAGTTCACTCCTTAACGCACCAATAACAGCATGAGTTCACTCCTTAACGTCCTCACTGGCTCTGCAGCAGTGTTGATTTTCACAGCATCTTTTATTAAGTTTTAGTCTTTTGAGGTCTAAATGGGTTAAACCACACTGTAGCCTTAAAGTGTAGGCACCATGAAATTTGCCTTGTAAAACTGTTGACACATGTCTCTAAAGGTCCCCCTAAGTATTTTTTACATATATTTGAGTCATATTAGTTTGAGAATACATAGTTACATTTGAGGTTTATAAATTAATAAGACCAACTGTGGCCATTTTGGGAAATAACTTCGGAAATAAAGTTGTCGCGTGAAAATGACGAAAACAAGAGAATCTCTCTTGCCCTCTTGTCTCGGTGAAATGCAAGCTGGACACGCCCATAATTTCAAATGGCTGATGTATATATAGTGATTAATGAATGGTTTGTAATAATAATTAAACAAAGTATTTTTAATAACTTTTTTTAAATAACTGCAGTGGAGTAAAAGTAGCCTACAATGATTTATTTTGAGATGAAGTGGAGTAGAAATAAAAGTACTGAAAATGTAAAACACTCCAGTAAAAATACCTCAAAATTGTAGGGCCCTACTTAAGTACAGTATCTGAGTAAATGTAGCCTACTTAGATACCGACTGCAGGCGAGCCGATTAGAAGAAGAGCTGGTCGCGGCTATCTCCGCCTCAAAGTACATCAATACTTGAGTAAATGTAGGCTACTTAGTTACTTTACACTCGACTCACTAGCAGGCTGCACGTAGATGCGAGCGGGCGAGCGGCTCTCATCCACTCACAATGATGACAAGCCTCGGTCAAAGTGCTTGGTTTTGTACTTGAGTAAATGTTGGCTACTTAGTTACTTTACACACGAGTCACCAGCGTAGATGCGAGCCTAGATGCGAGCGCAAGCCTCGGTCAAAGTGCTTGGTTTAATGTTTTATTTTAAATCTATCTTCTAATTAT
The DNA here is from genome assembly GCF_963921795.1 of Nannobrachium achirus. NCBI lineage: Eukaryota > Metazoa > Chordata > Actinopteri > Myctophiformes > Myctophidae > Nannobrachium > Nannobrachium achirus. The sequence continues at coordinate 58,873,119 of NC_137814.1, forward strand.
TATTAACTTATCCTCACAAATAGTCGCCCTGTCCGGCTGTCCCCTATTTATCTTATTTTGTCATGATGATTTGTCCCAGGAACGGCCCGGGAAAGAAAAGCTCCATAAAAATCACCGAGTCACAATGGCTTGTTCATCCCACACATGAACCTCTCATCGCGGCATGAACAGCGAACAGCAGCCGCTGTCCACAAAGCCTGGAGCGAAGTCAAGACCCGCCCCTCGCGACTGTAGAAAGTCTTTGACTCGTGCGAGCTGTGCTTCAGCATGAATACAGCGAAATCAGTCAGGACAATTACAAAACATGACACAACGTGTGATAGCATACATATCGTTGGTCATCGTCGCTGACAAAGTTATGTATTTACTGTATTATTAGGATATATATATCGTAATTCCCACGGCCAATTCTCCACCGACTTCCATTGGGTCACATGACCAACATTCCTCAAGTGACACGCTGTTTCTGCTCGTCACTTTCCGAGGCCGCTGGGCGGTGCCTCGGGAGTTGAGACCGCCTTCTCCCTACAGCTCTGAATACCAGTAAGACTCCCTAATCGGGAGATAAGCGACCGTTGGTCGCTTATCTCCATAAATAGGCCAAAAAGTAGTTTGTGCAAAATCGTCCTGATGGTGGCGCTAGATGGGACAGATGCGTTGTGATTACATGACTGTAGAGATACTGTGTACTGGTGTGCATGATTTTGTGTTGTCTTCATTGAGTTTGGGAGAAATGCCAATACTAGCATGCAAGATGCAAGCTCTCCTGCTAAAAGTAGACACACCCACAGGCAGATCTTGATGGGGCTGTTAAGTATGACATCATTTTGTAGGCAGAGGAGAATTTCTGCCCCCAGTTTCCGTGAATCTTTTTACTATTTTTACTATTTACACATTTTTCTTCTCTTTGTTGTTGAAAGGAAAGTGTTAGAATTATACTTTAGTCGTTATTTTTGTCTCGGATCTGTTGAAAATAGCGAGGGACAGAAAATGCTCTGGGGGCAGATTCTCCTCTGCCTACAAAATGATGTCACGGCTTAAAAGCCCCATAGTGGACCCAGGTCTGTTTATTTAAGCATGGAGGCTCATCCTTCCTGGACTCCCTGGTGTGAAGGGGTGTGTGTGTGTGTGTGTGTGTGTGTGTGTGTGTGTGTGTGTGTGTGTGTGTGTGTGTGTGTGTGTGTGTGTGTGTGTGTGTGTGTGTGTGTGTGTGTGTGTGTGTGTGTGTGTGTGTGTGTGAGAGAGAGAGGACAGTGGCAACATTCCTTGCCACTTGGCAGGTCACACATTATGTTTGAGAGAGAGAGAGAGTGTGTGTGTGTGTGTGTGTGTGTGTGTGTGTGTGTGTGTGTGTGTGTGTGTGTGTGTGTGTGTGTGTGTGTGTGTGTGTGTGACACAGAGAGAGCAGCCCCGTTGGGGTGGTCATTTGGTCATTTTTGCACATTTGGTAATTTTTTACACCTGGGGGTCCCCCAGGGACCTGGGGGTCCCCGAAACTCCGGGGGTCCTTGGAGGTTGTAGTTTGGCAGGCAAGGAGTGTGTGTGCAAAATCTGGCATGGATCGGGGCAACGGTTGCAGAGATATGAGCAGGGCAAAAGTGTGACGTGTGACGTGTGACAGAGTGACGGAGGGAGTGACGGAGGGACAGCCGGTGGAGGTTTGGATAGTGTGCAAGTAACTGCGACCTACGGTCGCAATTAACCCTTTCAGGGTATAGTTGCATTGGCAAATATTTTCACAATTATATCACAATTAATTGGAGACAAAGTAGAGCCCATTCTGTTACCCTTCCTTTAACATTACAAACGTCAACCGTTTATTATGAACAGGCTACACTTTAACTTGGACCTATACACATTACAAAATCATAATAAAGGGCTTACATATTGTGTGTTTAAGGCTACAGTGTGGTTTAAGTGTAACGAAATTAAAATACCAAAGAAGTGTTTAATTGTTGATGTTATTTCTCATGAGTGACACCGTGCGCTACTGCGTCCTAAGCCAGGGGTTAACTTTTTTTGGCTCAGGGCATCCCTATAAAATCTCTTTTCATTTGATGCACCCCTACATTATTCATAATTTTCACTCCCAGCACCTTATATTTATGGCATATTTTACTATTACCTTTAGATGATGATCTAGCAATTTTTTTAAATAAAAAATATGAAACTTTTTGTTATTAGTTAAGATGATGACAACATCTGAATGAATGAGTTTTATTGAGCAAATCACATTATTTGGCACTAGCGCTGCATTCGACAACTTCTCCGGCCAAAGGAGGCATACTGGTTCGAGGCTCATAGCACAAATTCCAAATATTATCACATTATCTTGCGGCACCCCAGGGTGCCTGGGCACCCACTATGAAAAGCCCTGTGCTAAGCCACGGGGGCATCAACATTTTACTCAAAGCCGTGGTGGAATCAGTACTCGTCATCATGACAGCCCTAGTCACAACACTACTGCTGGTGTCCACTTGTGTTGGCTTGTGTTGCCATTCTGAGTGGCGAGGTCTTTGATGATGTGGGCGGGGCAGACAGGCAGCAGCTGCTGACTGTGACTAATACACCAGTTGCATCATTGATCTCTCAGACGCTCCCTGTCAGCTGTTTCCCATTAGCATAATGACAAAAGGTCACCTCTGTGTACAGTGACAGTAATTGGGTGCAACCAGACCTCTGGTCTCTCTGGATCAAACACACACTGTAGAGATCAAAGGATGGAGGAGGATGGATCCGGGGCTTGCCAATTAACCCCAAAATTACATTAGATTACAGTATATCAATACCGACATTTAGAACCAATGACTGACTGAGGGGGTCTTTATACCAGGACGATTGGAAACGCTGCCGGTCTCGTTTTGGGTTTATTACCCAAAAAATGTCGCGTTTACACCTGGTTGTTGGTTCGTTTTTCTGTGTTTATACGACAAGTTGACAACGCATGAATTCAAGCAAAATGTGTCATGTTCCCAGCCTACATAGGCCTATACTGTGTATTTACCCTTCAACTATAAAATAGGTCTATATATTGTTTTTAATGAGACATGCTTTGTAATTAGGCTATGCTCCCAAATCCATATTATTATCGTCTGTTCGCATATTCAATGAGTCCCGCAAAAGGAGGTTTTTAGCGAGGTGAAGTGAAACACCAACAAAAGTCACCTGGAAGATGAAGGTCGGAACATTTATAGCCTATGGAGCATATTTCTGGACATTATCTACGGGGATGGGCTATATAAAGTGAGTTCTGTCTTTTTTGTGATATGAGCCATTTCTTTTATCTGTCTGTCTGTCTGTCTGTCTGTCTGTCTGTCTGTCTGTCAGCATATTCATTACTCGTGTGAGTAGCCTAATTGCAAAGCATCTGGATAAGTCACAATAATTACCTTGAGTGCGCTGCATCTGTGACGTGATGTAGTCCACATTTTGAAGAATTAATCCAGTTTTTAGGTAAAAACAAGGGGAATGCATTATTGCCTGGAATACCATAAATGTTACATGATAAAGTGTACTCCTCGCTGTCAATCAGAACAGCGCACGGCTGCACTGCAAGTGTATGGATCGGCTCATCGGCACATGAAGGCAGAGAGGGACGCACAACTATGGGCTTTAATAATCATTAAATGGTCGGTCTCTTGGAAACTCGGAAATAAATGGATTTAATAATTAGTTGGCTGAGAATGGAATACTGGTTTAAAGTAACTTTGATGAGAGGAGAGCTGTTGGTAGCCTAGTGGGCTTGCGACTCCAGTCAAACGAGCTGTATAGTAGCCAGCTGCGCTAAATACTAAATTGATCCCACCTACATAATCTTTACGTCTTTTGCTGGCAGTTGTAATTGATTGGTTTGGAGAAGGATTCCAATTGTAGGCTATAAACATTTTTAAAAGGCTTTCATATAGGCTAGCCTACTCCTGATATTTTCCAAATGAGGTTTGGGCTAATAGATCACTATGTGTTCAGTTTTGGCTATTTTCTGGGTTTTAATTAGGCCTACAACAACACAAATAATAATAATACATTTTCGGTTAGTATGACAGACTGACACTGTATGCAGCAGGGGAGGGGGAGCAGGGGGCTATGACATCATCGCACTCTCCCTCGCCGCCGATTTCCTATATTACACCGGTGCGAAACCAATGCGAAACCGCAGAAATGCACTTTCAGAGCCGAATTCCGAAAAGTATCGGTTAGGGTCATGAAACCGCGTCTCCGTGTGTCAAAATGGCCGAATCAATAGTAAAAACTATCGTCTACAAAAAAATCGACCTCATGTAATGACCCCCTGAGATAATCAAGAAGCAACTTGCAAGCACTGTAATCGCCTGGGTATGTATGTACAGTAGGTGACTGGGATTGTTGAAGGCCGTAGCCATGAAATGTCTGGGATTCTTGGGAATGTATGTATGTATGTAATAGGGCATTAACCAAAAAAATCAACAAATCGATTCAATCGACTTGATTACATAAGTCGACTCCCATCAGAGAAAGTCGAAAGTTGAAGAAAAATCAAACCTCGGTTCGAAGTGAAGCGGTGAATTTTTATTCTATGTGTTTTAGAGATATGAAATCTGTGTTCTAGATCTATACATTCTGTGTTCTAGATCTATACTTTCTATGTGCTTTAGTTCTATATTTTTATGAATTCTGAATGAATGAATGATTTTGTCTGGAGGGCCAAATTGTCATGTGAAGCTTGACCAATCCTCAATTCTGCATGCACGGGACATGTGCGGGACATGTACGGGACAGACATTCTCACTCCTTGAGAATCTATGAGAATCCTAAAAAAAACAGGTACGGGACAGACAAAGCCACTCCTTGGAACCAGCTTTCACCGCTTCAAAAATTAAATAAAAAGAAGAAAAGGAGACAGACTGCATGCCTAGGTGCCTGTTTCATGTAATCAGTTCATTCATACCTCTTCGTTGTTGGCTGGTGACTGTGGTGAGACGCGTGGTATAGACGCTCCTAGCGAGATATTTAACCTCGCCCGGCCGCCGCAACAAAGGCTACAAGCTTCATTGCTTCACTCATACAGCACAAGTCACTCACATTGCGTCGCGGATGTGCCCGTTATGAGAGTTTGGTATTCTCTGCTATTCTCTGCACGCAACACCGTTGCGGGACGGAGAATAAATTAATCAGGCTTGATCATGGGTTGCAGCTGCTGTGATCATAGATGCGTCGCAGCGAAACACGCTGTGAGCTTGTAGATTGTCTATTTTCAAATAGCCTGGCTATAGGGCTAAAGCAAGGTAGGCCTACTATGTATTATAATATAATAATTTATATTGAATGTCTGTTGTCAAGACACAGATCTTTAATACAAGTTGCTTAAGTTGGAACAGCAGCAGTGTGGCTTCTCCGCCCGTCCGTCACCCCAATCGCCCGCCCCCGTCAATATGATGACGTCATAAAATGACCTTGAATCGTTCCTGTTTGGTTACATTTTTGAATATTAATATGCAGTAATAGACTATGCGCACACAGTGTGCATATTGGAAAGAGATGGGGCCTCTTCCTACTACAGCTCTGAGAACCACTGTGCTACTCTGAATAGAACAAACATTTTCATTTCATTTCAAGTTTCCATTGAGCCAACATGCACAATAATGTCTGTTTGGCCAGAATTGAACAGAGCCTTCATTAGTATTCTGTAAGTGCTAATTAGGGCTGTCACAATTATGACATTTTACATGATTATTAATTGTCACTCAAATAATTGCGATTAATGATTTTTTAATTACATTTGTGTTTGGCTTGTAGGCGTTGAAGTTGCACATGGCAGATATGACACATAACCTAAATATACAATTAACTCATTGAGTGCCAGCCTATCACCACTAGAGGGCGCCCAGTGACCAGAGAATAATAGAGATATGCTGGTAATGCATGCCCAAGCCCTGGAGCCATGACTTGCCTGAACACTTTCCTTTGTGCATGTACAGGAAGAGGATGAAGTTAGCTTGAAGTTAGCTATTGGCTACCAAGCATTTTAGAAGCCTTATTTTCGTCAACTTAGCCATGATTAAACCTTGCACACCTCATGCATGGGAAAAAAACAGAGAAGAATGAGCTCTAAAAAATCCAATGCAATCCTGGATTGCATTGGAGTGGATTTGTGCAGTTTGTTCACAGCTTTCAAACAAAAAAATCCGATTGGAAATCCGTTCAGGCATTCTTGAGATAATCGCCATTATGTTTTACATGTAATGTAAACAAAAATGGCTGCCCTGTATGTTAGATGGGGTTGTATGGGGGTGGAACATGCAAAATCGCGATTGAAATCATGTTCACCAGATTTGATGGGGTCCAAAAAAAAAAAAAAAAAATTCAAAAAAAATGTTTTCAAATTTTTTTTTTTTTTTTTTTTTTTTTAAAGCCGAACTTGTTCGGGATCGGCACTCTACGATACGCTAATAAAGCCGAACTAGTTCGGGATTGGCACTCAAAGAGTTAAATGACATTTGACAACTTTATACTTAAAAAAACATTGATAGTGGAAATAGCAGATCTACAAGTGAGCTTGTAGATCTACTATGAATTTCATGTACACGATTATGACAATTATGACAAAATAATTGCAACTAGAACTGCACTCTGTCGAGGTGCCAACTTGCACCTCACGCTCAAGCAGGCCACACATGGCCTACTTGTGTGCAAGCAGAGTGTGCCACGAGGTGTGCACTGCTGGCCTCATGTCCCTAATGTCTTCGCCCGTTAATACATAAGACATTACTGAGAGCTCTCTTATATACCAAACTGCTGACATCATCACCAGGAATGCTGGTCCCTCATTGGCTGTAGGTGTCACCTACATGCATACATTCCCAGAATCCCAGCCGTTTCAGGGCTACGGTCTTCAAAAAACCCAGTCCCCTACATACTGTACATACCCAGCCAATTACAGTACGTGCACGCTCCACTTGCGCAGGTTATTATGTCAAATTGGGATTAGACGATTATTATGTAATGATTGTGACAGGCCTAACCCTAGTGCTAAGACCTGTGAACAGGGTTCCCACGATCATGAAATTCCTGGAAATATTTTGAAATTAGAAAAATATTTTTCCAGTACAGGAAAAGTTTTGGAATTTATCAAGGGTCCTGGAAGGTCCTGGAAAAAAATAGCTATGCATTGTCTTTGGTTATTGATTTTGTTAATACCTCTGAAATGACAAATTAAACATGGGCCAAATTGTCAAATATTAGAGACAGAAATTGTGAAAATAGCCGATCTACATGCTCACAACGCCTTGTGTTCGGCTATTTTCACAATAGAACCGTGTTATACAAAATTCCTCAACTCTTAGTGCTCGTCAGGGTCCCCAGTTAAAACATGATTATTTCGGGGGTCGTTTGAGAACCACTGGCATACACTACCTGTCTTTGGGCATTGCGCATAGGAGTAAGCGACCTGTTATTGAGCTGAATTATTGTTATATAGTCCTGGCAATTGGTTTAAATATTCTGGAAAAGTTTTGGAAACGTTCTGGAAATTAATTGGTAAAAATGTGTGGGAACCCTGTGTGAAGGAAGTAAGGCAAGGGGCCCAATTCATTTCCAAAATGGCTGCTTGTGCACAGACCCTATTCTATGGAGCAGCAGCAGGTGGTGTAGCTCTGCTGCATAGCCTGGCCAGCAGAGCGGCCATCTGCAGCAGAGAGCCCACTCCGTCGCCCACCACCCTCACCTGGGCGTAGCCGATCTCCCTGAGGAAGTCCATCCTCAGCTCCTCCCGCACGGGGAACCTCCTGCACGCCCTGAAGAGGCTCCCCACGATGTCCTCCGCTCCGTGGCCCTCGGCCCACAGCCGCTCCATGGCCGTGTAGGCCTGGCCCAGGTCGGCCTGGGCGCAGCGCCCCAGCACGCCCTCCACCAGGACGGGCCGCGGCTCGTCGCAAACCCTGTGGACGCTCTCGGCGTCGACGCGGCCGAAGGCGACGTGCGCGGCCTGGAGGTTGCCGAGGGCCTGCCTCATGTCGCCCCTCGCCGTCGACACCACCGCCTCCAGGCCGCCGTCGGACGCGTTCACGCCCTCCAGCTCCGCCACCCGCCGCAGCCCGGCCAGCACGTCCTCGTCCGCCAGCGCGTGGAAGCGCAGCACGGTGCAGCGCGACTGCACCGCCTCGATGATCCGATCCGAGGCGTTGCACGCCAGGGCGAAGCGGGTGGTGGCGGCGTAGACCTCCATGGTCCGCCGCAGGGCCTGCTGCGCCGCCTCTGTCATGCTGTCCGCCTCGTCCAGGACGATGATCTTGTGCCGCCCGGCCGGCAGGGAGACCTTCTTCCGGGCGAACGCCTTGATGCGGTTCCTCACCACGTCCACGCCGCGCTCGTTGGAGGCGTTCAGCTCCAGCACGGCGTCTCTCATCGCGGCTCCAAGCAGGGCCCGGGCCAGGCACAGGATGCTGGTGGTCTTGCCGGTGCCAGGGGGACCCGCGATGAGGATGTTGGGGAGGTTCCCTCGGCGGGACAGCTCCTCCAGCCGGCCCACGCTCTCGCGGTTCCCGACCACCTCGCGCAGCGTCACGGGTCTGTGCTTTTCAGCCCACGGCAGCTCGTAGCGTTTCACTGCAGCCTCCTCTTCTACCACGTCCACATCCATGTTCCCGTTTTAGGGAATTCCCTGTTTTGGGAGTTTTCAGCTGAGAGCAGTGTTTCTGGGCAGGGCTAAATGCCTCACCTCTCATGTGAGTTTCAGTGATGTCATCAGCGCCACTGATGTCATGAACTCACACATTAAATGTAGTTATTTGGTGTATCAATGATGTCATGTTGATGACATTACTTCGGTCATCTCCAGATTTGGGCAAGGTTTCGGCCATGTCCATACTTTGGACATAATGGTCGACCCAACATTCCAAATTCGGATAGGGACGGGTCGTCATGAGACTCGTGACCTCACCACGGTGACAGGACTAAACTCAGACAGTATCAACGGCAAGCGCAGTTTCTGTTGATAGAGCAGATAAACTTTCACTTTCGAAGCATGGACATTATTGAGCCTCTCTAGACTCAAGTGCTGATAACACTTCCACAGTACTTGGAATGAACATGGCTGACTTATACAGTAGCTACATACTGTACACTAAATGGTACAGAGCCGTAACACCTGTGAAAGAAGGAAGAAAGAGGCCTAATTTATTTCGCTGTGCATAGTCCATTACTGCACTGCATAGTCTATTACTGCACCGACTTTCATTAATCTCTATTACTACTACACTGCAGTAACTACTTTTTGGACACACCGACTTATTTCTGTATCCCAAAGGTCAAATTAGCCTTCATGATATTGGGGGATAAACAATTACCTCAAGAACAGAATATACAATCAGTGTAATATCCCTTATATGCCTATATCTCATTTGGATGACCAGTTGAAACACCTTTAAACCCATTTTTCAGTCAAATATTTGTTCGTGGTTACTGCACTCTGGCTTTCAAACAAAGTAAATGTAATCGACTAAAACAATGTATTGATAATCGATAATTGTATCAAACAGGAACGATTCAAGTTGGTAATGCTTGCCCCACCCAGTTATATAATAGCCATTGTACCCGTCTGTCTGTCTGTCTCTGTCGCCCTGTCTTTATTCCCATACATGCTGCAAGGGAATAATGAAATGTGGAAATAGAGCTAGTGTTACATTGTACAAAGAAGTGAGCATTAAAGCTGTCAGAAACAACACACACACACACACACACACACACACACACACACACACACACACACACACACACACACACACAGCAAAGGTTAGCTTGGTATAAGACAGTTGGGACAAATAACATAAAAATGTACTTTATATCTGTAGTATTTCTCTGCACCGAGATCAACTCTGTGCACGAGGAGTGCATCTATTGCTAGTCTTTAATGTGTCCTGTCACCACAGCTCGGTTGTCATTTCATTTGTCATGTTCTCAGAGCTTCCTTGTGTGACTGGAATGGGAAGTACAACATGTGTCCCACAGTCAGGGGCGTCACAAGGGGTAGGAAAGTGGGACTGAGTTACCAGGGCCCAAGGTGGTGGAGAGGCCTTAATTATTTTATACTTTAGCTATTGAAAAATAGCAGATATACAAGCTCACAGCGCGGCACCGAGTGCTACGAGCTTGTAGATCTGCTATTTTTGAAAAGTCGTGAAAATGTGTGCAAATCTTTGAATATTATGTATTTTTTAAGTGAACATTTGTAACTCAAATTCTGCTTCTGGGGGGTCCCTGGAACTCAATATTTTGAGATGGGGTTCCGTGGCCAAATACATACCATTTTGGGGGTCCTTCACATGAAAAGGTTTGAGCTCCACTGACATAGAAACATAGGTTTTTCAAAAAACCTCAGAAGGATTTGAAATACCGGTATTCAAAGATTTCCATGATTTTTCAAAAATAGCAGATCTACAAGCTCGCAGCGCGGCATCGCGTGCCGCGCTGTGAGCTTGTATATCTGCTATTTTTCAATAGTTAAATCACAGGGGCCCCGCAGTGAATCCTTGTACCCAGGGCCCAGAATGTGGTGCGACGCCCCTGCTTCCTTGTGTGACTGGAATGGGAAGTACAACATGTGTCCCACATTGTCTGTCTTCTCCTGGGAGCCAGGCCTTTCTGTGGCAGCCTTTCTCCATCTCAAGACCGTGTTCACTGTGTCTGTACTCTGTACATGTTGAAGGCTTTCCTTTGTTTTGGTGTCAGTCACACAGTGTTCAGGTATTCTGCCACGGTGTATTCTCTGTTTGGGGCCAAATAACATTCTAGTTTGCTCTGCTGTTTTGGGCTTGATTCTTTCCAATGTGACTTTCTTTTTGTTTCCTTATAATTGGGTTTAGTCCAGTGGGGTTTCTGTCTCTGGTGGCTGTGCTGCCAGGACCAGCCGTCTCTAGGGTTTCTCTATAGAGCATCGCAGCGGAAGTGGTTTACTGGGGCCACTTAAAAATCGTCATTCATTTTCACAATAGACTTTTACAAAAATATTTAAGCCTAGAACCAAGCCATCCAGGCAGTGAATCATGACCCTAAAACCTTTGATCCTATGTGAAAATATATTTTAATATTACATTATTTGATATACTATACTACATTTAATAACTACCCTTTGTTTAGCGATTTTCAAAGTGTTCTTTCCGTAGAAACAAAGGTTGTATGGACATGATTCACTCCTGGATGGCTTGGTTCTAGGCTTAACATAATTTTTATAAATATATATTTTTAAAGTCTACGGGGGAAAATGAATGACGATTTTTAAGTGGCACCAGTAAACCACTTCCGGTGCGATGCTCTATATGTGAGGGCTGTGTTTTGATTGTTTGAATACAATTTGAAAAAGATTACAGAGGTACAGTTATGCAGTAACACAAAGAGTTGTTTCCATTGTGGTCCTGTGTATTCAATTCTATCCTGATAAATCAGTCCGCACATTACCACCCCCTGTTGGTGGGTGGTGTGTAGTGTGGACTGACACCGGAGATATTTTATTTTATTTCAAGCTCGCCCAAGGAGCGGGCGAATTGAATGGGCCAATCAAGGCTGTAGACTTGAGGCACGTGGTAGGCTGGTCCGGTCCCAGCCCCCCCCCCAGCCCCCTCCCTTCGGAGCTGTTCTGCCCACGTGAGAGTCCCTAGTGGACTCTGATTGGTGCTCTTCTGCCCACGTGAGTTTTTTGTGGACTCTGATTGGTCCGTGAAAACTGTCATGGCGGAGTCAGACTCGACTCGAATTCTTTTAATAAACTATACAATAGTGCCGTTTCATTACGTTTTAATACCATTTTGCACTAACGTAAACATGCAATCCTATAATATGTTATGAGAAATAACGTATTTTTGCAATGTCACGCCACGTCGCCGCCGGGGGCGACGTGGGTGTGTGTGTGTGTGTGTGTGTGTGTGTGTGACGTCAATAGGCTTTTGCCCGCCCCCGCTGAAGTAGAATCTCCGTCCGCAGGATCAGACTCTCTCCCGAAGTGAAACGTAGTGAAGAGTCTGACGCTTGCAGTCAGGCTAATTCAATTCATCAAGACATATACGTCCATAGTGCCATGGCATTGTTTCCATAGGTTCATTGTTCCGAAGGTTCATTAGTCCGAATTTGTAAAGAATACTATGCCCAACTCTAACCCTAACCCTAACCTTAACCTCAGTAACCCTAACTAAATTCGGACTAATGAACCTTCGGACTAATGAACCTTCGGAATTATGGGCAGTCCCCACGTCCATGGGCCATATGAGCTAAAAACGGCCCCCACAAAATTGTGAAGAGTGATGACTCATCATTAAACCATAGTTTTGTGGGGCCGTTTTTAGCCCAAGGAATGTTTTTCGTGCAAAACACATGCTTGCAATGGATTCAGAATCATGAAAAAAACCCTAGTTTGACCCCTCATATGCTACTTAAAGCATTTTTTCTGTGTAGTAAAGTTAACGGGATATCAACTTTAGCAGCTGATAACTCCAATTTAGCTGTCTCAGAAGCTTTTCAAAAAGGCATAGTAGCCTAACCGTTGCCACCTTTCGTAGAGCGACATCTCGTTTGGCCCATGGACTAAACAGATCCATCTAAAAATGAATGAAATTGTATATTGTGTAAAAGTAAAATTTCTTCTGTATAATATAATTCAAAATGGGAAACTTTCATATATTCTACATACATTGCACATGCAGTGAATTATTCCAAACCTTTTCTGTTAAAATTGTGATTTATTTTTAATACAGCGGCATACAGCTGAATATCAAAGGTCCATATTTCAAAATATTACAATATTACACAAGACCACTCAAAACAAGGATTTATACTAGAGAAATGTCAACCTTCTGAAGTCAGAGTACAGTAGCTTGAAGTCCAGTGGGAAGTTTCCGGAATCAGTTAAGAATTCGGGTGCCATAGCATCAAATGGAAAAAATGGACCGTAACAAGTCCATTTGGTTCCATTTGTGCACTCTCCAAGTTAAATTAAAATTGATTTTACTATATAGATTGAGGTCTCAGAGATAGAAATGCTGTTAAATGGGGGTCCGTAGCCTATAGCATGTCAAACTGGGGGTCCTTTCCTTGCTAATGCCCTACAATCTTTTCAAATCTTTCAAATCTTTTCAGGTTTGAGAACCACTGTACTAGGACACTGACGTATGTGTAGGCAGAAGAATACTGCTGAGTCTAATCTCTCCCTCTCCCTCTCCCTCTCCCTCTCCCTCTCCCTCTCTCTCTCTCTCTCTCTCTCTCTCAGGAGTCAGATCAGTCAGGTAAACCGGCTGTGATCTTGGAGTCGACGGTGGACGCTGCAGAGTGGAACCTGGAGGTGGAGAGGGTCCTTCCTCAGCTCAAAGTCACCATCAGGACAGACCTGAAGGTACAGTAACCGTACCGGTCCATTTGGTATGTGAAGATTTATAGATATACAGTATATTTCTGGACACTGCACAGCCGTTAATCTGCCAGACTTCCTAGTAAGGCTGGGCAATATAACAAAAAATGTACATGCAATGTATTTTCATTAGAAAGGTTAAGCCTCCTCAAGAAAATACAACCCAATATGAAATGTGCGAAGTAGCCATGTGTTTGATAGTTGATACAGGTGACTGGTGATCAATTCAGTAAGAATTGAGCCTGCTGCTGAAGCAAGAGTGAAATCGGTATAGGCAGTCCAAATGTCCAGCTAACTCAGTTGTTTGAGTGTCCGCCTTTGAATCACAAAGCTCTGCTTGATGTGCACTGCCAACTCAGCGTATGAGTAGCACAGTATGAGTCGATGAAGACGGCTTGAAATTAGGTATCTGTGTATGTGTCAAATTAATTAACAGACATGGACATGGAAAAAAGCTGTCCATCTGTAACCAGATGTGGTTATTTCAATAAAACCATTTCAATAAAACCATTGTTGGAAAATGGAAATAAGGCATTTAATTTCTTTATTCTATGTGTACTGTGCAATGTGCATACATGCTATTCGTTATCTGGGTTAGGCAGTCAGTGGACCTAAAGCAGTAAAAACATTAAAAAACGATATAATGCAATGTTTTTACTAATATTCGTGAGTAATATCGATATCGAGGTATTCAACAACGTTATCGAATATCGAAGGTTTTCCTAATATCGCCCAGCCTTACTTCCTAGTACTCGGCTCTGCTCTCCATCGAGTCCAGGGTGACGCACATGCTAGGTTTGAACTCTGAACTCGAGATACAGTATGCACGGGCACGTCCAACCCAGATTTGGTTAAAAATAAAGGGTAAAATGTGTTCTCCTGCTGTGCTGTTATAATGTGGAACGCCCTACCGAAGGCCTTAAAGGAGTGTCCCTACCATCCTTTAAAACAGCACTGAAAAGCCACTTAGAGGCAGCTGCTACTCGAAACTGGTACAAGAAAACAATGCCCAATTGCCCATCCTTACCTCTCCCGGACCTCTCTATTGTAAATACCCTTTATTTTGCATTGTGTTTCATGAAGTTTTTTAATGATATCTTCTGCATAGTACTGTGTTCTGTCTGTCTGTCAGTCAGTCAATGAGTTAAAAAAAGAATCTCATTTGACACAAGCCATAGGCTTTTTTGGGTGTATCCTTTTAGTTGACCTTGTACCAGTGAACTGTACTGTCATGAAACTGTACCTTTTCCTATGCAAACTAATAGTCTTCTATCAATCAATCAATCAATCAATCAATCAATCACATAAACACTAAATCAGGGGTCTTCCAACGTTTTCAGGCCAAGGACCCGTTAGTTGAGAGAGAGATGAAGCAGGGACCCCCACTACCTGTTCATAGATTCCATACAGTTTCATTGTTTGACAGCACAATTGTCAGTGTATTTTGGGATCATGTCAAATTGTGTTTTCAGATATTTAACCATTTGAACCGTCGATACTTAAAAAATAAACTTGACCTTTCACTCTGTACGTATTCTGCTCTTTTTCCCTCCACACCAAAGCTCTTTGCCGTAAATAGCAGATCTACAAGCTCAGCGTGAGGCGTTGTGAGCTTGTAGATCTGCTATTTTTGGCAAAAGTTCTCTGAATAGGGTTCAAGTATCACACAAAGAATTGGAGGACCACCTGTAGTAACTCTCAGGACCCCCTAGGGGTCCCCGGACCCCCTGTTGAAGACCCTTGCACTTAGTGTGTTTGCAGATGGACGCATGCCCTGTCAGTTATGCCATACCCGTTGGAAGTTTTAGTGCAGTACCCTTTATCACAGTACGAGGAGGCCAATCTAAAAGAAGAAAAGAAAAGAAAATAACTTTCTTTATCCCATTGGTCTGGCAGAAACTTTTAAAGAACGGTTTTCCAAGTGGATAAAAGTGGAGTTATCTGTGGTCTCTAGAGAGAGCAGAAAGCCTGCTCCACTCCAGGTTCAGCCGTTTGAAGGTTGTTATTCTGCAAACGTGGGTTTCCATTAACCACTTCAAAATGCTTGTCTTTTTCAGTTACTGCTCAGGGTGCAGAACGGCGGCACACGCTTTTAGGAAAGTTGAAATTGGTTGGAAGAAAATTATCTTCATTGCCGTCTGCGTGTGTGTCTGTGTCTGTGTCTGTGTTTGTGTGCGTGTGCGTGTGTTTGTTGTTTTATGATACGCTTAGGCGAGCGAACCGCCATGGCGAACGTTGCAAAGTTATGTCGCAACATTATGTGTCCTAAATCATCCTAAATCATCATCCCCCCTACAATTTTGGCATTTAGAAGATGCTTTTAATCCAAAGTGAGCAAGATAAATATAACAATACAAAAAATGCATAGGAATATCAATCTAGAAAAACAATAACATAGGTAGACCACGCACCTTATCAGTTAAAAAAAAGAAAAAAGAAAGAAAAAAAAAAAGGTTTCTAAAACCTAAAAAATGCTATCTAGCTTCATGTATGGTCATTGAGGGAAGGGGAGTGTTACAGTAGTGCTATGGGTTTAGGTGGAGTCTGAAGAGGTGAGTCTTCAGTCCACGGTGGAAGCTAGGGAGTGAGTCTGTGGTTCTAAGTGCGACAGGGAGTTTATTTCACAGTTTGGGGACCAGGAGGGCAAATTGTCTGGGAAGAGTGGATTTTAATCTTGGTACCTCCTCATTTCTTTTTTTGATCGGTGGGTGCCCTTCCAAATTGCTGTTGTTGTTTTTGATGTGTTTGCGTTTGCGTGTGTGTGTTTAGGATTGGAGGGTCCATGTAGACCAGATGCACCAGCACAGAGACGGCATCAAATCATCACTGAAGGAAACTAAGGTAGGTTATTATTATTCAGAGCGTGTCCATATTGCGACGTAACATTTGTTCGACACAGGTAAATGTTAACCTGGTGAAATGCTAACCTGCCGACACTGGTATATGCTAACCAGGTGAATGTTGTGCCTACACTTAACCCTAACCTCAGTAAAACTATGCCTAAACCTAACCCTAAAACCTAACCCTAACCCTTAGTCGAAAAAATGAAATGAAAATATTGATTTCCCCAATATTATTATTATTATTAGTAGTAGTAGTAGTAGTAGTAGTAGTAGTAGTAGTAGTAGTAGTGGTAGTAGTAGTAGTAATTGTAGATTGGCTATTTTCACTAGTTATGTGCGACACTCTTGTATGAAGAAAAAAAAAGTTTAAATATGGAGATACAAGGTTTCTACCCGACAACAACAAATAGCTCTTGAAGTGCTCCGCTTCCAGCTCACAACCTCCACCTAGTGGATTTCAAAAGAACAACATTTTCCCTCTCATCCCTTCACTGAGTCTCTCTGTCATAAAGAGAATTCAATCTATTGTCCGCGGGGGCCGTCCTCATCGATCTGAACGTTTACTTTGGTTGCCTGCCACGCGGTCCCGCTGGGAACAGTAGTCCATCCGCTATTGCACTGATAGCAGCTTTCAATGCTTTAAAAGCTTTGAACAAAGAGCGTGGAATCACAGTGTACACACAGGATGCAGCGTTCCCTGAGTGCTGGCTGCACTACAAGCACTTTACTTTACTACACTTCAGCTGGAGTTTAGTTTGTACATTACTTGACTTTACTAAACTTGGCTGGAGTTTAGTTTGTACATTACTTTACTTTACTAAACTTCAGCTGGAGTTTAGTTTGTACATTACTTTACTTTACTAAACTTCACCTGGTGTTTAGTTTGTACGCATGGATTAAAGTTCTTAGTTTCCACAACTGGTTTCAGTCATTTGGATTCCATAGAAGCAGGGTGGCCATAGCTCCATAGCTGAGTGGTTTAGTGAGCCTGTCTGGGAAACCAGAGCCCCTGGTTGTCGCAGGTACGATTCCAGGCCAGGCCAGCAATGTGTGGAAGTGTCCCTGAGCTCCCCCTCCGCGCTCCTCTGTGGGCCGCACTCAGTATGGGTTAAGCTGAAAACTGAAGTTCATCCGTGCTAGGTCCTTGCTGAAGTTCATAAGCTAGGTGTGTACAAAAATACAAAATAAAGAAGCCAGCATGTTTTCTATGGAAGCGTGGTAAAAAATAGCTATTTTCGGTCATTATTTTAAGATTAGAGAATGTTAAGTGGTCAAACAAGCAGTATGTTCAGAAGCATCTTCCATAAAACCCTGGTGGCCTCTGGTATTTCATATAAAAGCAAAGGTTAAAGCCTCAGTCTGTGATTTCTTCAACTGGTTGGCAGTATGTAGAACAGCAGGAACAATATGAATAAAAAATGTTAAAGGCATACCATGTAACTTTCCCAACTAGTGGTCACTAGTGGTATTGCAGGTACCGGTATTTCCAGTGTAGTTCCTACACTAACCACTACTCCGAAAGGCTACACCGGAAGTGGGAAGCTGGCACAAACAAAACGTGTCCACTCTCTATATTCTGTTCATTCTGTTTTCGCACGGCATCCCTCTGCTACAGCTGCTGCTTGTTCCAGCGTTGATTATAGACTCCGGTACTTTTGCAGACTACGTTCAGAATTCAACTATGGAATTACAAGAGTCAGATGCGGTAAGTACGTTTGTAAATGAACAACGTCGATCTGTTTTATCCTGTTTAATTCGATCTTGGACACAATGCATTTATAGAGAAATCAATACAACCTTGTTAGAATGAATGAAAAAAGTCTGCAAGGCTACCAGTTGTTTGCATTCTCTAGTCTGCAGTAAGAAACTTGAAGCATAACCTGACTTTACATGTGTAAATATACTGTATAGTCCTATTAGCCTGTGTGTGTTTGTGTGCGTGTGTGAGTGAGAGAGAGAGAGAACAATAAAAGTCGCACCAAACAAGGCTTCTGGCGTTGTGAAAAAGTTTCAGACGTGACCTTTTCCTAAACTATTCCCTACCCCCACACGCGTAGCCACTCATAGTATGTTACAGTCATTTACTACTGTAGCCTTGAACCAACATCGCACGTCATGTTATCAACAACCTTTCATGTTTAGCCTACTGCAGACACAGCTTCATGACAAGCGGAATTAGTCTCTATTATTTTTTGAAATTACATCAGACCAACACTCGGTCCATGGCACAATTAATATGCCTACTGTACCATGCAAAGCTGTGAATACATTTGAAGCAAAATTAAAACGCTTTTTGGGCCACCCTTCTCCCCTCCCCCCAGTGTGAGACAAGGATACATTATTTGAATGGCATTATCAACTTTGTAAAACGTACATGTTATTGGTAACCCATTAGAGACTATAGCTGTGGCTCCATAGTGTGGCTCCCAGTACCCACTACTTTGAAATCAATTAATTTCACCAGCACTATAATATAGTTTCAATATAAGTGCAAGTGATTAGAAAATAATCACAATAATAATGACATATTCCAGGTGCTTTATAATTTTTTCACGGATATATGACTTAGGCTTACTGTACTTTGATTCATATAACTTGCAATGTGAATTCAACATAACAATTAATTGATGATTACTATTTGCACTTTTTCAGAGTCTACTTATGGAGGAGGTGGAGGCGATGGATCCAGAATATGCCCCTAGTCAGGCAGACTCTGATGAGGAACCTGAATCTTCTAGATCTCAAACAAAAAATAAAATAAAAACCAAAGCACCCTCTAAAGGCAGAGGTCGTGGAGGCCCTGGAAGTCGTGGAGGCCCTGGAAGTCGTGGAGGTCGAGGTGGAGCCAGAGGAAGGGGGAGAGGCCGGGGACACCAAAGTGTCAGCAGAGTCGTGATTGCTGCAGATGATGAAGAAAGAGTGCAACAACATGCACAACTTCGAATGGCAGAAATAAGGGTACGATAACACATGATCTTTCTATACAATACTTTTTTTTGTTTCAGATATGGAAATGAACATACTAAAATACATTGTTTTTGTTTTTCCAAAGGCTGCAACATCTGCCCTGACCCCAGCTGAAAAGGACGGACTCCTGGAAACAGTCCTTGTGAATCTCCCGGGAGTCATGTTCGATGTTTGGGCACGAAGAGCACCACCCCCTGGTTCCCCACCTACAACTGCTCCTTCACAGCCTAGTGTCCCGCCTGGTAGCCCATCTACTCCCCACCCCGATGTCCCATCTGCTACTCCAGCTTCTCAACCTCCTGGGCCACCTGGTTCCTCATCTCCTCCGCCAGACGGGCAGCTGTGGTGGTGTACCTGTACGTATTGCAGGCAGATGCCAACTGACATTGAGAAGAAGTGCTGTGGCAACAATCGTGAGAGGTGCACTAGCCGCACAGTTCACATGGAGACATTGTGTTTGGAGGAGGCACACTTGAGGTTGAATCGGGAGCTTCGCAATGAGTACATTGCACAGATCGATCCGAATGACCCAGGGACTGACAACAGGGAATATCGCCATGCAGCCTACAGGCAGTACATCCTGTGGCAGTACGGGCGCTTGGGGGCAGGCAATAGGCGTGTTATACCATCATGTGTTGTATGGCGTGTGAGAACAAAATTTTCTGACCCTAACAATTCGTATACTGGTTACAAACCAAATATGCTGTGATCCCTCTGACCTCTTCTGACCAATCTGATGGTGCCTCATTGTTGTACATTTTGAAAACTTCAATATTGTGTGAATTGTGATTTGTGTTCTGTTCTTTCTTTTTTGCTGCTAAGTGTTAACTGCAATAAATGCCAAGGCAGAGGTTATGCAGATGTTAAATGTGACACTGCTTTTGCACAGTAGGGACACTGCCACACTTTCTTACTATTTATTACTAAAAATAAAATAGAATTTATTTGCACTACGTTTTCAGGCCAAAGACCCTCTAGTTCAGAGAGATAGATTCCATATAGCTTTGTTTGACATCACAATCTTCAGTGTAATTTGGATTAATGTCAATTTGTGTTTTCAGATATTTAACCACTAACAGTCATACTAAACCTGAGCTTTAACTCTGTACTTTGCCTGCTCTTTTTCCCCTCTACACCAACCTTGGCTCACAACGCCTTGTGCGCTACAGTTCTCAGAATATAGACACTGGTTGAAGACCCCTGCACTATATTGTCTTTCCTGGAATGTGTTCATTTTGGAGTTTGCACAAAAAAGATACCTTACCTGTACATTTTTTTGAATAAAAATTCTTGTAACGACCATTTGCATTTCTTTTCAATATAGCAAACAATTTAGAGGTACTATGTCAAAGTATTCACTGGTGAAAATGTCTTTATGGATTACATGGAGCCTGACAATCACAAATCCCATTCACAATTGTATACAGTATGAACACCCAGACCGGGTATTGAGGTTTACTATAATGTTAATCATTACTTTTAGACCATTATCACTTGATACGTCACTATCAACATAATTTAGCCCTTTGTGAAAAGAGCTTCTTCGCGTGTTGTCTGCTGAGGTTCCAGATTGTTCCCAAATAAATGTGTTAAAATTGCATAGCTAAAGAGTATCTATCAAACCATAAACATCACAGTGTAGCATCAACTGTAACCTGACCATAAACATCACAGTGTAGCATCAACTGTAACCTGAGGAAAATTAAATGTCCAAAGAAATATATCCCAGTTACTGTAGTGCTAGGTAATCCAGCTCCCCTAAAAAATCACTCTAGAGTTCTTCAGACATAACCAATCTATACATCCATTTTCAAGAATAGGGCAAAAACTGGTAGTGAAGTACAAACTTTAATCTCAAGTGTAATGGCACTATACAATTAGAAAGTAACAAGTTGTAATAAACAATATATATACAGTATGTACACACACACACACACACACACACACACACACACACACACACACACACACACACACACACACACACACACACACACACACACAACAGACTTTCCACAGCAAATTGAGGTATCCATTAATGATATATAACCTGTAGGACTGGGGTTTTCAAACTGTTGACTCAGGGCACCCCATGATTACACTCATTTTTTAAATCTTACAACCTCTGACATAATACAAAATAAGTCACATGTCACATAGAAATATCCGTTTCCATCATAACTGACTGAAAATGTGTCCTTGACCTTGATCCACTTGAACCCAGCGATCCCAGCATCTCTTTTGGGGGTGGTGGTCGGTCTCCAAATATGGCTGATCTACAAGCTTGCACCACATCACAACTTGATGCGTTGTGAGCTTGTAGACCATCTATTTTTGGTGAGAGCTGACCGTACCAGAACAGTGCGAAACCCTTCATAGTAGAGTGTTCGTGATGAATTCCAAATGTTATGAGATTAATCTGCAGCACCCATGGAGTCTGGACAGGCATCATGGTGTCCTTCATTTCTTAACCTATGAAAAAATAATTCAATAAATTAGTTTAATGACAAAACATTCTAGCTGACAATACATGTTATGGACAAGTCACTACATTTTTAAAATAAGTACCTGTCCTCTCTTGAGTTGTGTCTCCAGCAGTACATCAACAGGGACTGGTTCTTTGGGTGGTAGAAGTCCCAGCCGCCTCGCATCATCTGGCCTGGCTTTTCTTTTACGCGGTAGTCCTCCTTTGTGCTCCAGCCGAGCACGAACGATGGCTTTTTGAAGTTCTGGGATGTAGGCATAGTCCTTCTTGACCTTGTATGCATAGAGACTCCAATGCTGAGACTTCTTGTTCCATAACCTGCCATGGCTGTTGATGTTGAACAATGAAATTTAATCTCACGTCACAACAATTGCTATGACACACAATGTTGCTTTTTAAAGGCGAGGTGTTACTTACATTTTCTTCCCCTTCTTGTTGAGAAGTAGAGGTCTCCCGTTGTGTTTGTTGTAGTCGAGGGCTGCCAACAAAGTCCTTGCGCCATAAGCCGGTGGGTCAAAGGAGCATCGCTTACTTGCATACATTAACATATGCGAGTGGAATGATTCGAGATCAGAGGTTGTCCTGTGGTAGACAGAAAAGACAGAAAAGATCTCCTTAGTAAATGTAAAGTACAGTTTATCATCAAATGTAACAAATTATGAATGTTTATTTTTTTTAATAAAACTAACCTGAAATTGAGGTACTTTGGCACATTTTTTATCCAACGAGGATTGAAGATGGCCTCTTTCAATGCTATGTGGGCTGGTGAACCTGCAACCATCCATGGCTTCTCTGGCACGTGATCCTCAGGTAGAGGATCATGTAGGCAAGCCCCAAAATGCCATTCATGCCTTCCGGTGACATGGTAGAGCGTACCACGCCAGAGACCCTGAAAACACAGACAATGACAAAAACATGAGAAATAATTAATTTGGAATACAGGCTTGTAGTACTCCAAATGGTCAGTAGAGGGAAGTGCAGGCTCTATAGAGTTTGTCCAAAATTGGCCAAATTTGGCCCTATTCTCATACCATGAACTCTGTGTAGGTACTGGCAGTATTGCAGCATATCCAAAACCAGGATATTATGTCCTTGGTCCATTTGAGGAGTTCTGTGTGGTTCTTCAGCTTTCCAGCCTGTACACATAACAAAATATCAATACAGTATAAATTGTCACACAGTCAACTGGGTGATGTCTGAATCTTTTTTTAATTCCAGAAAGAAACATGTTTAAAAATCAAGTAACAGTATCGAAAACACAACTGTGTTAGTTATAAGGTCAATGAAGAAAAAGAAAATTGAATGTATTCTGAGAAACATACCGCCTGTAGCCTCTTTGCCAAGGACTTAGCTGCATGCCACATGTCAAGCGTATGCTTCACTCCATAGTCCTTATATTGACCGCGTTCAGGATCTAGAAGACATTTTCAAAATCATATACATTTCAGGTACGATTGATTGATTGATTGTCTAGTTAAATAGCTCTGAATTGTATAGTTAATTAACACTAAAATATTCTATAATCTATATTTGTATTACTTACCCATTAATGCAGCGATCTGCACATGGCCATCAGTGCAAATTTCCTTGAGGGAAACACTAGGCAAAAGAGCATTCATAGTTCTGATGAAGCCCTCTTTCTCCATAATGACAGAGTTGCGTTTGGTCTCTCGCTTGTCGACCGTAACTATGTTGATGATGTTACGTGAATCGTTCTCAATGGTTGTGTACGTACAGTACTGTGCACAATGCCCTGCAAAAATGACGTAAGGTTAGACTAATGTGTATTTCAAATTTGAAAATACAGTAACTAACACACTACACAAGTTGATATCCACGCCATACCTGGTGAGTCCATCCTTCCATCGCCCAGTGCCACAACATCCTTTCCTTGAAGACCACCAAGTATAGTGTGCCTGTGGTCCTCCCAGAAGGATGTTATAGTATCTACTATAAACTCGTCCTGCAGAGTGTAGAATGTTGACTCATCCACAGGCTTCATGTTCATGTATCGGAAGAGGTGTGCAATCTTGAGGTAGTTATTGCCAGACAGGAATATATTTGTGGCCAACATGAAATCGCCAGCGTGCATACCAAATTTAAAATGAGGTTGTGAGTTCCACCTCCACTGTAGGTGCTCATTTGCGCATTTCTAAAGTCAAGAGAAGGAAATGGGCAGTGATTAGATTCCAATTGCACAGCATCTTAAATAGCTTTCATAAATAACTGTGTTGGCCCTAAACAAAAAATCTTTCTATACAGTATGTGATGTGAAGGGGGAGCCTTACCCATTCTACAATGTATGCCGTTCCTTTTGTCTTGATTTTGCAATCAAATGGTGCTACAGCATCGCATTGCAGTCCCAGTCGTGTGTTGCTCCAGGAGCAACGATCAAAGGGAAACCGCATGAACTGTACAAGCTGCTGCAAACTTTTTTCATAAATGATTGCTGCACTCTGGCCAACAATATCGTCTTCACTCTGGATTTGTAGATTTAGGGAGGAGGGCGGGTCGACCTGGAAGTCAGGTTCAGGAAGGTCTGGCGTGTCGTGCACAGTAGTTTCTAACCCAACGATAGGGAGGCTATCTATGTCAACTCCAGCTCCAGACTTCAAAGCACCACCTGCCCTGTGTCATAGAAACATATAGGAATGGTATGAGACACAGCAAGTTGATTTGTCAAATTGTCTGCAGGTTGATCAGCTGAAACATGTATGGAAATAAATAACAAAAACATACCGAATGCTGAAGCTGGGGATATAGTCTTCGTCTGAGCTATCGTTGTCAGCGCCATCCAGATCGTCACCACCGGACTCTGTGTCGTCATCTAAATTAGGCTCCAGATCAGGGTTGTCTACGATTCTGTTAATGCACAAATTGTGTCAGCTGTAGTTCATCATTTGGGAAGTGAAATAGCAACAAAAAGCGAAGGCTCCATACTTACGTTGTGTTCACGAGGGCGTTCACTTCATCCTCATCTAAGTCGTCAATCTCCAGATCCCTAAATAACAATAGTCAATCAGTACCTTTCAATACTGAAACATTATATACTTACATCCACAACCAATTGTATGCATAAATGCATACATACATAAATGTGCCCACCCCCATTAATACACCCACACACAATTGTATCCATAGCACACATCCATTATATACTTACATCCAAAACCATTTGAATGCATGCACCCGCCCCCATTTACACACACACACACACACACACACACACACACACACACAAATTGTGTGCATAGCTCACATCCATTTGTGTGTGTGTGCACAGAAACACGCACACCACAATCTAATAAAATCTTACATTTGCTCAGGGGCAGCGACTTCCATCTCTTCAAGGACAGCGACGTCTGCCTCTCCTTGTGATCCACTTGGATCAGAAATCTCCCTATCACTTGGATCAGAAATCTCCCTATATGTCACAAAAGATATTATGGCACCAATGTTAGTATGATACTTAGTTCATGTTTACTTATCAATATGTGTGGGTTTGCCAAGTAATCAAAACACTTGATTTCAAGCATCCTTTTTCATTTGAGGTTTGGGTGTTTAGACTATTTATGATAATCAGGGGGAAAGAATCACTAAAAATACAAACAAATCTGTACAAGCAAATAGACAACACATCACCAAATTACCTTTCTGATTCCACGTCCAGGGTTGATATAGAGGGAGCGCCCCTTTTGACAAAGCCTAAATTATATTATATGTCATGATTACAAATTAGCACCCCAAAACGCTTTGACAAAAAGAAAACAAATAAAGCTTGCACTTGTAAAACAAAGATAATAAAAAAAAATAAGATTGCGAGTTTGAGGGAGGGATGAATAGCTTTGAAAAGACGACAAGCTAAGCTACCAACCTAAACAAAACATTGCGAGTTTTGGGGGAATGCTGGATCGCTAGCCATAAATTATAATTCACGTTTATCAGACGTTTTCAGTGTACAAGAGTTATAACGGCGAGAGGAAGAGTGGATCGCCGCGGTATGATTCATATCAGAATAAGATTGCTAAATGTAAGAGTAGTCCAGAGACAATAACAATGTCTTTCGGAGTATTCACGCACACACACACACACACACATACTCGTTTTTACTACATACTGAGGACATTACATAGACTTCCATTCATTTTTATGCAAGTCCTGTGGCCTTACCCTAACCCTAACGCTAACCCTAACCCTAAACCTAACACAGCCCCTAATTTTAGTGAGGACCGCAAAAATGTCCGCACTTTCCAAAAATGTCCTCAATCTGTTGGTTAAAAACGCTTTCTGATTCTCACTGGGTAGTAAGAACGGGTACACACACACACACACACACACACACACACACAGACAATGGGCTGCAGAAACACGACGGTTTGCAGAAGGCTAGTGCTAGCCGTTGTCCAGCGTCGCTAAACAACATATATGTTTACACAAACAAGTTGTATACCAACGTATGCACTTGCAATTCTAAGTGCAACAATGACAAATTGACGAGTAACAATTAGCCTACGTTCAGTTTTAGTAAACTTACCAGGCTAAAAGAAAACGAGCAAGTTCCCAATCATAGGTGTATTTCTTTTCTTTCTTCAAGTTTTCCCACTTCTCGTGCATATGAAGAAGGTAAATCCTCGATTTCTGCTTTTTCTGGTGATATTCCTTTTGTTGTTGAGATGATTCTGCTGTTCTTTTCTTTTTTGCGGGTGGAGGTTTAGTTCCAGAACTTCCCGGGAGTTGAGGTTGTTGCTCTTCCATGGTGGTTCAGCTCTGGACTGAATAGCTACTAAAACAGCGGCCAAAAGCTGTTGTTGTTCGAGGCTAAATCAACTTCCGGGAAAGACTCACTGTGATTGGCCGGTAGTGTGTGATCAGGTAGACAGCGGATACAGAAAATGGGAAGTGACGTAATTATGCCGCGAAAATTGTCCCCCCTCACCGGTCATAGAAAATATATAAAGAAAAGGCTTTCAGAGCTGCAATTCACGGAATGGGGGTTCTAAAACTTTAGCGATTTAACAGTTAGGACCATTTTAAGATTTGTTTTATAAAAAAAGTTACATAGTACAACTTTAATTATACATTTTCTTAATAATCACACGCTCATTTCAATGTGCTCAGGGCTACCTGGACAAGCTGCAGGACGACATCTCTAAGACGTTGGAGAAGGTGAGCAGCAGAGAGAAGTACATCAACAACCAGCTGGAGAGCCTCATCCAGGAGTACCGCAGTGCCCAGGCCAAGCTCAGTGAGGTATGTGTTAAACATCTAGGAGTACCGCAGTGCCCCCCAGGCCAAGCTCAGTGAGGTATGTGTTAAACATCTAGGAGTACCGCAGTGCCCCCCAGGCCAAGCTCAGTGAGGTATGTGTTAAACATCTAGGAGTACCGCAGTGCCCAGGCCAAGTTCAGTGAGGTATGTGTTAAACATCTAGGAGTACCGCAGTGCCCCCCAGGCCAAGCTCAGTGAGGTATGTGTTAAACATCTAGGAGTACCGCAGTGCCCAGGCCAAGTTCAGTGAGGTATGTGTTAAACATCTAGGAGTACCGCAGTGCCCAGGCCAAGTTCAGTGAGGTATGTGTTAAACATCTAGGAGTACCGCAGTGCCCCCCAGGCCAAGCTCAGTGAGGTATGTGTTAAACATCTAGGCCTACAATTATTGAATGCTTTAATCAGTGAAAAATAGCAGATATACAAGCTCACTGCGAGCTTGTAGATCTGCTATTTTTGAAAAAGTTGTGAAAATGTGTGCAAATCTTTGAATACAGTATTTTCTGGACTATAAGGCGCACCTGACTATAAGGCGCACTGTCAATGAATGGTCTATTTTCAAACTGTTTTCATATATAAGGCGCACCTGACTATAAGGCGCACATAATAGACGCTACCGTTGCGTTATGCAACAAACAGATGGAGCTGTGCTAAAGGGAATGTCAATGTCAATGAATGATCCATATATAAGGCGCACTGGACTATAAGGCGCACTGTAGTTTTTTGAGAAAATTAAAGGCTTTTAAGTGCACCTTATAGTCCGGAAAATACGGTATATGTATTTTCAAAATGAACGTTTGTAACTCAAATTTTGCTTCTGGGGGGTCCCTGGAACTAAATATTTTGAGATGGGGTTCCGTGGCCAAATAAATATCATTTCGGGGGTCCTTCACGTGAAAAGGTTTGAGAACCACTTACATAGTGGTCTCTCAAGAACGACTAACTGAGGTCCATTTAAGTGAAAAGGACCTTTTCTTTGACGATGGCTGGCCAGATTGCTGACATACTGTAGAAACATAGGTTTTTCAAAAAATCTTAGAAGGTTTCAAAAGACACTTATAGAATCGGGCCAAAATTCGAATTTTCACGATTTTTCAAAAATAGCAGATCTACAAGCTTGCAGTGCGGCACTCGGTGCCACGCTGTGAGCTTGTATATCTGCTATTTTTCAATAGCTAAAGCATAAAATAATGATACACAATAATATGTACCCGTTCTGAATGGGTTAAACATCCAGGATACCTCTGTGCCCAGGCCAAGCTCAGCGAGGTATGTGTTAAAAATGTAAAATATATACATGCATGTTATCGTGCTATGTAGACATAATGCTAGGTTCATTGTTTACCTGGTATCCTTTCATTTCAATGTACATGTTATAATTTTTGATATTATATTCTTTAGACCAGCGGTTCTCATACCTGACCCAAAATGGGGTCGTGGGGAGGTGCCATTGGGGTCGCCAATTGGCTACCAAAGAAATAAGCAATATACTTTTTATCAAGAAACAAAGGAACGTCGTTGCAACCAACATGAAGAGGTCGCCTTGACTCCTCTCTAGGGATGGGACAATATGAAAATTTAATATCACGATTATTGTGACAAAAGAAATCACAATTTACGATATTATCACGATAATCAAAATCCTTTATCCTGGGGCGGAACATTTGTAGCTTGTAGATCTGCTATTTTTTGGCAAAGATGTTTGAAAAAAAAAAAGACTATCAAGTACGTATTTAGTAAAGTACCTTTTACCAATTATAGAGGGTTTAAGTGGTACCGGATATGCAGCTCGGCAAATAAAAGGTGAATTGATCCCAGTGCATGATGGAGGACGATATCACGATAAATTAAATCTCCGCGATACGATTATTGTGTGTGATCTTTATCACGATAAACGATAATATCGCGTATCGTCCCATCCCTACTCCTCTCTCTCTCTCTCTCACACGCACACACACAAAGGTCCGCCTCTAACACTGAGCGAGTGTAGCAACAACAGGAGACAAGACGACACAGAGAGACATACACAAGCAGCAGCTAGTAGGCTGAGGCACACAGGAGCTGATTTAGCTCAGTTGGGAATTATGTTCAATACGAGTGCGAGCGGGTGTTTTTTGATACAGGTCGCTAAAAAATGTCCCTCATATTATGGCAGGGGTCTTCAACAGGGGGTCCGGGACCCCTAGGCGGTCCTCAGAGTTACTACAGGGGGTCCTTCAAATCTTTGTGTGATAGAAACCTTTTTTATATTAACCACTTGAACCCTAACATCCATATTCTGAGAAGTTTAGAGGTGGGGGAAAAAATCTGACAGTACAGAGTGAAAGGTCAAATGTATTAAGTATTGACGGTTCAAGTGGTTAAATATCTGAAAACTCACATTGACATGAATCCAAAATACACTGATGATCGTGCTGTCAAACGATGAAACTATATGGAATCTGGGGGTCCCTGCTTCATCTCTCTCTCAACTAAGGGGTCCTTGGCCTGAAAACGTTGAAGACCCCTGTATTATGGGGTTGTGGTATAAAAAAGTTTGAGAAGTTTGAGTTTAGACTGATACTACAGTAGGTTCTTGAGGCACTACACCAGGGCTTCTCAAACTCTTATGGCTCAGGGCACTCCTGTCAATAACCTTTTCATCCTCGGCACCCCTGAATGACATTGTTACTTTATAACACCTTACACACTGTATATGTCGTATTACGGTTCGGAAATATGTAAATCTTTCCCCCTGAGATACAGTATGTCACAAAGAAAACTTATTCTTGACGTTCAAGCACTTGAACATCAGCATCCCTATTCTAGGCGTAACGTTAGCAGAGGTAGCAGGCCAAAGGTAGCAGATCTACAAGCTCACAGCACATCGCAACACACCGCACTGTCGTGAGCTTGTAGATATGCTATTTTTGGCAAACAGATTCCACATAGATAGAAAAAGTACAGTGCAACTGAGGTCCGTTTTACAAACTATAGAGGTTCTAAAGTGGTTAAACTGATTATTTGGAATGTATCGATATCTCATCAAAGTATTCTGTGGCACTCCTGGCACACGACTTTGAGAACCCCTGCACTACACTGTCTCTGTGCATGTCATGTGTGTGTTTACCTTAGCTTATTGTCAGTCGCTCTGGATACGAGCGTGTGCTAAATGGTAAATCCCTCCATCTGTGTAGAATCCTGCAGGCCAACCTCAGTGAGGCATGCATGGATTCCAGTTCTCAGTCACCACCACTAGAGTCATTTGCATTCCATTGAGGCCAGCGTATTGTTCTAGGCTTGTATTTTTTAACATTGCTGCTCTGCACCATGTGGTACAGTCAAGCCCCACACTAATAATAGATGATAGTATTATTGGAATCTAAAACATTCTAATGATGCCATGCATTGTGAGCTTATACTGTAGGTCCACAATTTCACTTTGGTATTTAAAAGTGCTGTAAAGGCATAATTTGGTGTTAAAACAAAAGTGAAATCTCTATTTTCTGATAGTAATCAGTGCAGTAGCGTGTTTGTTCAGTAATAGAGGTTATTGCTTTCAACCCAGATAATGTTTTCATGTGCGTTGCCAATTTCATCCCAGTACCCATTAATCAGCTTCAATTCATTTTGTTGTGTCATCAGTTATTTACCCCTTGTTTCTCCTGTACATGAGTTCTCCCTCCGGATTGGGTCAAATTAGTGGCCCAACCTGAACATGTGAAAATGGATATCCTGTTTACTAATGGAGAGACAACGAGGCGCCTGTTACTGATCAAACACTCATACACCTTCACTTAATGCGTCACAGGTTGATATTGGAGTACTGATTGCGACCGTAAGGTCGCAGTTTAGTATCAAAACCTCCACCGGCCGTCCGTCGGTCGGTCGGTCGGTCACACGTCACACCTTTGCCCTGCTCATATCTCCGCATCAGTATGACATCACACCACATGTGTACACAAACCTTTGTGTACGTTGCTGTGGCAACAGTCTGTTGTTGCTGGTATATTATTGATTTCAGCTGTTACAATTGCAAACGTGGAAAAATGACCGGCTTTAATTACTTCAGTCTATATTAGTAGCTTAATGACTAGTATTAAAATGTAATTGTATTTTTCATGTCCAATGTATTTGTATTTCAGTTCATAAAATTAACATAAGAACATATAAATGCATTTGAAATGAACAAATAAAATACAATAAAAAAGTTACTTTTCAGGATTCCACTTCAAAAATAGACGATCTACAAGCTCAAAACGCGTCGCACTGTGACGTGTTTTGAGCTTGAAGATCGGCTATTTTTGAGATGTATATGCATTGTGGCCGGCTATTTTGGCAGAAGTACAGATCCTTCTCAAAAAATTAGAATATTGTGTAAAAGTAAATTCTCTTGAAACTTTCATATATTTCTTGAAACTTTCATATATTCTAGATACATTGGACATTCAGTGAATTATTCCAAACCTTTTTTTGTTAAAAGAGTTTTTTATGGCATACATCTCATGAATATCAAAAGTCCATATTTCAGAATACTACAATATTACACAAGACCACTCAAAACAAGGATTTATAATAGAGAAATGTCAGCCTTCTGAAGTTAGAGTTTCTTGAAGTCCAGTGGGAAGTTTCCGTAGTCGGTTATGACTTGGGGTGCTATGGCATCTGCAATGCTTTTTCACACAATATTCTAATTTTTCGAGAAGGATCTGTATATGCATTGTGGCCCTCTGGAGTAAGTGTGAAAATGTAGTGGCCCTCTCCATCATCAAAGTTGCCCACCCATGCGCTAGTCTATAGCAATTACTATCATAATATATAGCATTTATTACAAGTAAGACACCTCAGGGCGACATTGGTCGCACCAATTCTTGGCCATCTGGCCAGTGATGTATATCGGACCAGTTACCCATATATGGAGACCCCTGGTACCCATATATGGAGATCCATGTACTGTATATGGTGATATGCTGGGAGAGCCTAAACATGCTTACTCAGTTATTCGTTATGTGAAAGTCCTATGATGTCTATGATGACATCTGACAACATACCCTTTTATGCCCATACATGGAGATCCCTGTTTGTAGAACCAGCCGTTAGTGTGGTATGTGGCCGATGTGGCCTCCATATATGGGCATTCCCATATGAAGTCCTGTTAGATATGGGCTTAATATTGATGACTTCAGGGAACTCCATATATGGGCATAAAAGGGATTATGTTAGTGTGACATCACAGTGAAGCCAGAGCATGATGTCAGAACGGCAAACCCATAGAACCACAGTGTCAGGCGTGACAGACAGAGATGCATACGGACAAGCTGTGACCGTTCACATACTAAACTGCGACATACGGTCGCAATAACACAATTGATTAGTTTGGTGAACTCTTTACCCTTAGAATGATACCCTTATCGTACCACAGGAAGACACTTCAAATTGAGACAAAGAACTTCAAAGTTTAATGAATGTATGATTTGTCCTTGTGTGTCCAGGCTAAAGAGCGCTACCAACAGGCCAGTGGAGGAGTGACAGAGAGGACCAGAGTCCTAGCAGAGGTTGGTAACTTTTGTACACTCTCAGAGCTGTGGGGGCTCCTCGAAATTAAAAGAAAATTGAGAACAGCGGTCAGTTACAGTATGCACAAAAAACCAACGTGTGTGTGTGTGTGTGTGTGTGTGTGTGTGTGTGTGTGTGTGTGTGTGTGTGTGTGTGTGTGTGTGTGTGTGTGTGTGTGTGTGTGTGTGTGTGTGTGTGTGTTTGTTCAGATCAGTGAGGAGTTGGAAAGGGTGAAACAGGACATGGAGGAGAAAGGCAGCAGCATGTCTGACGGAGGTGAGACTAGTTTGCCTTTCCGCAGACACGCACACGCACACACACACACACCTCTATCCCTAAACCTAACCCCTAACCCTAACCGTTGTGGGGACCTACTATTTTGTCCCCACACTGTCAGAGGTCCCCTGCAGGTGACCCGTGTGTACATGCATTTAGTCCCCATAAGTATAGCTAGACAAACACACATGATGTGTTCTCCTCTGTTGTCCAGCTCCTGTAGTGAGCATCGATCAGAAAGAACGTATTATAGTGCAGTCAGGGCATGACATTAAGGCTTGTCCTGTTGTCCGGGACAACTAATAAATCTTTATGGACAAGTTCATAAAAAATGTACTTGGACAAGTGGCTTTTGGTTTCACTTTTTCTACGAAGCACCTAGCAGCTTTGCGCTATGGACTGCCAATACTATAGAGAGGAGGGTAGAGGGGGCCAAGGGGGGGGGGTCTTATAAAAAATGACTGTGAAATGGCACATTTTTATCTGTGGACTTTTGTGCCTGGACAAATGATTGAATGGGAAATGTATTTGTCCAAATGACAAGTGCCTCAAAAAGTTAATGTCAAGCCCTGGCAGTGTTGTGATGTGTTCTCCTGTGCTGTCCAGATCCTGTGGTGAAGAACATATCGTCACTGTCGGGCAGAAACCTTGTATCTCCAAGTTTCAAGTTTGTACGTTTTTTTCACCAAGTAAAGCCCTGCTTCATCATACAAGGCTGTCGCGGTGCGAGGCGTTGTGTGCTTGTAGATCTGCTATTTTCACTAGTTTAGTTCATTTTTAAAATGATAAATACAAAACGAAAGGTCTTGGACATACACGGTTTACACCCGACAACGGCGATATAGTACAGTGTTGTGATGTGTTCTCCTGAACATATTATAGTACAGTGTTGTGATGTGTTCTCCTGAACATATTATAGTACAGTGTAGTGATCTGTTCTCCTGAACATATTATAGTACAGTGTAGTGATGTGTTCTCCAGAAAATATTATAGTACAGTGTTGTGATGTGTTCTCCAGAACATATTATAGTACAGTGTAGTGATGAGTTCTCCAGAACATATTATAGTACAGTGTTGTGATGTGTTCTCCTGAACATATTATAGTACAGTGTAGTGATGAGTTCTCCAGAACATATTATAGTATAGTGTAGTGATGAGTTCTCCAGAACATATTATAGTACAGTGTAGTGATGTGTTCTCCAGAACATATTATAGTATAGTGTAGTGATGTGTTCTCCAGAACATATTATAGTATAGTGTAGTGATGTGTTCTCCAGAACATATTATAGTATAGTGTAGTGATGAGTTCTCCAGAACATATTATAGTATAGTGTAGTGATGAGTTCTCCAGAACATATTATAGTATAGTGTAGTGATGTGTTCTCCAGAACATATTATAGTATAGTGTAGTGATGTGTTCTCCAGAACATATTATAGTATAGTGTAGTGATGAGTTCTCCAGAACATATCATAGTACAGTGTAGTGATGAGTTCTCCTGAACATATCATAGTACAGTGTAGTGATGAGTTCTCCTGAACATATCATAGTACAGTGTAGTGATGTGTTCTCCAGAACATATTATAGTATAGTGTAGTGATGAGTTCTCCTGAACAT
Organism: Nannobrachium achirus; assembly: GCF_963921795.1. Classification (NCBI taxonomy): domain Eukaryota; kingdom Metazoa; phylum Chordata; class Actinopteri; order Myctophiformes; family Myctophidae; genus Nannobrachium; species Nannobrachium achirus. The sequence continues at coordinate 58,907,474 of NC_137814.1, forward strand.
ATCATAGTACAGTGTAGTGATGAGTTCTCCAGAACATATCATAGTACAGTGTTGTGATGAGTTCTCCAGAACATGTTATAGTACAGTGTTGTGATGAGTTCTCTGTGCTCTCCAGCTCCAGTGGTGAAGATCCGTCAGAACGTGACCAAGCTGAAGCAGGAGGTGGTGCAGATGGACATCCGTATGGGCGTGGTGGAACACACGCTGCTGCAGGCCAAGCTCAAGGAGAAGAACAACATGACCCGAGACATGCTGGCCACCAACATCATGGACAACACGGCTGGGTCGTACGTTTAACATCATGGAGAACACTGCTGGGTCAAATGGTCATATTGAACACTTCCATTTGTGCTTTCTCTGAGTTACAGACCTGTAAGGGTCCAATTTGAACCCACTCGAAGAACCATGAGGGTCCACTTTGAGAAGCAACTACCATAGAAGGTACCAGCGGACCATAGAGTAGGGGTAACCACATGGACCAGTGACCTCAGGGACAAAAAGAAAACCATACCAACCTGCATCGAAATGTCAAATCAACTCTGTTTTATTTGTATAAAAAGCATTTCATGCAGGTGCACAACTCAGTGTGCTTCTCATTAAAGATAGTGCAGCAAACAAGGGACAACTCCAGATATTTACATTCTAGTTTATTATCTAGAGTAGACAACAATACCAGTTTATTTTTTTAAATATTATTATATATGGAAATTACGTAAAATGAGAGGTTCTGAAAAGATAGCATAATGGAATTGTGTGGTAATGATATTGGAGGATGTGGCTATAGTTGTACATACTGTATTGACTGTGCTTGGTATGATATTGGTCTATGAATGTACATTGTAAATGTCTACATTCAAAACCAGCTTTGTCTGTAATACTTTACTGTTATATATATATTTTTTTAATTACATTTATATTGATAATATATATATCCTTGTATTTGTTACAGAGTTTGGGTGAGTTTGTCAGGGTGGATCTATCCCCCCATGCTCAGTAAGTACACCAGTTACTAAAGCAATAAGCCACAAGAGGTGAGTGGTTACCGGGGTAGTATACACCGGCTGAGAGGCGTTGGGAAACACGATGCGCCAGCCGAGTGTTTCCGACCCTCTCAGCCGGTGTATACTACCCCGGTAACCACAAGCCTTGCGTGGCTTATTGCTTTTCTAAAACGGTTACAATGTTGCAACATGAAAACCATAGCATTCGATTATTTAAAGAAAAAAGTACACTTCTCCGCCACCAGGAAGAGACATTTCCTTCAGTTTACCAGCCACATCCCAGGAACGTATGGAAGCCTGTGTGTGTTTATAAAGTCACGTCATTCTTTTTGCCAAAAAATAGGGAAACAATACTTATGTGTTAGATCAGTCTCATGTTAACTCATCTAGTGCCTATCCCGAACATGTTCGGGATATCAAAACGCTTCACGTGGTGCCTATCCCGAACATGTTCGGGATATGTTTTTTTTTTATATTATGAAATAAATCATTCTGGTGCTTAATCTGACAAAGATTTGTTGTTCTGGGACGTTTTCTATGTGTCTAGGACAACATGGAAGCATGTGATCAAATGTCTCCTCTATAAAAGCCTATTTCTCTGTCCTTTTATTGTATTATACAACAGTACGGCTTTTGATTGTGAGCGAGCACATGGACTAAGCCTGGTGTGTTTTAGATACAGGCTGTACGGCTTTTGGAGCACATGGACTAAGCCTGGTGTGTTTTAGATACAGGCTGTACGGCTTTTGGAGCACATGGACTAAGCCTGGTGTGTTTTAGATACAGGCTGCTGAAGCCTGGTGGATTTTGCATGCGCCTTTGTTTCCAGGTCGCTCTGACCCAGGTACCCCGCCCTGTGTGTGTGTGAAGCGGTGAACTTTTATTCTATGTGTTCTAGAGTTATGAACGTACAGGACAGATAAAACCTGTTCATTCTGAACTGAAATGGTACCCCGCCCTGTGTGTGTGTGTGTGTGTGTGTGTGTGTGTGTGTGTGTGTGTGTGTGTGTGTGTGTGTGTGTGTGTGTGTGTGTGTGCGTGCGTGCGTGCGTGCGTGCGTGCGTGCGTGCGTGCGTGCGTGCGTGCGTGCGTGCGTGCGTGCGTGCGTGCGTGCGTGCGTGCGTGCGTGCGTGCGTGTGCATGTGCATGTCACAGTGAGAGTGAAGTGTTGCTGCCATCTGCTGGCCTCCTGACAGACTGACTCAGACAGCACTGACATCTGCTGGGCACCCTATAGCTGTACTGAATGCAGCAAGTTATCACCAGTTGAACTGGTGATAACTTGTGCGTCTCCGCACGTTATCACATCCTGTGACAAAAGTAGCCAAGATCCAAACTCCAAATTTTGGGGGGTAAGAGAAAACAACCACAGCTATCCAACGGTGTGCTGCATGCTGCTCAAACTCCTTTATTACAGCAGTTACAGCTTCATACACTTTTTTTTTTCAAATGGCTCTAACTTGAAAACTAATTCCCAGGGGACATTTTGGGGGAAAACACGCTTCACTGTCGGGCTTGTAACTAAAAAACTATACAAGATAAAAGCTCACGGTCTTTTTCAGGTGAAAGTAGAAAGCATCTAATCTATGTATAAAATGAAATTCACTCATATATGAATGTTTTTGGATTTGATTTTTGGATGGCAAAGTTCTGGCAAAATGGGCAATATTTGGCTGGCCACCCAACCCACCCAATTAGAGATGCTGGTGGCACTAAAAGAGTTAAGAACCATATTCGATCCATACACATATTTATTTTCATCCAGATTTAGCTGCTTTGTGGGTGAACATCACATCAAAAACGCTAGCATAGCAACCGGCTAAACTAACAGACGAGTATGTGCCTGGAGAATAGAGGCGCTTGTCGCCTTTACAAGCCCCGCCCGGAGACATTCAGTCACTGTCCTATGCATGCGGGCGGTGCTTAGAAACAGCCGCACGGCAGGATTTGAGAGAAAATCAAATGCTCGCTTCTCAAGTTCAGCCTCACGGCACAGTGGAAAGAAAAAACGCACCTGGCTTTGATATAAACTGATTCAAGGTGTAGGTTATAGCCTCATATACCACGGCAACCAGCCAATCAGAATCAAGGAATTGAACTAGCCGTTTTAGAATAGTAGTTTTGGCTCTGTGGGCAGGTGCCAAGTGCTTCTGGCTAAAGGAGATAAGCATCTCCATAAAGCTTGTCAACCTAAGCACCAATTGCTCTAAACATGCTCCGTTTTTTTTTTTTTTTTTGTTGCATTCCTAAGATATTTGATTACAATAAATGTACGGTCCCCATCCGGAATCAATTAGGGTAAATTTACTATAATCAATTGTTTGTCTTAGGAATGCAACAAATACAAAAGACATTATTGAACTCAAGTCTCCATGACATGAGTAATCAATGGGGAAAAAACATATTTTGGTTGACCTAGTTTAAGTGCACATGCCGGGAGGCCAGTGAGGAAAGAGTTACAGTAGTGGAGTTTTGATATGACTGATGTCTGGATGAGGAGCTGGGCTGACTCCAGGGTGAGGAAGGGTCTGATCCTACGGATGTTATAGAGTGTGAACCTACAGGATCGGGTGACTGATGCAATGTGTGCCTTGAATGAGAGCTGGCTGTCAGGACCACACCAAGGTTCTTAGCAGTTGGAACTGAAGTCACCATGGTGTTGGTGTTGTCTATGGAGATAGTGAGATCCTTCATCGGGCAGGATTTAGCTGGGAAGAGAACCTCTGTCTTGTCCGGGTTTAGCTTGAGGTGGTGGGCTGACATCCACTGTGAGATGTCAGCCAGCCATGCGGCAATGCGCTCTTCGAGTGTCATCAGCGAGTTACCCTCACCTCTGATCAATGTCAGTACCCTCACCTCTGATCAATGTCAGTACCCTCACCTCTGATCAATGTCAGTACCCTCACCTCTGATCAATGTTACTGTGCATGCCCTCACCTTTGATCAATGTCAGGTACCTTTGCATCAAACTGTTGTTTGATTGTGACATCAAAATCCTGGCATGCCTTCATTAATCACTTGTGTACTTTTTTTGTCTCAAGTTTCCTTGTACCAGTGTTGCCTTCGATGTGTTTTCATCCTTGACGTTTCCTTGAGAAGGATTATTACAACATTTGCATGCCTCAGACTTTCTCGCCAACAGAGAATACCTGATTTAATTAAAGGAAACTTTTTTCATTTACCTTGCCAAACCAAACAAACAGCAGGTCTACAAGCTCACAACACGTGGTTGTATCACACACACACACACACACACACACACACACACACACACACACACACACACACACACACACACACACACACACACACACACACACACACACACAGACAGGGATATCCCCTACAAACAGTTTCCTGGTGCATCCATGTATAAATTAGTGCAGTGTTGGTGACATTGTGCATGCAGAGCATACATTGGGGGCACCCGCTGGCCTACTGGTCCGGGCGCATAACACTTAGGTATTGCCACATAGGCAATACTCTCCCCCCATTTCCTGTCAGTCTACTGTACTATCAATAAAGGTATAAAAGCACCCCAAAAAAAGAGAAAACATAATGTTTACATTGCCAAAGCAAGTGTCAAAATATATACAAAAAAAGAAGGGTGCCACATAGTTCCCACCTCCCATTATTCCGACCCGACCACCTAAACCTAACCTTAACCCTAACCTCAGTAAAAATGCTAAACTGGTGAAATGCTAACCTGCCGACGCTGGTCAATGCTAACCTGGTGAAATGCTAACCTGCCGACGCTGGTCAATGGTGAACGTCGGGAGGTCGAACCAATGCTCAGTCCCCCATATATACAGGGGGTACAGCTTTTGGAACAATAGCAGCATACATTTTTCTCAATACCATTTAAATAGTATACAAAAACGCCTCTGATTTAAAATGTGCTTAAAGCCATTGGCGATTGGCTGCCGTCTATTGGCTCATCGTCTGTCATGGACACACAGCCATCACCACCGAGTTCATTCAATGATGTGTATGGACTTGCCCATAGAAATACTAATTTATGGCTTTTTTTTTTTTCACCAGTACTCGCCTGGCAGGTACGAGACATACTGGCTGCACATAAACAGTTTTGTTTTTATCCTTGACATTTCCTTGAAAAGAATTATTGCATGTTGTGACATTTGCATGCCTTGGTTCCTTGGAACCACTTACTCGCCAACAGAGAATACCTGATCACATTACAGGAAACTATTAAAGCTACCTTGCCAAACCAAACAAACAGCAGGTCTACAAGCTCACAACACGTGGCTTTATGGTTTAGCTGGTAGAACTTGATCTCTTGTCCTCAAGTAACACTGTCCTTTGCAAAGCCAAAAATCCCTGTTGGTCTCGACTCGGTGAAATGCTAACCTGCTGACGCTGGTCAATGCTAACCTGGTGAAATACTAACCTGCCGACGCTGGTCAATGCTAACCTGGTGAAATGCTAACCTGCCGACGCTGGTCAATGGTGAACGTCGGGAGGTCGAACCAATGCTCAGTCCCCCATATATACAGGGGGTACAGCTTTTGGAACAATAGCAGCATACATTTTTCTCAATACCATTTAAATAGTATACAAAAACGCCTCCGATTTAAAATGTGCTTAAAGCCATTGGCGATTGGCTGCTGTCTATTGGCTCATTGTCTGTCATGGACACACGGCCATCACCACCGAGTTCATTCAATGATGTGTATGGACTTGCCCATAGAAATACTAAGTAATGGCTTTTTTTTTCACCAGTACTCGCCTGGCAGGTACGAGACATACTGGCTGCACATAAACAGTTTTGTTTTTATCCTTGACATTTCCTTGAGAAGAATTATTGCATGTTGTGACATTTGCATGCCTTGGTTCCTTGGAACCACTTTCTCGCCAACAGAGAATACCTGATTTAATTAAAGGAAACTTTTTTCATTTACCTTGCCAAACCAAACAAACAGCAGGTGTACAAGCTCACAACACGTGGTTGTATCACACACACACACACACACACACACACACAGACAGGGATATCCCCTACAAACAGTTTCCTGGTGCATCCATGTATAAATTAGTGCAGTGTTGGTGACATTGTGCATGCAGAGCATACATTGGGGGCACCCGCTGGCCTACTGGTCCGGGCGCATAACACTTAGGTATTGCCACATAGGCCAAACACGATTCCCCATCCGGAAGACCTTTGCCGCATGTCACTCCCCGTCTCTCCCCCCATTTCCTGTCAGTCTACTGTACTATCAATAAAGGCATAAAAGCAACCCAAAAAAAGAGAAAACATAATGTTTACATTGCCAAAGCAAGTGTCAAAATATATACAAAAAAAGAAGGGTGCCATGTCATAGTTCCCACCTCCCATTATTCCGACCCGACCACCTAAACCTAACCTTAACCTTAACCCTAACCTCAGTAAAAATGCTAACCTGGTGAAATGCTAACCTGCCGACGCTGGTCAATGCTAACCTGGTGAAATGCTAACCTGCCGACGCTGGTCAATGGTGAACGTCGGGAGGTCGAACCAATGCTCAGTCCCCCATATATACAGGGGGTACAGCTTTTGGAACAATAGCAGCATACATTTTTCTCAATACCATTTAAATAGTATACAAAAACGCCTCCGATTTAAAATGTGCTTAAAGCCATTGGCGATTGGCTGCCGTCTATTGGCTCATCGTCTGTCATGGACACACAGCCATCACCACCGAGTTCATTCAATGATATGTATGGACTTGCCCATAGAAATACTAATTTATGGCTTTTTTTTTTTCACCAGTACTCGCCTGGCAGGTACGAGACATACTGGCTGCACATAAACAGTTTTGTTTTTATCCTTGACATTTCCTTGAGAAGAATTATTGCATGTTGTGACATTTGCATGCCTTGGTTCCTTGGAACCACTTACTCGCCAACAGAGAATACCTGATCACATTAAAGGAAACTATTGAAGCTACCTTGCCAAACCAAACAAACAGCAGGTCTACAAGCTCACAACACGTGGCTTTATGGTTTAGCTGGTAGAACTTGATCTCGTAACACTGTCCTTTGCAAAGCCAAAAATCCCTGTTGGTCTCGACTCGGTGAAATGCTTACCTGCTGACGCTGGTCAATGCTAACCTGGTGAAATACTAACCTGCCGACACTGGTCAATGCTAACCTGGTGAAATGCTAACCTGCCGACGCTGGTCAATGGTGAACGTCGGGAGGTCGAACCAATGCTCAGTCCCCCATATATACAGGGGGTACAGCTTTTGGAACAATAGCAGCATACATTTTTCTCAATACCATTTAAATAGTATACAAAAACGCCTCCGATTTAAAATGTGCTTAAAGCCATTGGCGATTGGCTGCTGTCTATTGGCTCATTGTCTGTCATGGACACACGGCCATCACCACCGAGTTCATTCAATGATGTGTATGGACTTGCCCATAGAATACTAAGTAATGGCTTTTTTTTTTTCACCAGTACTCGCCTGGCAGGTACGAGACATACTGGCTGCACATAAACAGTTTTGTTTTTATCCTTGACATTTCCTTGAGAAGAATTATTGAATGTTGTGACATTTGCATGCCTTGGTTCCTTGGAACCACTTTCTCGCCAACAGAGAATACCTGATCACATTACAGGAAACTATTAAAGCTACCTTGCCAAACCAAACAAACAGCAGGCCTACAAGCTCACAACACGTGGCTTTATGGTTTAGCTGGTAGAACTTGATCTCTTGTCCTCAAGTAACACTGTCCTTTGCAAAGCCAAAAATCCCTGTTGGTCTCGACTCGGTGAAATGCTTACCTGCTGACGCTGGTCAATGCTAACCTGGTGAAATACTAACCTGCCGACACTGGTCAATGCTAACCTGGTGAAATGCTAACCTGCCGACGCTGGTCAATGGTGAACGTCGGGAGGTCGAACCAATGCTCAGTCCCCCATATATACAGGGGGTACAGCTTTTGGAACAATAGCAGCATACATTTTTCTCAATACCATTTAAATAGTATACAAAAACGCCTCCGATTTAAAATGTGCTTAAAGCCATTGGCGATTGGCTGCTGTCTATTGGCTCATTGTCTGTCATGGACACACGGCCATCACCACCGAGTTCATTCAATGATGTGTATGGACTTGCCCATAGAATACTAAGTAATGGCTTTTTTTTTTTTCACCAGTACTCGCCTGGCAGGTACGAGACATACTGGCTGCACATAAACAGTTTTGTTTTTATCCTTGACATTTCCTTGAGAAGAATTATTGCATGTTGTGACATTTGCATGCCTTGGTTCCTTGGAACCACTTTCTTGCCAACAGAGAATACCTGATCACATTACAGGAAACTATTAAAGCTACCTTGCCAAACCAAACAAACAGCAGGTCTACAAGCTCACAACACGTGGCTTTATGGTTTAGCTGGTAGAACTTGATCTCTTGTCCTCAAGTAACACTGTCCTTTGCAAAGCCAACAATCTCTATAATAGCCATATGATATATAATCAGATTCAGCTTTATTGTCAGAGGTATACTGTAGTTCTGTGCGTTAGTTGAGTTGCTAGAAAACCCACACCAAAAAGATAGAGGTCAGTGCATTGTGCATGGGATTAAGGTGCAAAATGTCAGAGTGTATCAACCGCATAATCCACACAAGGTGGTAATTAGGTTCTTGAGGAAGAGCAAAGAAAAAATCCCTGTTGGTCTCGACTTGGACTCGACCCCCTCCCACACTCGGTCTTGACTCAACTCGCCCCCCCTCAGACTTGGTCTTGACTTGGACTTGCTTTAGGTGGACTTTAACTACAACACTACCTTTAAGTGCTCCCCCCTCCGCGCTTCTCTGCAGGCAGCACTCAGCTGAAGGTTAGGTGAATCTGAAAACTGAAGTTCCCCCTTGGGATCAGCTAGGTGTGTATAATTATAAACTGGTACTCTCTATAATAATAAAACAATGTCTTACTGTGGCTTACTGTTCCGGCAAATATTTAGAAAAAAATCACACTTGTGTGAACTGAGCGGTGGAGGCTGTGTGTGTGCGTGCGTGCGTGCGTGTGTGTGTATTTGTGTGTGTGAATGTGAGTGTGAGTGTGCCTGGCCTGGCCTGAACAACAGCGCCCCTCCCTTAACATGTGTGGTCAAAAAAGGTATAGCAGGCTACATACACCACAGGCTACATACAGACAGACAGACAGACAGACACACAGACAGACACACACGGATACACACACGGCCACGCTATGGAGACGGTGTGACCACCGCTCAAAAAGAAATGACACGTGGGCTGCCGCGAGCCAATTTCAATTCAATTCAATTCAAAGGAGCTTTATTGGCATGAGAAAACATACATTGGGGGCGCCTGCTGGCCTACTGGTCCAGCCGCATACCACTTAGGTATTGCCACATATATAGGCATGCATGCCTGGTGGCGTCGCCGGTTTGATTCCCGATCCAGAAAACCTTTGGTGGTCAATGGTGAACGTTAACCTGGTCGAACCAATGCTCAGTCCCCCATATATACAGGGGGTACAGCTTTTGGAACAAATAGCAACATACATTTTTCTCAATACCATTTAAATAGTATACAAAAATGCCTCTTGGCGATTGGCTGCCGTCCATTGGCTCATCGTCCGTCATGGACACACAGCCGTCACCACCAAGTTCATTCAATCATGTGTATGGACTTGCCCATAGAAATACTAATTTATGGCTTTCTTTTTTTCCTTTTTTTTTTTTTTTTCACCAGTACTCGCCTGGCAGGTAAGAGATACTGGCTCCACATAAACAGTTTTGTTTTTATCCTTGACATTTCCTTGAGAAGAATTATTGCGACATTTGCATGCCTCTGACTTTCTAAGTAACACGTCAATGAGCTCATCCATGAGAAAGAAAAAATGTGGTCTGATACAACAGTACATACAGTAGGAGGTAACAAAAAGCTGTCTACTGTCCAATCAATCAAGCTCTGTCTCTGGCTCTCTCTCTCTACACACACGCACACGCACACGCACGCACGCACGCACGCACGCACGCACGCACGCACGCACACACACACACACACACACACACACACACACACACACACACACACACACACAGAGACAGGGATATCCCCTACAAACAGTTTCCTGGTGCATCCATGTATAAATTAGTGCAGTGTTGGTGACATTGTGCATGCAGAGCAGGTGACATCAACATGATGGCTGTGGCTTTGTTTCTCATCCTTCTGACACGTAAGAACAATTTTATATATATATATAGTTAACATATCATTTCATGGTTCATAATATATATTATTTATGGTTCATATATATATATATATATATATATATATATATATATATATATATATATATATATATATATATATATATATGAACCATAAATAATATATATTATGAACCATGAAATGATATGTTAACTATTTTGGGATACTTCCATTAATAGTTTAACCAGAATAAATTAGTTAATACATTAAAGAAAGAAAGAAAAGAAAATTAAATGTTAAATGTTTGAACTGGGGTCCTTGAGCAAGACACTGAATCCCTAACTGCTCCCGATGAGCAGGTTGGTACCTTGTTGCTGAGAGAGAGAGAGAGAGAGAGAGAGAGAGAGAGAGAGAGAGAGAGAGAGACTCTGAAGCGCTTTGGTGAATTCTTTTATAAAGTGAATTCATTCATAAACGTGTTATTATAGATGCAAGTACATACAGTTTTAATTCCATCCATTTGCAGCTAGTAGTTATTTCCAAAATACTTTCCAGCAAATGTATTTTTTTAGATTCAAAATGACAATACTTAATTAATGAATGAACAAATCATTCATTAATTGTGAGACATAAAACTGCTAGCCTCCTACACCTGCAGTATAACATTAGCTACTTCTTTTTGATAAAGCAAAATTCTATCAAAGAGATTTATCCTGAATTAATATAATAATGTTATATTAATGTGGTCCTGTTGACTTATTAATTGCTCGAATTAATTATATGAATATGTGTTCATGTTTATTGACAGTTATGATATTATATAAATGTGTTTATATTGATTGACAGTTATAATATTATATAAATGTGTTTATATTTATTCACAGTTGGACACAAAGTGTCTTCATGGGACAACGGGTGGGACAGCGATTTGTATCGTCGATGTCCCAGTGGACAGGCTGTGTCCCGCATTGAAAGGTAAAGAATTAACATGCACGCACACTCAAACTCACACAATTTGGTACATAATAATCCCTGTGGTCACCTGATCAAGATGTAGGCTATGTCAGATCCCATACGAAGTATTTTGAAATTTTGATGTCTGTGGGCTTTGATTTAGCCATAAATTATAACTCTTGTAGAGTACTTTTATTTTGAAGACATTTTTCTCAGTTATAAAGAGAGGCGTGGGGAATCACTGCTGGTTGAGCCCTTTTTTCCTCTAGCTGCTCCAAACATATATATATATGAGGTGCTCACCGCATTGACCAAACAGTTCTCTACCGACCGGCATCTACTATTTTTCAATAAAGAAAAGTTTTACTCCAGATTGTCCCGGAATCTCAGTGCATTTCCTCGTTTCCTGCTGTTGCACAGTATCGCTCATGTAGTGAGAAAAGGAAATGCACTGAGTTTCCGGGACAAGCTGGAATAAAACCCTTCTTTTTGAAAAATATGGACTGACAAATCCAGAGTAGTTGCCGCGTCGGTAGAGAATGCGGTGAGCACCTTATGTATTGTATTTGTGCATGTTTGGAGCAGTTAGAGGGAAAAAGGGCTCAACCAGCAGTGATTCCGCGCTTCCCGTTATAACTCTTGTAGAGAGAAAACATCTTCAAAATAAAAGTAGGCTATAAGAGCTATAATGTATGGCTAGCTTTGATTGATTGATTGAATATTTTATTAGACGAAAATGGAGAACAGTACTAGTCAATACAATAAAAATGTAGTACAGTACAAGTACAGTTAAACACCCTGCCTAAAAGGAGCATCCCAAATAAGTCCTTATACAGTCTTATATGTCGGAAGTCCATGTGTGTATATTTTGTCCCTACTCCCTGCTGACTATAGGAACAATAATGACTTGTGTTTATCACTCTGACACAGACTGTATGTGTGACTAATTGTCTGATTGGAGGAACTTTCATAACGTATGGTTTAATTATTTATCCAGCGAACACAGCAACTATCATGAGGACCGTCGTTGGAGCATATCCTGCAGACCAGCAGCAAGCTTCAACCACTGTTACTGGTCTGGATGGGTCAACAACTTTGATCAAGACATCGACTTCAGCTGTCGCGACCATTATGTCATCGCTGGAATGCGCAGCTACCATAGCAACCATCATGAGGACAGGCGGTGGGTCTGATTGATGTGATGACACACAATGCTTTGTGGGGGGGTTTCCCCACTTTTCTATAGACCCCGCCATAGGGCATCGCTGTGAGGAGCCGGAAGTAAACTGCCCATTTGGTTTCACCATAGGGGATTTAATTATCAGCCACAAAGTTAACAATTCAATGAACACTTACCACTAGGCGTGTGGTTATAAAATGGTTCTATATGCTCCCGTAGAAAACACAAATATCTATGCAATCACGCTAGTTTTAGTCAAAACAAGTTTTAGCCTAATTAAGATCGCATGGAGACGAACTACATTACCCCTACTGCTAAAAATGTACATCCGGTGAAATTGACGCCTGTGATTGGTGGAGCTTGCAGTTACCTCGGAAATAGCTACTGCCCCCTGTCAGCCCGGCAGATTATTGCACATTATTGCAGGAGAACTCTGTGCGCGAGGTGAGCGAGTGTCTTTCTTTTACATGATGCACTATTTTAAATATGAAGATAAGAGTGTCCACAGAGATGAAAATCACTACGTGTCAGGCCATATCCTGGCCTGCATAACTAAATTGAGCGTGGTTTATGGCATAGACATAGAGCCTAAATGGCTCCAGAAAACGATGGTTTAGAGATGAAAAGTGATGAGTCATCACTGAGTCATCACGTTTTCTGGGGCCATTTGTAGCCCAAGGAATGTTTTTTGTGCAAAACAAATGCTTGCAATGGATTCAGCATTATGGCAAACCCCTAGTTAGACCCCTCACATCCTACTTAAATACCCAGAAAAAAAAGGAGCCCAACTTGATTTGGCCGCTGTGGCGACCCCGAAGGTTGTCGGCTCGTGCGCCCTATCATTAGAGCAAACCCTAGGCTACATCTGTGCAAAATTTGGCGCTTTTAGACTGATTAGCACAAAAAAACCCTAAGGCCTCCGACTACCTGTCATCCAGCAGATTTGCCAGTTGTATTGTTTTTTACTGGTTGCCTATAGCAGCCACACTAATAAAACCTGTACTTTCAGCTGGGAGTATCTGTGCTGTTTGAGCCCTCAACTGGCTACTAGTAACTGTCGTTGGGGTTGGTGGGTGAACGACTGGGACGCCCGTTTATGGTGGGGACTTCGCAGAGGATACTACTTGACAGGTGTCGGCAGTTTCCATAACAACGATAAAGAGTAAGTAAATTCACAAAGTATTACATTATTACGACCGTAGGTCACAGTTTAGTATGAGACAATAGGGGCTGCCTGTATTCACATGGTAATGACATTCTGACACCTCTGCCTGCCTGCCTGCCTGCCTACCTTAAAGGCCCCACAGACGAAATGCGATATTGCATAAGATCAGAACTCATGGCCGGGGGTTGATCGGTGATCATTTCAAATGACAACGATTCTCTTTCTTGAAGTGAAATATCTGATACCATTACAAACGAGACCGACATCTGGCAAATCTAGCCTCTTGGCCATCTCGGGGGGGAGGTGGCATGAGAAGCGACAAAAAAGTATCAAGAGTAGACCTCACCTAGGCCTATAAAAGCCTTTTAAAATGTTATATCTTGCTCAAATTAATCATTACATCATTGCGCGAAACTAGGTCAGATCAATAGGCCTAATTAGCGCATCAGTCCCAGCTGGTGGTCGCTACTCGCTACAACAGCTGACTGGAGTAAAACAAATTTTCAAAAACGTTTGCCTGCATGACTAGGTATTAAAGTCAGATATTGCATCTGAAAGGGGCAGCGGTTCTCAAACTATATGGTTCCCGACCCAACGTGGGATCGCGGAAGGTCCCATTCATAAATAATGAATATATTGTTGTAACCAACAGCGTGAAGCGAACAACGCGTCCTCTCCCTTTCCACACACACACACACACACACACACACACACACACACACACACACACACACACACACACACACACACACACACACACACACACACACACACACACACATCATTCATTATGATACAAAAAAAGAGAAAACGAAGAGGGAAACACATCTGATCATAGCTGGTGCTTCAAATAATGGTCCGCCAGTGGTCCTTGAGGGTGTTCCAGGTGGTCCCCAGTTTAATGATGGAGATGGTAACCAAATGGACCCTATCATTGGATATAGACTACTACTTCATTGAGAGACGACATGGAATCACCTGCCAGCCAAGTGAGCCAACGTGAGCAGCCTTACATTGCCGTGCGTTTCCTAAAACTGTCCAACTTAAATCCACAGTGCAAGGCTACAGTATATTATGAATAAAATGTTGGGGATGTTCATCCCATCCATCCATAGTTCCATACATGGTGCGTGCATTGCGCTTGAGTTGATGTATTCTCAAACAGCCGGTCTGTGACTGTCCGACGCCAAATATTTTTCCTCATTATGGGGCCGTGGTATTAAAAAGGTTTGAGAACCCCTGGACTAGAGTATCTTAGGCTGTCAAAGCAGTGATCCTTTCTGCCTATAGCCTATAACAATGTGGAAGTTTTGTCATCTGATCTCGCTCGCTCTCTTCACCCTGGACTTAGAAAAATGCCTATAAAGTAGTGATTCTCTGCCTCTCAGATGCTTTATTATGCTCGTTTGACAGAGAGAGAGAGAGAGAGAATGATGACTTCTCACAGATTATTGAGATCTTTGAATAACAATCGCTGGCTTTTAAATAACGCAAGTCTTTCATGGCTGCTTATTAATATCCAGATTTTGACCAAGGGAAAGGGCAGGTGCGTCGCGTCAGATATGCTCCATTAACATAATCCAATCGTGTCAGGGTTCCGTTCAAACCCAAGACCGAGTCCGGGGCCGACCAAACGATTTTCCCGGGGGGTCATAAAATTCAGCACGAGATCTGATCGGCCACGGGATCTGCCCAGTGTGCACAGGGCCTTAAGCAATGTAGAATAATCTGTACACGTCCAATAAAAATGTACTTGAGTAAATAATTTATACAGTATAGTGCCTTTATCCAAGGCGCTTTAAATAGATTTAGCATTACATTGAACCACTCACACACACACACACACACACACACACACACACACACACACACACACACACACACACACACACACACACACACACACACACACACACACACAGCAAACCATGCAAGGCACAAATCTGCTCACCGGGAGTACTGTAACTAGGGGTTCAGAGTCTCAATGACTCTTCAACACTAACTCTGAGGGAGCCTGAGTTTGATAACTCCTATAAGCCACTGCCGCCTTGTAAAAGTAAAAGTACAAATAGTATGAAACGTACACGTACTCCTTTATGACCAAGGCCAGAACAGACCTTTTAATAGCTTCCAAAATAGCCAATCTACAATCTTGTGGTGACGAGTATGCAATATAGTGATGTAATGGTGTAGACAGGCCTGTATTTAAGGTTGTGGAGAGTCACTGATTAGTGATTAGGCCCCCCAGTACCAAAAAATGATTAACTAAAACTACCCAAACTAGGAATTATGACACATACATATTATTGGCATAATTTAAAGCACATGAGGAAAAAGCAAGGCCGTACACTGGGAATGACAGGAAAAAACTAATAATATAGGGCATTAATGACTTTTTTGCAAGTCAACTTGTCTTTTGATTAACCAAAAGATACGTGGGTCAGTTAATATATGGATAATATGGGCCAAATAAACCCAAAGCATATGTGGGCCAGTTAAATATAAGGCTAATATGGGCCAAATTAACTAAAAACATATGTGGGCCAGTTGATATAAGGCTAATCTGGGCCAAATAAACCCAAAACACACATGGGCCAGTTAACTATATGGCTAATCTGGGCCAAATAAACCAAAGCACACATGGGCCAGTTAACTATATGGCTAATCTGGGCCAAATAAACCAAAACACACATGGGCCAGTTAACTATATGGCTAATCTGGGCCAAATAAACCAAAACACATATGGGCCAGTTAATTATATGGCGAATCTGGGCCAAATAAACCAAACCACAATCGGCCCACATGTGGCGTGCCATCACATAAACAGTGCCGTCATTGCCAGACCTGGCCCACATCCGGTTCACATACCACTTGCCGAAGCCAGAGGTAAGCCAGACATGCCGGATTGCAGCCATGTTTGGCCCAGACCCCTCTGCTATGTGGGAACTGTCCAATCTTGACCATATTTGTCTGGGTAACTTTGATTGATCTTTTATTGTTGATTGACTGTCACGTTCTGACATCACGCTCTAACAACACTGTGATGTCAGAGTGCATTTGCATGTCTTTCACCATAGTGAAAACTGCATTCATAGGTCTGGAGAGGGAACTTTTTACAGATGGATAAAGGGCAGGGGCTCAAGCCCCCTTTGATCTCTATGTGTTTGCACCGCCCACTTTGCACGGGTGCGATTTGCTCCAAGTACATCTAAAACATGAACAAAGTTGTCCTTTAAGATCAGTTCTCACTTGATAACTAAGCCATTTGCAATTCAAAGATAAATGTCGAGGAATGACTATTGATGATTATTTACAGTTTTTCATGATTGTTAACCAACAAAAATCTAAAGTTCGGCACAATTTTCACAACCTTAACTTCGTGTACCTATAGCTTGACCCGATTTGGCACTACTTCACACTCCCTTTTCATGCATTAGACTCGGATTTTCCTTCTTTAAACTCTGATGTCAATTACACATCACCTTATAATCTACTTCTATACAATAAGAGGAAAAGAAGCAGTCACCAGCACACAAGAAAATCCAAAACGTTTTGGATGCATATTGTGTGCTGTTTTACGTTTGACTATAAAAAAGTAGGCCTACACTGAGTCATTTTACAAAAGGAGAAATAGCTCATTCTCCAGAGTCAATGTCATTCATATGGTGTGTTCCAATTCAATGGTGTGTTTTCAATTTTGCACTTCAGTGTGCTGTAAATGCTTGGTAGTGTGCAGCAAATGCTTAGTTGTGTGTACTGAATGAATGGTATGTGTCATTTGAGAATATGGCTGTGTGTACCAAATAAAACATGAGTTCCATTTTGTGAACACATAAGTGATTTGATGGCAAAGAGTGTACCAAATGAAAACATGAGTTTCATTTTGTGAACACAGTTAAGTGATTTACTGTAACGCAAACTGGGAATCTTGGAAAGGGAGTGTGAGGTTTAGCATTTTGTGTGTGAGGTTTTCAATTTTGTGTGTGCAGTTTTGAGAAAGCCGTTAGTGTATTGAGAAACATGTGTTAACAATCGTGAAAAACTAATATTATTTCTTCCTTTCTCAATCAAGGGATCGCATCTGGTCTTTCCGTTACTGCAAGGGAGGAGCCCCTACAGGTGTGTGTGTGTGTGTGTGTTCGCTCAATACAATTTCTGTTTTTCTGCTTTTATATTTATATTCCATTAATGTTGTAATTTAGTTTACACCTTTACTTGAGCTTAGGCCCACTCAGTTTCTGCAGGAACTGCTTTTCTAGTTATTATCATCATCATCGTTATTAGGGGCCAAGCACATAGTGCACTTGGTCCCATTGAAACTCTAGCTTTTATTCTTCTACCACAACTTTTTGCAGTTTTTACGAAACTCTGCAATATGGTAGAGGGCTATGCAAACTTATATAGTCTACAGTCTATAAAGATATTTCTCTGTCTCTTAATCATATTAGATCAGGGGTGGGAAACTGTGATGGTGCACTATATTTCCACTAAGGGCCACTATATCCACACTCACTCCAGGGGGCCACAATAAACATTGGATATAGGCCTACTGTACTGTCAGAAACCTCTGTATTTAGATTTTCATAAAAGAATGCCCTGCTTCATCAGCTACACAAAAGTAGCAAAAATAGCCTTCTAGAAGCTCAAAACGCGCACTGTCACACGTTTTAAGCTTGTAGATCAGCTATTTTTTTTATTCTGACTATTACAAAAATAAATTGGAATCCTGAAAATTATAATTTGTAATTAAATTCAAATTGTGTAAACTCAATTCAGCTGCGTCGTTTTATTTTCAACAATCAACTGAAATTCTTCCCTTTATGGGGCTTTCAAAAATACACACTGCATTAAATCCATCAATAGCATCATTAAATGCATCAATAGCATCACAAGCTCCAGGGGCTTTAGTTCACATAGCATGCACCAGTCCCATCTCATGCCCGCCTAAAACAGAAGAAACAATGCTATTAAACCATGTCAAAACATACAGGAAAATAAGGTAGGGTCGAACACTAGTGGAGTCAACGCTTACCGCCCGGTCAGGAAGTGGTCTACACAGGTGTCACAATTACACAGTGAAGCCAGAAGTCTGCTTTTACATACCAAACCTGGTGATAATCTGATTCTCAGCCATGTGCCTCAGAGGTGGCAGCGGACTGGTGCTGTCAAATCAAAATGATTGAGAATTAGCGTGGGAACATACTTCCCCTTGATCACTCTGCCCAAAGCCGCTGACTGTGGCCATCCCTGTGTACAATGGCTCTGTAACAATACGTCATACCTGACCGGGGGTTGTCCCGCGAGCGTAACTCCACAAAAAAGGCAATACAGTCATTAACCTACTAATATAGGTCGTTAATAAACACCCATGTATGAATTAGAATCAGTGGTTCTAAACCTTTCTAGCTCTGCAAAAGTTCCACCATAATAACTGAAGCTGCATACACCTACTCTAGCCTGATCTCAGACTCAGCTCACGCTTTAGTCTGAACCTGTGCCCTATTCTAAGCGATTTACGGGGGAGGGACTTTTTTGCGAGCGTGCATCCGCGCGCGAGTGATCGCGACGCACGGTGATCGAGGCGCACGGTGATCGAGACGCACGGTGGACGCGACGCACGGTCGCGGAGTGTGTGTGTGTGTGTGTGTGTGTGATTGTGTGTGTGTCTCTGTCTGTGCCAGTGACTGCCACACAGAACTGCGACCAGAAACATGTAATCAACATTAACAGCTTGGTGAAATCAGCGGGTGTGTGTGTGTGTGTGCCTTCCTCAGCCTGCCTGTGTGTGTGAACTTCGTTTGAATCGTTTCAACTGCTGCGCGGATTGGATATTCGTTAGACCGACCCCCACCCCCGCGCTCATTGGAGCAGCCGAAAATAAAAAACGATTCATGTACTCAGCTCCAGACCAGAGAAAGAGTCCACTCTGAGAGTGGGCGGGGTCTCTGGTCTGGAAGCAGGCTACACCTACTCCATCCTATTCAGCTATATCTGCACATTGTACAGCATCCACAGGTCCTGTTTCGTGGTGTGGAGTTCCAGACATCAAGCCTAGGATCAGCGGTTACACCAGCAGGATTGTGGGTGGACAGAATGCACGGTCTGGCTCCTGGCCCTGGCAGGTGTCTATACAGGTAATCAATACCCTCACACTGTGGCCCATGTCATTACTGTTACATCCTCATTATGAGGTAATACTGTCACACTGTGGTCCATGTCATTACTGTTACATCCTCATTGTGAGAGTCAAACTAACAGAGGATTGGACTGAGTACAGAAATAGAAGAACCAGTCAAAGTCAAGGTGGACCGTAGACAGGCTCGGCTCCTCAGAGACATTGCAGCAGCATTCATTAATAATAGACAGAGTTATACAAAAAATAGAGGAGAGAGAAGAAGACGATTATAACGGTAACTAAATTATGAACAAATATACAATGACATTCTGCATATCCACAACAACAACAAGCAAAATGAAACAGTTGTGTTCAACTGTCTTTAATAGCGGTCAGGACTAGAATGTTTTAAAGTTCTCCCTCCTGTGTTCACAACGTCTAATGTTAACATATGTGAGCATGTGGAAGCAAAGTGACCGGTGCACTAGCTCCTCTCCTCTCCTCTCCTCTCCTCTCCTCTCCTCTCCTCTCAGACCACCTCAGGACACCATTCATGTGGAGGTTCTCTGATCAACAAGTACTGGGTGGTGACCGCTGCTCATTGCGAAGTAATGTAAGTCATGACCTCCAACATCCTCTAATGACCACTACATAGGTGATGAAAGTAAGACAGACAGACAGGCCCTGCAACGCCTACAGGCCAATATTTGGGGAATTTTTTTAAACATTTTGTAGAGACACATCTGAAGGTGGAAAAATAGATGGTCACTCGCTCCTGTCTGAAGCCATGGTTGGGTAGGACAGATAGATGCTAAATGGAATAAATTGCATCTTATAACATCCGGAACATCTTTTGGAGGACCAAATAAGAACTTTTAGAGGTAAGATTTCCTTCTGGGCCAAAACTCTCCTTTAACATGACAACTTGTGTGTGTGTGTGTGTGCGTGTGCGTGTGCGTGTGTGTGTGTGTGTGTGTGCGTGTGCGTGTGCTCGTGCGTGTGTGCGTGCGTGTTCAGTGCTGGGCGTCATCACGTCATCCTAGGAGAGCATGACCTTAAGTCCAGCAGAGAACCGATCCAGACCATCTCCATCTCCAAGGTAAGAGACCTGCTTACTGACTGAGTGATATGTATGGTCCAATACAGAGACATGTTACTGACTGAGTGATATGTATGGTCCAATACAGAGACATGTTACTGACTGAGTGATATGTATGGTCCAATACAGAGACATGTTACTGACTGAGTGATATGTATGGTCCAATACAGAGACATGTTACTGACTGAGTGATATGTATGGTCCAATACAGAGACATGTTACTGACTGAGTGATATGTATGGTCAATACAGAGACATGCTACTGACTGAATCATAATATGGTCCACTAAAGGGATGGCCTGGAATTTCGTAATTTTAGGGCAAGGCCACAGGTGTGGCCTCAGGTCATGCCATTGGTTTTCGGGCACAAGGCCAAACTGAGGGGCAACGGCGGCCATGGCCTTCATGGCCTCCATGAAATTCCTGCCCTGGATGGCAGTGAAACAGATAAATATTGGATTCAATCAATTATGAAAAAACACCATAAAATGGCAAAAAAAAAAAAGAATAGAATAGTTCATCCAAAAAAGTATTCATCTGAATTCATGGCACAAAAGACACAAACACTTGTTAAGTTAAAAAGCCTGTAATAGTTTGGCTAATGCATAGCAAGAATACAAAATGCACCT
This sequence comes from Nannobrachium achirus, assembly GCF_963921795.1. NCBI lineage: Eukaryota > Metazoa > Chordata > Actinopteri > Myctophiformes > Myctophidae > Nannobrachium > Nannobrachium achirus. The sequence continues at coordinate 58,928,798 of NC_137814.1, forward strand.
ATACCTTTGCCGATGAAGGCATTGTCACTGCAACGTGTGTGTGTGTGTGTGTGTGTGTGTGTGTGTGTGTGTGTGTGTGTGTGTGTGTGTGTGTGCGTGCGTGCGTGCGTGCGCGTTTGCGTGCGTGCGTGCGTGCATGTGTGTGCGTGTGTGTCTCCGTCCATACAGAGAATCCCCCATCCCAATTACAACCCTAACCTGAAAACAACTGACCCTTACTGGAGTGACTATGACGTGGCTCTGCTCAGGCTGTCCCCTCGTTCCCGAGACACAGTCAGGGTGTCCCCTGTGTGTCTGTCCCCCTCCTACCTGTACCTCCCCTCCAGGACACGCTGTGTCGCCACGGGATGGGGACTAACCTACGTATATTTCCAAAGTGAGTGGACGGACGGACGGACGGACGGACGGACGGACGGACGGACGGACGGACGACAGACAGACGGACGACAGACAGACAGACAGACAGACAGACAGACAGACAGACAGACAGACCAGACAGACAGACAGAGACAGACAGACAGACAGACACATTTCAATTTCTTTATTTGAGTCCACATTTATAAAATACATTACAAGGGACACAAATATTTTCCAGTTGCTTCTGATGTCCCACATACTTGAAACAACATGTCAGTGCCCAAATCCAAACAAGTCCAGACTGTACAGAATCAACACATGAGCTCATTCACAGTCAATACTGGTCATACATTTCAGTCTGCTATATTAACACCACACATGAATAATTATGGGTACAAATAGGATACTGAATCTGCTCCTCAACGAAGGCGGTCGTTTGACTGAGAATCTGAATCTGAATCTAGCACCTTCTCCTCCAAATGGATCGACTGCCTATAATGGAGGAGATTGAGCAATATGTTGCAAGCTGCTTTGCCTTATACCTGGACAACCTCAAATTCCTCAGGCCCCTGACCACTAGCCTGTGGACATGGCCCAGGCTGCCAAATATAAATACAATGAGCTGACACTTGTATCCTATAGGTGTATAATGGCCTGTACTAGTAAGGAAAGCTTCCTCCAAACTTGAATCAAAAGTACAGCCAACTTCCAATAGGAAAACCTCTTTGCTGTTCTCATCAATCACAATGACGTCTAGTGTATTTGCCGTTATATGTGCAAATACATGGGGGTCATTGTTTTGAAACATTTCTGGTTTCACACAAGAATGTTTGTAAAACACAACAGAGGAATCAAACATAGGTGACACATCTTTTGTAATAATTACAGCCATTTAATATATAGAGAGAGACATAGACTCTATGATTTGATGCTGTCCGTGGTGTAAACAGTAAGAGTCATGCGTATTTGGATACCAAATGGACAGGTTCAGTTTGGTAGGCAGCACTTGGGTCGTGCTTTTACTGTGAAGATGAGAATGTCCTCATCAATAGCTGCATTTTTAAGAATGGAGTGTGACACTGAATGATCAGCTGACTGAAGGCAAGCAAGCTTACCTTGCAGTCGCAGTCCTGTCCAGCGCTGCTTCCTTTGCTGCGCTCTGAGCGCTAGAAGGTGCGCGCGCCGGTGGGAGGGAGCACGCTTGATGTTCCATCGTGGCTCGCTGCTGCGCACACGTTGATTGACAGCTCGGTGATAACAGCTTCAGAGACGCACACAGACTCGCCGTCTCTTTTCCACTCCAGGGAAACACCAGTCCAGTTACACAGATCGTTCAGATCTGGCCAGTCAGAGTTTACTCCAAAACCAGTTGCATTGGTATCCAATTTACCGCTGGGCTTCTTTTTAAACCCAAGGAAGCTGAGTGGGTCGCTCGTTTTGGGGACCTTGCGTCGCTCCAGGTCGAGAATGAGCGAGGCTCTGGCGAGCTCTCTGACCGCCCAGTCGTCACAATTTAACATGTTCAATAGGTGTGAAAGGCGTGTGGATATATATGTCCATTCAATGTCCGGTACCCCCAGCCCTCCCTCTCTCTTACTGTGGAATATGAAGTCACGGGTTGTGTGCGTACTCAGGCCCAACCATTCTCTCACTCGTTGTACCGTTTTGTTGTTTAAGTCATTCAGTACTTTCTTTGGTATATGGACGTTGGCGAAGAGATGGTGTATTTTGGACAGAGCTACTTGTCCGATCGCCTCCAGTTTCATTAGCAGAGGGAGGGGAGAGGAGCTTATTAGGTCTAGCCTGGACATGTACTCTGCAACAAGCTCGTTCACTTGCGCTGTCCACTCCCCGGCGATATTAAACTTATGGCCGAGGTAGCTGTAGGTTTCGTGGCGTGCAAAGACTTTGATTGGTACATTATTTATTGTAAAGGTTGGGATTGTGTCTGATTTGGCATGGTACCAGCGGTTGCCCCCGCTACGCTCCTCCTCTCGCAAAAAGACAGCACATTTAGATTGTTTCACCTGTAGTCCAGACCACTCCAGAAATGAGTCAGTCCTGGAAAGCATGTCTTTTATTACTCCCTCGTGTCAGGAGCACACGACCACGTCGTCTGCGTACCCCTGCACAGGGTTGGGGGAAAAGATGTTGAGAGGCGCACACTGGCACATCCACTGTAGCCATCCATTGATTGCCAGCACAAAGTTTACCGCACTCCAGGGGCAGCCTGTTTTTATACCCAGTTGTAGGGGGATTGGGTCAGTGAGCTGTTTGCCACATATCACTTGGATAAAGGAGTCCCTATAGACGTCTTTGACTATGTCTATATACACCTGGGGCAGGTGGATTTCCTCCAGGGATCTAAACATAATGTCATGCGCCAGGGTTCCAAATGCATCCCGAAAATCTAAAAACACTGCATAGAAGCGGGATGACTCGTGCTTGAAATCATCGATGCCCGTCTTAAGGCAAAATGCATGTTCATTCATTCCTTGCCTCTATGTAGGCTTTCTGTTTTGTGGACAGAATATTATTTTCCACAAGCCACAGCAGTATGCGAGAGAGGAGGCATTTCATAAACACCTTATAAACAGTTGGGAGGAGAGAGATGTCTCTCCATGTAGTCGGGTCATCTGGGATGTTATCTTTTTTGGGTATTCTGTGAACTAGAGCAGCTCCTTTCCAGGAGTCAGGTGCTCTCTTGCTCACCCCCCCCCCCCCCCACACACACACACACACACACACACACACACACACCACACACACACACACACACACACTCACACACACACACACACACACACACACACACACACACACACACACACACACACACACACACACACACACACTTCGGTTCCAACTGTAGTACCTTTTTTTTAAATACTTTATTGTGTCAAAACATGCACATCATAAACTTTCTTCAAAAAATTTAACATGTTATGTCCTTTTTTTGTTTCCAAGGACATTTTGACACATTTTTATGTATTTTTTCCCCACCACCACGTAGAGCAAAGAAAAAAATCCACACAAAAAACTGTAAACAGAAACTTTACAAAAAAGAAACTAAAAAAAAAAAAAAAAAAGAGGAGACTTTGTTATGTAATTGTTGTCATTTCATTAAAACAGAGAAAAAGCTGCTATTGTTTAAATTAATATTTATATCTAGAATACTTTAGGTTTGAATACAAAAGGGAGAAAGAACCGAAGGAAAAAAGAAAAAAGAAAAAAAAAGACAACCCTGAAAATTAAAAAGACATGTTTCCCCTATTTAAAACATAAGGGGCCCACCTTTTTTCGAAAGCATTTTCTCTGCCATTAATTCTATAGGTCACCTTTTCCATAAGGTCCTCTGTTTTTTCCCACCATTTCTCTACCCTGGGAGGTTCCACACTTTTCCAACTCCTTGATATTTGCTTGAGCGCTGTAATTCTCAAAATCCAAAAGAGATATAAATCTCGACTTTGCAGACTCTGGGGGCGTGTTCCAAGGAGTATATTATGATTTTGTAAGTTTAAAACTCTCCCAAATATTTGTTCTATTGTTTGTGTGACTCCTGACCAGAAGGTTTGTACCTTGGGGCATGTGAGGAATACATGGGTGTGATCCGCTTCACTCTCCCCGCATTCCCTCCAGCAGCCAGAGTTTAAATTATACTTAGATATTGACAGAGGTGTTTGAAAGTACCTTATATTTATTTTCCAGGCGTATTCCTGCCAGAATGGTGATCTTAAGAAAAGAAAAATGTCTTTGAAGCTCTGATTCCACTCGTTTTCATTTATAGTAATTCTCAATTCTTTATCCCACTTGTCTTTAATATGAGCTAAGTCTTCAGGTTTATTTTCCTGAAATATTTTATAAAGTTGTCCGATTGTATTTCTGTATTTGTTTCTTTGATGCGATTTTATTATATATCTCAGGAGAGGGTGAAGGTTTCCAAGAGTTCTAATTTTAAGCTGATCTTTGAGGTAGTTCCTCACTTGCAAATATCGATGAAATTGATTTCTAGCAATTCCATATTGATCTACTACCAAGTATTCAAAAGAGACCACCTCGTCTTCCTTGTACATTTGATAGAATCTTGTGAGACCTTTCCCTTCCCATATCTTAAATACTTGATCCATAGTGTTTGGAGTGAAATCCGAGTCCCGTGACATTTCTCTCATAAGAGTCATATCTTGTTCTTTGATTTTACTTATTTTAGATATTGTCTTCCAAATTTTGAAAGTGTTGTGTATGGAGTGGTTGAGTGTTTTAATCTGTGCTTTATTAAAAGCTGTGAAAATCAAAGTACTGAGTGACTCAACCAATTTAGACTCCATAAGCTTCCATTTAGGATTCATTTTATTGTTCGTCCAGATCAGGATAGATTTAATCTGTGCTGCATAATAGTAATAAATTAGATTAGGTAGTGCCAACCCACCTCTGTCTTTGTTTTGTTGCAATGTTTTAAGTTTAACTGTTGGCTTCTTTGCGTCCCATATAAACCTTCTCAACAGTCCCTCCCAGACATGAAAACATGAAGGTGGTATACAATGGCAGGTTTTGAAACAACAATAAGAATCGTGGCAGAACATTCATTTTGATAATCTTAATTCTTTCCAGAAGGGATGAGGGTATTATTCTCCATCTACTGAAGTCTTGTTTTATGGCATTTTCCAGGGGGCCATAGTTACAGTGATATAGTTCATCTAAATTATTAGGTATGGTTACTCCCAGATATCTGACTTTGTTCTGATCCCATTTGATATTAAACTGTTTTTTAAAATCATTTTCCAAGTGACCACCCACTAACATAGCTTCTGTTTTATTTAAATTTAACTTATAGCCTGACATCACTCCATATTTTGTTATTTCATTTAGTAGACCAGGTAAGGACTTATAAATATCTGTTAGATACACTATGATATCATCTGCATACATTGCCAATTTATGCTCTTCTCCCTTTATGATAACTCCCTTTATTTTATTGTTTTCCCTGATGTGTTCTGCTAAAGGCTCAATACACAAATTGAAAATTTGAGGTGATATTGGATCTCCTTGTTTTATTCCTCTTTTCAAGTTAAAAGTCTTGGATAGCATCCCATTAACTCTTACGCTTGCCTTTGGTACTTTGTACATTCCTTCCATTAACGTAATAAATGTTTTATGAAACCCAAACTTCTCGCATACTCCGAATAGTAAAGACCAAGAGACTCGGTCAAAAGCCTTTTCGGCGTCTAAAGTTAATGTCAACATCTGTTGTTTCGTTACCACTGTTTCATCTATAATGTTAAGAGTGCGCCTCACATTATCACTTAGAAAACGGTCCTTAACAAAACCTGTTTGATCTAAATTAATTAGTGCGACCGTCAGGTCGCAGTTACTATCAAAACCTCGACCAGCTGTCCGTCTGTCAGTCAGTCAGTCAATCAGTCAGTCACACGTCACACTTTTGCCCTGCTCATATCTCCGCAACCGTTGCCCCGATCCGTGCCAAATTTTGCACACATACTCCTTGCCTGCCAAACCACAACCTCCACCCATCAATTCTTCCATGACCCTCTTCTAGCGCCACCATGAGGCCGATTCTTGCAAAACACGTTTATGGACACAGCTCCTACAATCTTTGTCCTAAAATCACGCAAATCGTTACACAGTATTTCTACACTCATCTCATCAACATGGATCTGTCCCATATAGCGCCACCATCAGGCCGATTTTTTCAAACACATTTTTGGACACTGCTCCTACACATTTTTTTCCCTAAAATCACGCTGTGACCTGACGGTCGCTTATCTCCCGATTAGGGAGTCTTACTGGTATCTGGGAGTATCTCTGAGAGTCTTTTGGCTATAATTGAAGTGAAAATCTTTTGATCTACGTTTAAGAGCGATATCGGTCTATACGATGAACAATTTGTCGGGTCTTTTCCTTCTTTTGGTATAACAGTAATAATTGCTGAGTTCCAGGTTTCTGGCCACTTTCCTGTTTGTAATATGGCGTTGAAAACTCTACATAGAATGGGTAGCACCAAGGGTCTAAAACACTTATAGAATTCATTAGTGAACCCATCACTTCCAGGGCTTTTCCCAGTTTTGCTTGTCTGTATAACCTTTGTAATTTCTGCCTCTGTTATTGGCTTAACTAAATCTTTATTTTGTTTATCAGTTACTATAGCAAGGTTTAAAGCTATTAGATACTCTTTAATTGTTTGCTTACTTACATCTAATACTTCTGGGGTATAGATATTTTGATAATAGTCTCTAAAACATGCTGCTATATTTGATTTCCCTCTCTTAAGTACATAATTTTCGTCTTTAATTATTGCTATTGCCGTTTTTTCTTTCTGTTTCTTTAATTTGGTTGCTAGGATTTTCAGCGCTTTTGGACTATTATCATAGTAGATTTGCCTACACATCATGAGATCTTTTTCAATGTCTTGTATTTCAATTGTGTCTAAGGCTTTTTTTGCTGCCTTCAGTTGTTCCTCTGTTTCTTTATTCAAATTTCTTTCATGCTGTTCCTGTAATCTTTTTATTTTATTTTTCAGCGTTTCTTTTTCTTTTTCTCTTTTCTTCTTTTTTTGGGACGAATATGCTATTATTTCCCCTCTTATCGTTGCTTTAGCAGCTTCCCATAAAATAATAGATGTTACTTCCTCATTGTCATTTATCTCAAAATAAGACTTCACACTTCGTTCTATTTTTGCCTTAAAACATTGATCATCCAGCAGGGAATTATTTAACCTCCATAGGGTTTCTCCTTGTTCCCTTTCCAAATGTAGCTCCGTTATTACTGGTCCATGGTCTGTTATTGCTATTGGTAATATTTCACATTGTATAACCTTTGAGATCTCATTTTTGAACATAAAAAAAAAATTATGTCTTGAGTAAACATCATGTACAAGGAGAAACCCTATGGAGGTTAAACACCAGAAAAGAAAGTATAAGCCTTTTCTTGAGGATGAAGGCAGCACCATACCATACCAGAAAGCATCAAAAGTAGCAGATCCACAACGCCACTCGACAGAGATGATGTGATCTTTATAACCATAGTTCTCTCCTGTTGTGTTCTGTGTTCCACAGCCTATCCTCGCATCCTCCAGCAGGTGGTGCTGCCTCTACTGAGTAATGCCCAGTGTAAACAGTACTGGGGGAATGATGCCATCACTGACAATATGATCTGTGCCGGAGCCAATGGAGCCAATGGAGCCAATGGAGCGACCACCTGCAAAGTATAGCCATGTTATTCTGTATTCTTTATTAGGATCACTATTAGCTTCCACGATGTGGCCACTAGTCTTCCTTTGGTCCACATAAAAACCTATACAATAAAAACATACAGTAGATAAAGCTTTGCAATATGACTAAATCCAAAAAGTGAAGTCGCTCTGCATTTAAAATAGATACAACAATAACCAATAAAGTCACAGACTGTTCACAACATACACAGATATATTTTTTGATCAAATAAGCAATAGTAGAAAAAACATAATTATTATTATCTATAAAGGACTAAATTTATAAAAGTAACTTTTTAAAAGAAAATCTACTTCTGGTGTGTCTAACCCATTAGGGTTAACCTTAACCCTAATGACCTGAGCTCACTTGCCGATCGAGTGTAATGTTCATGACACAAACCTCAATATAATACTTGTTCATGAAAGAAGTGTGATGTGTTGTTCCAAATAACATTATGCATGAACATAAAAAGACTGTATTTAAGCAATATTACACGAGAGGGTGTGGGATAACTGAATTATTTGCACGAGTGTGATGCGTCAGGAACGAGCCGAAGGCGAGTTCCGCCGAGCATCACAGGAGTGCAAATAATTCAGTTATCCCACACCCTCGAGTGTAATATTGCAATTATACAACCACCAACAAACAAAACGCATCAAAGTATAGGCTATTCACACTGTGGGGCAATTCACAATTTAAACAATCGCTAATCTGATACCTTGGAAGAGTTTGACTGACATTAAATAGTCCCTGTTGATTAAAAAGAGCTGCGCTCTGAGCGCAGTCACCGAGCAGCTCACCACAGCTGAGTCAGTTCCAATAGGCTATGCTCTGCCGTACGACCGTATCGCGCAGCGAAAATAGCCGATATACAAGTAACAACACGGCGCGACGACGCATTGTCACTTGTAGATCGGCTATTTTCGCTGCACGTCACGATACCATTGTATGACAACAACAAATACTCTAATAGTGTTACGAAATTGACGTAATTTCAATTGAACACAGCAGGATATACATATAGCCGCCCTCCTAGGCTTTATACAATATGGGAGTTACCATTGAAATAAAGCACACTTGTTTCCCATTGTTCCTTTTATTACAGCAGGTATCTCATTTAGGATACAAACGGCCTGAAGTCTTCTTTTTTAACATTGGCCATTTACAAGACGTAGGCTAGTCACACAAGCAAGGGCACCTATTTGTTATAGACATTAACTTGCACACTGCCAATGAAGGCACAGTTGGTGAAGGTGCTGTCTGTTAAGTCCATGCTGGATCTCTGTCGTTTAGCAGGTGAAGATGTAGAGCTGTTTGATGGGCTGCTTTTACCTAGCATATTGCTCCACTGCTTCCTATTATCAAGAGAAGGTTTCCAGTAGCTTTGCAAAGAACTCTCTGACTTGTGTCCACTAACAGACATTATTTCTCTGGCTTCCAGACCACCATCAGACAGTTTCTGAATGGTAGTGCGTCTGATGCAGTGATTTGTGTAAATCATAGATGTGCCTGCTTGTTTACATATACGTGACAGCATGGTAGCCAGGTGATTTACACCCATTGGCTCCAATGAGTACCACACATCACCTAGCTGTTCTACATCTCTTCTCAATGGATGGAGATAAAACCCCTTAGGCTCTTTAGGCAGTTTAGATAGGTACTTTTCAAATGATGCAACGGAACACAATGGATTCCCAAGGTCTTCAAACATGCAGCCTCTTCTGCTTTGACGATCCCTTTCAGAATGCTGCTTGTGGTTCTTTGTTTCCTCATTGAAGGTCAGTGTCACATATTTAGTGCCTTAAAAATAAAACGGGAATCATTAGGGGAAATGTTTTCTTCATAACACACATTTTAATTTAATTATGATGCGTAACAATAGCATAGCTATTTGGTTAACCTACCTGTTGTTTCTCGTTTCACAATGAAAGACTGTGGTGTAAGACTTCTCAGTCCTTCCCTTCCTCTCCGCCCGAAATGAAGTTGGATGTCGAACCACACTTTGTTTACCAGGCCCCGTGGTGTGTTTGGGTTCATAGCCTCCGAGCTCCGGATTATTTTCAGGTCCTCTTCGGTTATTGCAGGATGCTGTTCAGTTTTGTCTTGTCCTCCTCTCCTCAGAAACTTTAAGAGTCCATTAAAGACGTTGTTTGAGGTTGTGAACTCGCTGTCCTGCATAATACACCATGCCCGGCTAAGAGGAGGGTCATTAATGAAACGGTTAATGCCAGCTCTCAACCCAACGTAGCTACTGATGGAGTAGTGCTTGCCCTCGCAGTTTCTAACAGAGCCATAAAACTCGCGGAGTAGGCTGTTGAGATGCTCTTTAGTCACGGTGGCAAAATTCACATCTTGCTTTGTGTCTCGAACATAGTCCCGGAAACACTTCACAGCCCAAGTAGTTGTCCTGGCTGTGTTGAGTTCAAACCTTGACTTCTCTAACTTGTCGAGCTCTTCCTTTGACAAAGCACAATGTCTGGTTGGTTTTGCGTTCTCCTTATCATCCTCATCTAACCATTCGTCTAAAGTAAGCCCACCAAATATATCGAAATTAACAGTGAAATCCATTTCCAACGGGATAGTGTTGTTCTCCGGTGCGAGTGGCTAGTTTGCACAGCTAGTGTTTCGCCTCCAGAGGGTGCAGCTGTGCCATATATGGGATAATCAGGTGCAGTGGCGGAGTGATACATTCTTCATGTGAATAGGCCCAGGTCTAGCAGTGCATCTTTGCTCGTTTGATGCACGGCTGGAGAGCCTGTTTTCCATTGAGAGCCGGACTACTTGTTGTATAATTTAATTTAACCCCTGGTTAACCATGACAAGTGTTAATGTATCTCACTGCATCTCACCGTTTTATCATTTTTTTTTTGTTAATAACCTAAGCTTATATTAATGTTCTTATTTCATACAGTATACTTACTGTATGTCCGGCAACCTGAGCTGACACTAGCATACAGTAGGGCTCCGATATGATAAAACATATTCTTGGTGATGCTGCAACATTGATTCTTTTTTTCCAGCACCTGTCCCAATGTTGTCTTTGCCTTTGTCTTCCTCTGTTTGGATTATGGTTGTAATACCTCCTATATCTGTTTTTGCTGCTTATAGTTATTATAATATAGGATGTGGAGTAGGCTCATACTAGGAGTTATATAGTAGGGCAGGAGAGAGGGGTCTACCAGCACCCCAATGAAGCTTTTTCGAAACCTGTTTTTTTTGGACCGTTATGATGTCTAGTTATGATTTCTGCTTGTTGCCGTCGCCAACTAATGTCCCATGGGGTTCATTTTTTACCTTTTCTCACAACTATTCCCAATCTGAACCATACAATGGTCATAACAGAAAATGCCATAACGATTGATGTAAACAACCTACAGGGAGAAATGAACACACTTTTCTATATGATTTTGACCCAGGGAATTCATTAAAGTGGTTATTTTTAACATTTAAGCACATCTTGACCCTATTTCAGGACAGAAACGGCGAAGAATAACCCAAAAATGTTCAAAACACGTCTATACTTCTCTTTGTACAGATGAATTAAGGTGTATTCTTTTGATACCACAGGTTTTTTAGGACCCTTATGATGTCTAGTTATGATTTCTGCTTGTTGCCGTGGTCAACTAATGTCCCATGGGGTTCATTTGTAACCTTTTCTCACATATCCCCAATTAGTGTGGGGATTTAGGGGAGCAAATGCTAATTTCGTGCAATTTTGACTTAAAGCGCGAAATTTTGCACAGATGTAGCCCAGGGCTTGCTCTAATGATTTAGCTAGGGCGCCCGAGTCTGCGACCTTCGGGGTCGCCACAGCGGTCAAATCAAGTTGGGCTTCCATTGACTTTCTATACAGGAGGAAAATACCCAGAAAAAGATTTTTTTTCTGGGTATTTAAGGAGGATCTGAGGGGTCTAACTAGGGGTTTGTCATGATGCTGAATCCATTGCAGGCATTTGTTTTGCACAAAAAACATTCAGTGGGCTAGAAATGGCCTCAGAAAACAATACACGTATGGGTGAGTATTCATGTTAGTCGGAGGCCTTAGGGTTTTTTTCTCTTGTGCTAATCAGTCTAAAAGTTAAAAATTTTGCACAGATGTAGCTCAGGGCATGTTCTAATGATTTAGCTAGGGCGCCCGAGTCTGCGACCTTCGGGGTCGCCACAGCACCCACACAACTCTGAAAAGTGATGACTCATCACTTTTCATCACTAAAGTCGATGGGAGCCCAACTTGATTTGGCCGCTGTGGCAACCCCGAATGTCGCAGACTCGGGCGCCCTAGTTAAATCATTAGAGCATGCCCTGAGCTACATCTGTGCAAAATCTTGAACTTTTAGACTGATTAGCACGAGAAAAAAAAAACCCTAAGGCCTCCGACTAACATGAATACTCACCCATACGTGTATTGTTTTCTAAGGCCATTTCTAGCCCACTGAATGTTTTTTGTGCAAAACAAATGCCTGCAATGGATTCAGCATCATGACAAACCCCTAGTTAGACCCCTCAGATCCTCCTTAAATACCCAGAAAAAAAATCTTTTTCTGGGTATTTTCCTCCTGTATAGAAAGTCAATGGAAGCCCAACTTGATTTGACCGCTGTGGCGACCCCGAAGGTCGCAGACTCGGGCGCCCTAGCTAAATCATTAGAGCAAGCAGAAATCATAACTAGACATCATAACGGTCCAAAAAAAACAGGTTTCGAAAAAGCTTCATTGGGGTGCTGGTAGACCCCTCTCTCCTGCCCTACTAATAGGTTTCCTACAGTCTGGGTGCGTTTATATGCACAGATGTATTCCACTTATATTCGGAATGACTGCTCATTCAGAATAGAAATGCTCATATAAACGTTTAGGAATGGCCATTCCGGTCTGACCCGAAACAAGTGGAATGAGGGATACTGGTGTTCAGGTCCCATGTAAACGTTTGGGTATGAAGCTCTATTCTGAATAAGTTCATTCTGAGTGCCATTCTGAATGTGCATATAAACGCACCCACTGTGACATACCGGTAGTAGCTCTGTTTAACACCATGCTGTACCTCCTCCAATCGTATATGTTCCGCTTTTTCAACTGTTTATTATTATATTTTGCACTTTCTTTGGCAACTTTCTTTTCCTCTCGTGCCAATTAAGCTCCTTTGAATTGAACTGAATTGAGCTTGTGGATCAGATATTATCTCTGATCTACAAATTGGGCTTATGAGTTATGACTGTGTGTTTCCTCCAGGGTGACTCCGGTGGTCCTCTGGTGTGTGAGAGAGGTGGGGTGTGGACTCTGGTGGGAATCACTTCCTTTGGACAAAAAACATGCAGCGGTTACATTCCTGCCGTGTTCGCCCGCGTGTCCAAACTCAGGAGCTGGATCGACAACACTATGAGATCCAACTGAAGAGTCCACGCTCGCTGAGTGTACCAAACATTTTAGTTTTGTACACACAACATTTTGGTCCTTTGTCTTTTTCTTGCTTGATCTCCTCCTCCTCCCCCGCCCTCTTCTTCCCTTTCTTTCTTCCTTCAGGGAAATAACGATACGATGGGAATGATGCACAAAACCTGTGATGTGACAATATAGCTGATTCTGATTCATGCTTACAAACACCACAAAAATACAACATGCTTACATAGTACATACAGTACATCAGAGTGTTTGATCATGAGGTAATACACATTCTAACAGTTTTAAACAGTTGCTGTCATCTACTAACTGGTGCAATGATTTGTCCATCTGTAAGTATATTTTGCATGAAGTAAACTCTTTAAGCATCAAATGTATGACTTCGTTTGCATATGGGGAGGGTTGGTCAGGGGAGAGGAGTGGGTAGATGAGATGATATGCAACTAATTTAAATAAAAAGCAGGTGAGGTAACAATACAGAACACAATATGAGTGCATATTGTCGTGGACTTTAGCTACACTTTCTGTGGGTTTAGGAATGGAGCTCGTATTGATAATGAGCACTTATCGATCCTGTTTATTGAGCCGGGCTTTTATCGAGCCCACTAATGAGTGTTTTCTAATATTTTGTGGAAAGACGTGAGACAACGAATTCTGAACAGAACTTGCATCTTTTTAATTGGCCAGTTGTTGTGACTGTGAGTTTGTGGCTGACCACCATGAACGTGATTAACAAAAGTAAAAAATATTAAATATTATTAAAACAATCATCCATTAATGGGAAATAATAGCTAAATGGCTTGAATATTATGAACTGTAATACTTTCTTGATCACCTCTTGTCTGTTTAAACATGACCTCATGGGCCACAGGTATGATAAGCCCAAAGCATATTGATACCGGGGACTGAATTTGTTATGGAGTTTGTAACAGGCACGAGCTCCATCCCTAGTGGTGTTGGAGGAGAGTGGGTGGAATAATACCACGATACGACAAGGAATATCCACTTCAGGATGTTTACTGGCAGAATGGCAGGTTAAATCATCAACAGGCAATAACAACAGCACTTCCCCGACAGGTTTGCACTTATTATCAGCATGCAGGTAGACTCTCAAATAACTCACTCACTGCTGTAAGGCACTTTGTAATACATGCAGTCTCTGTCTTTGGCTGTCAGTAACTGGCACAGAGTACAGACAGATTATTCACTGTATACGTCCATATTACACTCTGGGATCTGGAAGGCAACTCACTAAACAGGCGGGCTGCACAAATATACATGGGAACTAACTGCGCCTGTGAGCCAATAAGAACGCATTACGTTCAGTAAACACACACACAATAGGCTGGGAATACTGTAGCTGGGAATAAGCTAGCCTCGCAAGCCATCCCGAGTTACGTCATCACCAATGTGCTTCCTTTCTCGGTCTGGTGTCCCTCCCATCAAGTCTCTTTATTAGAATTTGGTTCTCAATTTCCAATCAAAAGGCTGCATTTTGAGCAAACCCGCCTCACACCGCTCCTGATTGGTCGAGCGGCTGCTACAGCTCTCGCATTTTGACAACAAACATGGCGGACCCCATGTCCGATGCGAGTTCACAAATCGCAAATAAAAGCTGCATTAAGCGAAGTTTTATCTGAAATCAACGGCATCTCATAACTTAAAAACGAACAAAAGTTTGCACCTTTGGAATTTCTGTCTGGAAAAGACGTATTTGATGTTCTCCCAACGATGTTTTGATGCGCTGATGACTACTGAATGGACCTGTCAGTCAAAGTAAGTAACTACGTCATCGCGTAATGCATTGTCTATGGGGAACTCCCAGACTCTCCTTTTGGAGAGTCTGGCTGTTGCGAGGCTAGTAGGAATAAGCTGGCATTTGTTACAAAGCGCTGTGCTCTGATAACGTTTTGATTGAGAGCCGCAGGAGAATTGTTTGGACTAAGCTTTTGTTTTGCATAGAGTTTTATGTCTCTCACATTCCAAAACCAATTTGCTCTAGTATTGTCTCTCAATAGTTGTCCATGAACACTTTTAGAACTGTCTGTGTCTCTAGAACTGTCTGTGTCTCAAATCAATGTCACAATTGAATCAGAGTTAGCCTGGTAGTGGGTAAGCCTGCTGTCTACTGGCCTACCCCTAATGTTCAGCAGGAAGACTGAACCTCTTCTCTGTCTGGCCCAATTGCCTTAGCCTAACTAGATTCCTCCTGACAGTCTGGTTTACAAGGCTACACTTGCCTATCTGTCACACGTCGCTTCAAGTAGATCGACCCCGCCTCCCCGTACGGAAATCTAATCTAATCTAATCTAAAAACTAGAGAAGAAAGTGAATGAAATGGAAAGAAAATAACACCACGCTCACAAAGGCGCGATGATCGTCATTTATTGTTATATGAGAACCTCAATTTAAACCACTCCATTGTGGTCTACTGTAAACAGTCTTATCCAGATCAACGTATCAAATGTGTCTCCAAAATGTGAACAAAGAAACTGACACTTAATTCATGAGTGTCAGAGTTACATGTCACATACATATGGTAGAAAGAGAGATAGATCACACATGCGCACGCACGCACGCACGCACGCACACACACACACACACACACACACACACGCACAGTATACAGCCTTCCAGGCTCACAGACACACAGTGTATCACTCCACGTACGAACACTGGTTTATGCCAGTGGTTTTCAACCTGGTTGATGGGCTTCCCTGAATACATAACGTATCTCACCACATATCGATGTCCCATCAACAATTGTATCACAAATGTATCAGCTTAAGGAAATGCATCTCAGGCTCTACCAACATGGTCATGTTACATGAGAGCCTCCAGCACATTGAAAATGCCTTGTTCCTTTTGGGGTCGGTGAGTGTATAGGATGGCTGCATGCTGTCTCAACATTCATTGCGTATCAGGATGATAGTAGGAGGTGGTCAAAAGGGGGGTGAGTGTGGTGGGTCGTAGACCGCCGTACAGTGTGATGAGTCGCAGCCCCAGCCTGAAGCCTCAAAAGTCTAGTATCTGCTCTCGTTCCATAGGGATGTACTTTTGGAGTGATGGTTAAGATATTGGACTTTCACGCTGGAGACCCAGGTTCGAAACCGGGTGGGGAGGTTCGGATCACCTCCGTTACACGTGCGTGCGTTGTTCTCGTGAACCGCCGATGTTCACATGTGATCTTTAACGTGGTGAAGTTTAATCCAAAGCGCAACCGAAGCTGACCTTGCCTAGCAGCCAGTCAATAGCATGGATCCTGTTTAGAATTGATAGTCTATTGCTACCATGCGTCTGGCAACAGTGTAGAGAATCGAGCACAGAGACACCAATCTGAATCATCCACTAAGATGGGAAATGTAGTGTTTTTTTATTTTTTATTCCCCAGCCAGGCAGTAGACCTCTGTGAGTAATGGACTGTAGTTAATGCAATACATTACAGCAGAATGTTATCTCTGTATGAGATTTTCTATAGTAACAATGAACACGTTTTTCTTTATTAATAACTTTATTTTGTCTTCAACATATAGTTTCCCAATATATATATATATATATACATATATATAATTATTATGTGTTAATAGCCCCATCCAT
Source organism: Nannobrachium achirus (assembly GCF_963921795.1). Lineage (NCBI taxonomy): Eukaryota > Metazoa > Chordata > Actinopteri > Myctophiformes > Myctophidae > Nannobrachium > Nannobrachium achirus. The sequence goes on from NC_137814.1 coordinate 58,945,371, forward strand.
CCATCCATCCACAGCCTGGGACCTCCTCCAAACTAAAAGTGATCTCACCTCAATGTCAGGTACCTTCACATCAAACTGTTTCCGGCATGCCTTAATTAACCACGCATCATGTCTCAAGTTTCCTTCCTCCAGTGTTGCCTTCGATGTATTTTTATCCTTGACGTTTCCTTGAGATTTATTGCATTGTGTGACATTTGCATGCCTCGGACTTTCTCGCCAACAGAGAATACCTGATCAAATTAAAGTATACTTTTTCAGCTACCTTGCCAAACCAAACAAAGAGCAGGTCTACAAGCTCACAACATGTGAGATTGTGCATTATTACATTCCATTCACACACACATTCGTACACCGATGGTGGAGGAAACCATGCAAGGCACCAACGTGCTCACCGGGATTTTCAGAGATTTCGGGGTTCAGAGTCTCGCTCAAGGACTCCTCGACACTAACTCTGTGATAGCTATGAAAATTAAACCTTTATATCGCAAACATTATCTAAAAAGGAAAGGACGCAAGGCCAGCTATAAGGAGGGTAGAAAGTGTTCCTTCCATCAGTTTATTCCAAGCAAATTTGAGGCCACCAGACCCAGCATTCATTTTACATAGTCAGTTTACAAGTCCCTCCCCAAGGGAGAAACACAAAGACAAAGGATTTCACATCAACATAACAGGTCCTGAAACACCCCCACATCATAAATACCTTAACTCTAACGAAGGATTTTGGACTTCATGTTAGGTTTTAGGGTAGCTTGTAGTTGCTTACATAAAAATCAACATGCAAATGATTATAAGAGAAACACACTATAAAAATCCATTTATCAACTCCCCCCTTTTTTTTCTTTTTAAGCATTTGTATGTTGCTTACGTACATATGTAATTTGCAACTCATCAGGTTGGTAGGTTATAAATACAGTTCATGTCTTCAAATTTTTTAAAAAGGACTGTATCTTCAAAGCTTTTGAGAAAACATGACATCTCCAAGACCCCCATTCATGACAATAATCTGAAAGATGTTCTAATAATATTACAGTAGATTTGAATTCTTCCATGACAAAACATTATATTTTTTTCTTTTTCTAGTACTACAACAGCACCGAAGATGCTACAACAGCATACCTTTGATCCTTCGGTCAGCATAGATCTTTTCAGAGTCTTAGATCCGGTACACATATACCCTCTAGGGCGGATTCACACTGCGGTCTCGGGACCGGTCTCGAGGCTACTTGGCAGATGTTTAAACCGGTTTTGACAGTGTGAAGCGTGCGGTTTTCCTCAGAAACGGATAGCCTCGAAACCACCTCAAGAGGTAGTCTCGAGACTGCATTGTGCGACCTCGAGACCGGTGAGCCGCAGTGTGAAGCAACCGGCCTCAAAAACGGTATTGATGTTGAACGTGACCTCATATAATGTCGACGAGTCAGGCGTTGCCACAAATAAACACTGGGTAACAGTTGTCGACATGGCCTGGTCTAACAGAGAGATTGCTTGCTTGTAGGACTCAAACGCCAATTGTTTGAGTCGAGGAGTCAAAAATGTATATATTTTTATATCACCAGTTAGTCTACTACTGCGGTGCGCTGGACTGGTGTCATGTACTTCCAATTGAGAGAAGTAGCAATTGGCGACAGTTATTTATTGTCTCGCACCAGCGCACTGAGCGCAGGGGTGAAAGTGAGACGGAACGGCCAGAACCGCCGCTCCGTTAAAACATTCGGAGCCGGGACGGTGCTCCATTAAGAGGAAGAAGCAAGCTGTCAAAATCCCATATTAAATAACCTGCCACAGCACAAACGCACGTCCAAGTCCAAGAAGTAATCAATCAATCTAGCCTACTAATGTCAGATTAACATACACAGCTACTAGTTACATTTTCTAATTAAGTGCTTCTGAATTGCTCCAGTGTTTTTGTAATCCAAATGCTGTTTGTGTTTCGCAGCCTGTGTCCATGACATGTCCACACTGCTAGCTCTCGTCCATGAGCTGTGCCTCCCCCATCCGTTTTTTCTGATACCGTTCTCGACACTGACTCATTGCTCTGTGTCCCGCGACTGCGGACTGGATCCCATCGTTCATTTAAAAGAGCCGTTCAAGAGAGTCGAATCGTTCGCGAATGTCTCATCTCTACTGCGCGCTGCTTGGGACGGGGCAGAGTTGACCTAGCGGAGACGTTTTATTTGTTTTAACGGTGTTATCGGTGTGCACTGCTGTGCCTGCTTGACGTGCTTGTTACCCTTAATGTGAATATTAAGCCACACTGTGGCTTGTGAAAGCGTTTCAATTGTAGGCCACGTTGATTATTAAATAATAAAAATACAACGTGCGCTGCGCTGCACGTCTCGCTCATCATTCTGCACGTTTATGCGCCTGGAAAATACCAGATCTACAAGCTCACAACGCGTCGCGGATGCGAGGCATTGTGAGCTTGTAGATCAGCGAACGTCGCTCGACACCTACTATACAGGTCTATTGATATGCAAATAGGCTTGTTTCTTTCTTAAACAGTTGTCGAGGTGTGGACTGTGGAGACCCAAGACTGTTCCACACTGCGCTGTCGCGCGTCATTGGATTGTTACACCAACTTTCGTGCCTGAATTTATTGGCGACCAGCATCAGCAATGTCGCATAGTTGATGACGTCTGTATTCACCAGCGAATACCGCCACCTATAGGACCGGGACGTTTATTGCTAGTGGTCTCCATGGAGGCCAGAAGGTCTGCCAATGTGAATGCTGGCCAGCGTGAACCAGCAACCGTTTTCAGAATCAGTTCTAATCAAACGGATTGCAGTGTGAATCCGCTGTCAGATTGGTAAATCAGTTTTACCAGTTCTTGACCAGTTTAATTTCTGGCAGTTGAAGCGATAGCCTGTTGCGTTGAAACTTTTCTGAACACAGCTATCTCTGGTGATTGAGGGGAAGGCGCCCTCGACCACAATAAAAACATAGTCCGTGTTTTCGGCGGCGGCGACGCTCCTCGGTGGGCAAGCGGCGGCCCATGTCATTCTTGGAAGCATTATGCGATGCCAACTGTTGTCTACTTTGTACCAGAATGAGCCAAAATATATAATATTTTAAGAGTTTTGTCGTGTCTAAAATCAAATCTCTTGGAACTTAATAGTGGTGACATTTACACTGGGAAAAATACTGGATGTATCAATAAAGTCATTGAAAATGAATATGACAGGTGATGTCAATAAAGTCATTGAAAATATATATGACAGGCAACGAGGTGTCAATAACGCCATTGAAAATAAATATGACTGGCAACATGACACCCATTTCCCCCCTTTTGACACATGGCTTGGTCCATGTGTCAGGAGAGCTATAGGGTATAACAACGATTCAAGAAGGTTGTATAACAGTTAATATAATAAAGTTGCACATCAGAACTAGGTTGGCTCAAGTTATCAAAAAGAAAAGTAAAACAATAAAAAGAATTAAATAGAATAAGTATTGACATTACGAACATGTGGACACTTTAACAACTCAGTGGTCTCTTTTCATGACTCTGGAGAAATGGGGGAAGGAGATTTTGTTATTGCCCCAGAGCATCTAAAACATTCGAAAAAATCATATGAACAGAGGAAACATTTTTGTTTGGGAAACTGAATTAAATGTTGAGATCCCAAACTACGTACATTATTGACATTTATAAAAACCACACAACACATAACAATGGTCCAATAGCAACCTTCAGTTTTCAAGGAGAAAATGTCAAATACTGGCCACATATTTGACTGTCAAAACTGAAAAGAATGCACAAACATCATTTGGACTTTAATCAATAAGTAACACAAAGATAATTCATTCTTAAAACTCCCAATATGAAAAAGATGTACCTGGAAGAACATAATTATAATTATTTGCAAAGTAAAATTCTTTACCCATTTTATCAAGTTCAGTTAGTAATTAGTAGTTAATCATTAGTCATTAGTCATAACACAACACACATCATCATGAAACTCAGGAGATAAGTGACACAAATTTAAATTGGTGGAAATAGTAAAAATAAAATAGTTCAAAATAAACAAAATGAAAATAATTCCCCAATGGCCTGTAAACAGCTTGTAACGGGCGTCCCCGCCAAACCTGAAAAATTAGGCCCCTCAAATAGAACCCAACAAACATTAAGACTGTCTCCCTCTCTCTCTCTCGTTTCCACATTCTGTGTCTCTCTTCACTGTCCCTTCACATTCTCTCTCATATGGACTCATTCAAACGTCTTGTTTTTAACATCTTGGACACATATAGCTTAGACTATATATATTCTATTAATTTGCTTGCGTTATCAGTCTGCTCACACTTTACATTCTCTTTTCACATTCTCACTTCCACTTTTTCATCCTTCACTCTCTCTTACAGACAGACAGACAGACAGACAGACAGACAGACAGACAGACACTTACACATATACCGGTATGTACACACAGACATTTAAACCAAGACAACACATGACAGACAGGAATCACAACAGTACTGTTGTACAATTAAAAAGATATACATACGCATACACTTAAGGTGTAACACATACGTGTTAGATAAAAAGAATAAGAATCAATAATAATCACAACAGTACTGTTGTGCAATTAAAAAGGTATAAATACGCATACACTTAAGGTGTAATACATATGTGTTAGATAAAAAGAATAATAATCAATATTGAAACATCAAATCAGGTAACAATCTTGTTTTTGGCATCTTTTATTAATAGTTGGTTAATAATGGTGAATGGAGCATTTTCTATCGCGCCTTCGTTTGTCCAAGACGCTTTATATTTGCCTTCCACTCACCCAATTATCTACCATATCAATAACGCCAATTTGCTTGCTTGTCATACTGAAATATGAAATCAATAAAAATAGTAATCAGCACACATCTGTGCAAAAGTCATATATAATATGACACAAATAAGAATACTCATTGAGGCCTAAAGTAATCAGCACAATAGTGTGCGAGAGTCATATATAATATGACACATTGAGGCCTATATCAGCACCATAGTGTGCAAGAGTCATATATGATATGACACAAATAAGAATAAAATAATTGATCGATCAGTAATCAGTAATCAGCACAATAGTGTGCGAGAGTCATATATGATATGACGCAAACAAGAATAATCTGTAGTCATTAAAAGTTGAGGAATAGGCTTAAGATATACGCTCAAGCAGGAAAAAAAAAAAATATATACATATATATATATTTTTTTTAAAACAATTTTAGTTGCAAGTCGCATAAAAGGAATTTAGGCATTAAAAAAGGAATTAGGCATCAAAAAGGGAATTAGGCGATACTAATCTAAAAAAGAAAAATAATAATAATAATAATAATAATCATTTACATCACATCATCCATTTGTTTTCAATCAGTGGACAGAAACTCTCTCTCGCTTAAATTCCAGGTCTAATACCAAAATCTAAAAGAGAAATTAATTTCTGCATCGACACTGCAATATCACAATACCATATTGGGATGAAGCTAAATAAAATAATCGATCAGTGTTAGATCAAATAATAAGCACAATACTGTGCCAAAGATCCAACACAAATTAGTGTTTAGATAAAGATAATAGATAATCAAGGTCCAACACAAATTAATGTTTAGATAAAAAATTATAATAATCATAATATTAAAACAAATTCAGGCATCTTGCACAACTGACGTCAAGCTTACAACGTACTGAAAAGTTGGCAAATAAACAAATAAAATACAATTGTGACAATTTAAGTCTGTTCTAAACATATCCTAACATAATACAAGCATAAATGTGAAAATAAACCTTAGGTAAATGAATAATTCTTCCCATGAGACTAGTGTCTAATTTATATTGCTAAAGTGGTTTTCCTACATAGTGAACGCATTACTTCTCTGAGTCAATCTGGACTGTAGGGATTATCGAATATTTATTGCAAACCTATATGGAGTAGTCGTGTAAGAAGCGGGATTTCATAACCTCTGTACCTTGGGTCGACTTCCAAGAATAAGAAGTTACTTCCTCTCCAGGGTGTCACTAGCCTGGCATAGCATATCACAGGTAACTGCAATAATATACTGTGTTAACATTGGTTGATGGTTTAGCTGTGCCAGGCTACGTTGTCACCTCTCGAGCCTCCAGCCATATGCCTACAGCAAACAACTATCAAAACATTGAATCTACAGGGGTTATTTCGGATACAAAGACTCAAGGTGTTATTAGAAAACAGGTGATGCTAATTACTTAGCCTCGTAAACCAGGCTCCTCTTACAAGGCAGAGTAGAAATACTCCATCCCCTCTTGGCAAATATTCATAATTGCCACACATAATCTCAATTGAAGGCATATTGAATAAAAATTAGGAAAATAAATTAAAAAAACTAATAATGTTCAAAAAGAAATGTATAATAAAAGTTCACTGTCCCATCTGGGCAGTAGCCTATGGTGGAGGAGCCCTAAAAAAATGTTGTTCAAGGGGCCCTCACGGGGTTAATCCGTCCCTGCCTCTGAGCATTAGAAAAAACTGCTAAATATTCTATGACGATAAAACAAGCTAAAGTACTGTATATAAAATAAGCAAAAGGACTGTATATTTAATAATCATATTCGTGTACACTGTAGGGAGCTACAATGGAAAAAACTATGGCTCGTGGACCAACCGGTGACTTTGTACACGACTTCGTACATTTCCCATAGATTCTATGGGACTTGACCACTTGCTCCTGCCCTTCGTGTACACGGTCTGTGCCGTCTATAGTTTCTTAATGGGGGGCAGCAGAGAGCCATATGTACACAGGCCCTAGGTGGTGTCCACGACCAGTAGTTTTACATGAACCCTCAGAGGGACACTGGGCTTAACAAGTGGTCCGTGGTGGTTCTCAAAGTGAGGTCGGGGGACCCTCAGAGGGACACTGTGGGCTTATCAAGTGGTCCATGGTCGGTTCTCAAAGTGAGGTCGGGGGACCCTCAGAGGGACACTGTGGGCTTATCAAGTGGTCCGTGGTCGGTTCTCAAAGTGAGGTCGGGGGACCCTCAGAGGGACACTGTGGGCTTATCCATACCTTGGCTACAGGGGGGAAATAATTAAATGTACTTTTCATCGTGCCTGTTGCTAAGGTATGGCAACATGATTGGTGTCTTGCAAGACACCAGTCATGTTGCCATACCTTAGCCTTTCCTGAACTGACGCAGCTGTGAACATGTGTACACAGCCAGCATATTACTCAATGCCAAACTTTGCACACACACTCCTTGCCTGCCAATCCACAACCTCCACCCCTCCAGGGACCCCCAGGGCTTATCTCCCGATTAGGACACTTTCCAGCATAGTGACATGCAGAACAAACTGTCCATATAGTATGGTTTACATAAAAGTCAGTTGTCTTTCACACACACACACACACACACACACACACACACACACACACACACACACACACACACACACATATATATATATATATATATATATATATACATATATATATATATATATATATTTCATTTATTTATTTCATAAATATTTTTCATCACAATTGGGTTTGTGGGGAGCCATCCCTGCTTCAAGCTGTCACAGCATGGCACCAACACTTCAAACTAGTTAAAAAACCCAATACAGCAGATCTACAAGCACCTCACAGATCTACAAGCACCTCGCGCATGCCAGGGACAGAGTAGGTTGGCCTGTATAAGCCTTGCTGTCAACACACTATACTACACCACTCAGGCCACCAAGCCAGGTGTGGTCAATTAGTGCCTTCTTTTGATCAGTGGCTTCTGCTTGATGAGTGGCACCAGTCTGTCTTTGTTCCCTGGTCAGTCAAGTTCACTGGGAGAGAATGTTTCAGATCAGTGCAAGTGTATTTGTTTTCCATTTGGACTTACTGTGTTTTGTTGGTACAGTATGCGTGCGACTAACTAATATTTCTGATAATTCCAATTTGTTTGTTGTTTAATTAGCCGGATTGTGAATGCCCTGCATTTTTCTTTCATCTTTAGAACCACACGTGTGTAACAAAACAGAGTGGTGATCATTTGGTGTGGGTGAAGAGAAGAAAAACATTTCATTAAAGGAGTAGTTCACCCCCAAAGTGACTTTTTTTCTATTGAACTCAAGTCTCCATGGCGTGAGTAATACATTGAAAAAATAAGTCATTTTGGGGGTGAACTACTCCTTGAATGTCAGTTTTGTGGTGTTTTGACTGGACACCCTGAGGATATTGCCAGATAGACAGACAGACAGACAGACAGACAGACAGACAGACAGACAGACAGAGAATTGTAGGCCTTGCATTTATTTGACTTGGTTCCAACAGATGGCGAAAATAGCTAATCTTCAAGCTCACAATGCCTCACTGTTTGGACAAAGAGTTGAGGCGTTACATTTTGTAAAACACGGCCTTGTGAAAATAGCAGATCTACATGCTCACAACAACTCACAACGCAGGGCGGCGTGAGCATGTAGATCTGATATTTTCACAATTTCTGCCCCTAATATTTAATTTATCATTTTAAAAGTATTAAAAAGTCCTTAAATTGTCTCTTTAGAAATGTGCAGATAGCCTCTGTATACTGTTGAGTGGAAAAACAATGTTTCACATTAAGCTAAACATTTGGGACCACCCAAGATCATTTGGAGACCCCTCTAGGGGTCCCATAGTTGAACCACTGACTTATAAGGGGAGTATGGAGACCCCTCTAGGGGTCCCATAGTTGAACCACTGACTTATAAGGGGAGTATATGAGGCTGGATCCGTCTGGAACACTGCACTAGGCTCTCGCCAGCTCTGTAGCTCTCCACACTTGAACAGTTGTGTCCTTAAATTCAATTATAATAATTAACCCCTGTATATACGGGCAATAGTTTCACATGACTTTGTGTACACAGCCAATAGTTTTACATGAACATGTTCAGGCTTTAGTACTGTACTGTCTCGTGTAGCCCAACAGAGCCCATCACAGCACAACACGGCCCACCAGAGCCCAATACAGCCTACCAGAGCCCAATAGACTCCAGCAAACCTAAGTCCAGCCCAGTCCTGCCCAATAGGAGTATAGACCAGGGAAGGGGGGTAGTTAGATGACTGCACCAGACTCCACCAGGCTGCTCCATGCTCCAGCCAGCTCTGTAGATCCTGTGTACACGGCACTCCTAACTCGAAAGGTCAAGGAAAAGGGTCGTTTTAGGCGTCAAAACAGGCCCTTTGTCCTTAAAATGAATAAAAAAATCAAAAAAATATGTTTTGTTTCAGGCAGGACACACGTTTCATATTTGAAGCATGCCCGATCTGGTCCATGGCCGGTTCTCAAAGTGAGGTCGGGGGGCCCACAATGTCCCTCTGAGGGGACACGGCACAGATTGTGTACACGAAGGGCAGGAGCAAGTGTTCAAGTCCCATAGAATCTATGGGAAATGTACACAGGCGTTTACAAAGTCTCTGAGTGTCCCACCAGGCTGGAGCAGCCTGGTGTTGTCTGGTGCAGTCCTGTCTACCCTAGTCTGGCCTATTCAAGCCAGATCTGGACAGTAATGGCCTGGTGGAGTCATCTAACTACCCCCTTTCCCCGGTCTATACTCCTACTCGGCTGGGCTGGACTTAGGTTCTCATGACCCTTTACGATTGCGAAAAAGACACCGAAACCCGGATTTTTGTCCTTAAAATCAATAAAAAATCTGTTTGTTTTACGCAGGAAACACTTTTCATATTTGAAGGATGCCTGATCCGATGGAATGGGTTTCGTGTCTCTCCGACACTTTGAACCCTTTATGATTGCGAAAAAGACACGAAATGTGCACGCCACCAACACGATTACACATTCTTTCGGATAAAAGACACTTATTCTGACTTACTTTTTGACGCTGAATCCAACAAACCCGGTCTCGTGTCTCTACGACACTCCTAACTCGAAAGGTCAAGGAAAAAGCCACTGTGTACACAGGCAATAGTTTTACATGACTTTGTGTACACGGCCAATAGTTTTACATGAACATGTCTAGGCTTTAGTACTGTACTGCCTCGTATAGCCCAACAGAGCCCAGCACAGAACAGCACAGCCCACCAGAGCCCAATACAGCCCCCCAGAGCCCAACAGAGTCCAGCAAACCTAAGTCCAGCCCAGTCCTGCCGAGTAGGAGTATAGACCGGGGAAAGGGGGTAGTTAGATGACTCCACCAGGCCATTACTGTCCAGATCTGGCTTGAATAGGCCAGACTCTGTAGATCCTTGCACATGCGATTAACCACTGTGTACACGGGCATTAGTTTTAAGTTTTACATGAACCCTCAGAGGGACACTGTGGGCTTATCAAGTGGTCCATGGCCGGTTCTCAAAGTGAGGTCGGGGGGCCCACAGTGTCCCTCTGAGGGGACACGGCACAGACCGTGTACACGAAGGGCAGGAGCAAGTGTTCAAGTCCCATAGAATCTATGGGAAATGTACACAGGCATGTACAAAGTCACCAGTAGTTTTACATGAACCCTCAGAGGGACACTGTGGGCTTATCAAGTGGTCCATGGTCGGTTCTCAAAGTGAGGTCGGGGACCCTCAGAGGGACACTGTGGGCTTATCAAGTGGTCCATGGTCGGTCCTCAAAGTGAGGTCGGGGGACCCTCAGAGGGACACTGTGGGCTTATCAAGTGGTCCATGGTCGGTTCTCAAAGTGAGGTCGGGGGCCCACAGTGTCCCTCTGAGGGGACACGGCACAGACCGTGTACACGAAGGGCAGGAGCAAGTGTTCAAGTCCCATAGAATCTATGGGAAATGTACACAGGCATGTACAAAGTCACCAGTAGTTTTACATGAACCCTCAGAGGGACACTGTGGGCTTATCAAGTGGTCCATGGTCGGTTCTCAAAGTGAGGTCGGGGACCCTCAGAGGGACACTGTGGGCTTATCAAGTGGTCCATGGTCGGTCCTCAAAGTGAGGTCGGGGGACCCTCAGAGGGACACTGTGGGCTTATCAAGTGGTCCATGGTCGGTTCTCAAAGTGAGGTCGGGGGCCCACAGTGTCCCTCTGAGGGGACACGGCACAGACCGTGTACACAAAGGGCAGGAGCAAGTGTTCAAGTCCCATAGAATCTATGGGAAATGTACACAGGCGTGTACAAAGTCACCAGTAGTTTTACATGAACCCTCAGAGGGACACTGTGGGCTTATCAAGTGGTCCATGGTCGGTTCTCAAAGTGAGGTCGGGGGACCCTCAGAGGGACACTGTGGGCTTATCAAGTGGTCCATGGCCGGTTCTCAAAGTGAGGTCGGGGGGCCCACAATGTCCCTCTGAGGGGACACGGCACAGATTGTGTACACGAAGGGCAGGAGCAAGTGTTCAAGTCCCATAGAATCTATGGGAAATGTACACAGGCGTTTACAAAGTCTCTGAGTGTCCCACCAGGCTGGAGCAGCCTGGTGTTGTCTGGTGCAGTCCTGTCTACCCTAGTCTGGCCTATTCAAGCCAGATCTGGACAGTAATGGCCTGGTGGAGTCATCTAACTACCCCCTTTCCCCGGTCTATACTCCTACTCGGCTGGGCTGGACTTAGGTTTGCTGGACTCTGTTGGGCTCTGGGGGGCTGTATTGGGCTCTGGTGGGCTGTGCTGTTCTGTGCTGGGCTCTGTTGGGCTATACGAGGCAGTACAGTACTAAAGCCTAGACATGTTCATGTAAAACTATTGGCTGTGTACACAAAGTCATGTAAAACTATTGCCCGTATATACAGGGGTTAATTATTATAATTGAATTTAAGGACACAACTGTTCAAGTGTGGAGAGCTACAGAGCTGGCGAGAGCCTAGTGCAGTGTTCCAGACGGATCCAGCCTCATATACTCCCCTTATAAGTCAGTGGTTCAACTATGGGACCCCTAGAGGGGTCTCCATACTCCCCTTATAAGTCAGTGGTTCAACTATGGGACCCCTAGAGGGGTCTCCAAATGATCTTGGGTGGTCCCAAATGTTTATCTTAATGTGAAACATTGTTTTTCCACTCAACAGTATACAGAGGCTATCTGCACATTTCTAAAGAGACAATTTAAGGACTTTTTAATACTTTTAAAATGATAAATTAAATATTAGGGGCAGAAATTGTGAAAATATCAGATCTACATGCTCACGCCGCCCTGCGTTGTGAGGTGTTGTGAGCATGTAGATCTGCTATTTTCACAAGGCCGTGTTTTACAAAATGTAACGCCTCAACTCTTTGTCCAAACAGTGAGGCATTGTGAGCTTGAAGATTAGCTATTTTCGCCATCTGTTGGAACCAAGTCAAATAAATGCAAGGCCTACAATTCTCTGTCTGTCTGTCTGTCTGTCTGTCTGTCTGTCTGTCTGTCTGTCTGTCTGTCTATCTATCTGGCAATATGTTCAGGGTGTCCAGTCAAAACACCACAAAACTGACATTCAAGGAGTAGTTCACCCCCAAAATGACTTATTTTTTCAATGTATTACTCACGCCATGGAGACTTGAGTTCAATAGAAAAAAAGTCACTTTGGGGGTGAACTACTCCTTTAATGAAATGTTTTTCTTCTCTTCACCCACACCAAATGATCACCACTCTGTTTTGTTACACACGTGTGGTTCTAAAGATGAAAGAAAAATGCAGGGCATTCACAATCCGGCTAATTAAACAACAAACAAATTGGAATTATCAGAAATATTAGTTAGTCGCACGCATACTGTACCAACAAAACACAGTAAGTCCAAATGGAAAACAAATACACTTGCACTGATCTGAAACATTCTCTCCCAGTGAACTTGACTGACCAGGGAACAAAGACAGACTGGTGCCACTCATCAAGCAGAAGCCACTGATCAAAAGAAGGCACTAATTGACCACACCTGGCTTGGTGGCCTGAGTGGTGTAGTATAGTGTGTTGACAGCAAGGCTTATGCAGGCCAACCTACTCTGTCCCTATGTGCGAGGTGCTTGTAGATCTGTGAGGTGCTTGTAGATCTGCTGTATTGGGTTTTTTAACTAGTTTGAAGTGTTGGTGCCGTGCTGTGACAGCTTGAAGCAGGGATGGCTCCCCACAAACCCAATTGTGATGAAAAATATTTATGAAATAAATAAATGAAATATATATATATATATATATATATATATATATATATATATATATATATATATATATATATATATGTGTGTATATATATATATATGTGTGTGTGTGTGTGTGTGTGTGTGTGTGTGTGTGTGTGTGTGTGTGTGTGTGTGTGTGTGTGTGTGAAAGACAACTGACTTTTATGTAAACCATACTATATGGACAGTTTGTTCTGCATGTCACTATGCTGGAAAGTGTCCTAATCGGGAGATAAGCCCTGGGGGTCCCTGGAGGGGTGGAGGTTGTGGATTGGCAGGCAAGGAGTGTGTGTGCAAAGTTTGGCATTGAGTAATATGCTGGCTGTGTACACATGTTCACAGCGGCGTCAGTTCAGGAAAGGCTAAGGTATGGCAACATGACTGGTGTCTTGCAAGACACCAATCATGTTGCCATACCTTAGCAACAGGCACGATGAAAAGTACATTTAATTATTTCCCCCCTGTAGCCAAGGTATGGCAGCTGCCATAGCTTGCCATACCCAATTGACGCCCCTGCATGTTCACCTCCAGTAGGTTGGGAAAGTAGCCTGCCACCCTGTGGAAATAGGCTTGAACTGCAAGATAGGACCCTAAAACAAATAAAATGGAATAAAAAAGCATCCGTAAGACGGATGGGCGAACAAGTGGTGTCCATACGTAGATGGGGTCCCAGAGGACATGTAGAGCCCACCCCCTTATTTTTCACGCCCCCAGGGAACACACAGCGGGGTTTGGAAATTTGTCGTGTACACCAGCCCTAGGACCTCGGCTTCGTGGACCGATTTAACGATAGGGGTAATAATAGTGAAAATAATAAAAATAAACGAGTAGCCAACCTATGAAGACATCGATCACCAACTGCCGTGTCTTCAGAGGAGCACAGCTTGGCAACACCGACCATCGTCTGCTCGTAGCCGACATGCGGCTGAAGCTTAAGGCAGGAACCTTAGCCAATGCCTCCCCCAAGCTGAACTCCTCACGCCTGTTAGACCCAGCCATCATGGAGCGTTACAGCTGTACCATCGCTAACAGATTTAGCGCCCTCGCCAGTGGGATGTCTCAGGACTGGCCTCACTTTAAAAGCGAGGTCACCATGGCTTCGAAGGAATCCATCGGGCAAACAAGACCTGCTCCCAAGAAGCCCTGGATATCCCAAGCTACGTTGGATATTGTCAATAACCGACGAGCTGCTCGGCTGCGAGAAGACATGGACCTCTATCGGCGTCTAAACAGCCAAAGGAACATCTCCATCCGCCACGACCGGGAAAACTTCTGGAGAAAACAGGCGGCAGCCATGGAGTCAGCCTCCAAAAATAACAACCTGCGGCAGCTCTTCAATCTCCTCCGCCAAGGGAAAGCGGGCCCCCGTAAGCGCTGCTTCCTAGTTAAGGACGAGGCTGGGAACATCCTATCAACCGAAGCTGACTGCCTCAGTCGTTGGAAGGAGCACTTCAGTGCGCTCCTAAACCATCCTCCGCTCCCAGAAGACCCCAGTCCTACTATCCACCCCACCTTCAACCCGGACTGTCCCATCACCCCCGTCTCCCCAACAGAAGTCAAGGCAGCCCTGTCAAAGCTCAAGAACGGCAAAGCCCCAGGCCTATGTACCATCACAGCTGAGATGCTGAAGACCGGGGGCGACAACATCACCCTCTGGCTCACACAAATCATCAACCATGTGTGGGTTTCTGAGTCGCTGCCCGATGATTGGAGGCGCGGAATCATACTTCCCTTCTGAAGCATAAGGGAGACCAGCTCACTTGCAGCAACCACCGAGGCATCACCCTCCTCTCCATCCCCGGAAAATTATTCACCCGCATCCTAATAACCCGCGCTTTACCGGCAACCAGAAGCAGACGCCGCCAACAGCAAGCCGGATTTATGCCCAACCGCTCCACCACGGATCACATCTCTGCACTCCGGCTCTTAATAGAAAAGGCCCGGGAATTTAGGAAGGACCGGCACCTCTACATCGCCTTTATAGACCTTAAGGCAGCCTTTGATACTGTGGACCACGGGACTCTCTGGAACATCTTGAAGTCCCTTGGAGTCCCGGCCAAAATTACCACTCTCTTCAGGCAGCTGTACCAGGGTGCCGAAAGCTGTGTGCGTGTGAATGGCCGTGACTCAGAGTGGTTCCCTATAAACAGTGGGGTAAGGCAGGGCTGTGTCGCCGCTCCAGAACTTTTTAATTGCATCATTGACCGCCTGATGTCAAGAGTCTGTGAGCGGATTCCTGGGGTGCTATTAGGTGACTACACCCTCAGGGATCTCGAATACGCGGATGACACCACCCTGTTCAGTGAGACTGCTGAGCAGCTTTGTGAAGCCCTCCACGTATTCGATGAGGAGGCCAGGAAGTTAGGCCTGAAGATAAGCTGGCCAAAAACCGAGCTTATGCACGTAGGCAACGGACCTGACCCACCACCACTCCTCTTTGACAGCACCCCTGTCCACTTTGTCCCCACTTTTAAATATCTTGGATCATCATTGTCTAACACCGGCGACCTCAAACCTGAGATCGACCGGCGCCGTGCCCTAGCGTCCTCTGTAATGCAGTCCCTATGGAGACCGTTGTGGAGACACCGGCACATCTCGCGTGAGACAAAGCTTAGGGTCTATAATGCCTCGGTCATCTCTGTCCTGCTGTACGGCTCTGAAACCTGGCCACTGAACAACACCCTGGCAGCCAGGCTGGACGGATTCGACACCAGGGCCCTTAGGAGAATCGAAGGCATCAGCTGGAGCCAGCATGTCACGAACCAGACTTTAAGGGTCCAAACCCAACAGCCCCCAGCATCTCGTCTCGCAGCAATGCGGCGAGTGCGCTGGTACGGCCACATCATCCGCTCGCCCCTGGAACACCCAACGAGCACCATCCTGGCTTTTAATCCCCAGCTAGCCGGATGGAAAAGACCCAGAGGTGCCCCCCGCACCCGCTGGCTGGATGTGGTTGCCCAGGACCTTAGGGCCTGTAATGTGACCCTGGCACAAGCCCAACACCTTGCCCACGATAGACCCAAATGGAGAAACCTGGTTGCCACAGTTGGCTCTACGCGCCTTGAAGTGCAAGAGGACTAAGTAAGTAAGTAAGTAAGCCAACCTATGATGTCATATATTTTTGAAAGTTTTAGGGTTCCCTTATTTTGAAAATATCCTAGACAAATAATTGTTTAATTTGCTTCCTTTTAATTTGAATTGGTGCCTGTTCAGTGGTGGAAAGTACTACATTCACTAATTGATTTGGGAACTTGAGTTACTAGTTAGACATATCATTATAAACATGCTTCAGAAGCATACTTAGGCTCTTTGACAATTGAGAAATGTAAGGTTGTAGATCTGCTATTTTCAAAACCATTTTTATAGTTTTTGAAACTTGTGGAATGGTGTGTTAACACATAGTGAGTACTTTTACTTCTTAGTTACAAAATGTGAGTGCTTTTTCCAAGACAAAAGACTCCCACCCATATAGTAGGCCATGGGTTAAAAATAGCCATTTTGTCACCCCTCTCCCCACCCCTCCCCCCATGTAGGGGAGAGAAAGAGACAGAGGAGTTAATCCATTGAGAAAAAGTTTAAAATGGTAGGTTTTAATGGACATTTGCCGGTGATCTTTAGAATAACCAGACAATTAACATTTTAACGATCAATGGCCAGCAAATAGCGGCTCATGGAAACTCTTGATATAGATTAACAATGAAGATATGTTAGTGCGCTGGTGAACAGATAGTCGAACGGACCGGCAGAACAATAAACGTATTGATGAAGAAAAACAAAGTTAAAATAATAGTAGATGAACCAACAGAGAGGCACAATTGAATCCTCTCATATTTACTCCAGTCAAATCCGAAATATCAAGATAAACTTCAGTTTCTAGATCAAAACATCTCTGCTCCGCCAGCCGATTAGGCCTATAGGCTACTCAGAAGTGTAAAATAGCTAGAAGGCATATTGAAAACCTATTAACAGGTTTGGCTATCATTATTGTAATATTTTTGTGAATACATTGCGGTTTAACAAAAACTCAGACAGACAGTGTCTGGAATAGAATATTATGTTTAACTTAACCAATATCGTGCAGATGTACCTATTTAATGTAATAAACCCTCAAAGTATACTGACCGAAATGGAGCGTCGCTGGTTCGGACATCTGTCCCTCTGGTGCAGCTGGTATCATTGGCCAGTCGCCTGAGATAAGTTTTTTCCAAAAAGCAATCCATGATCGACAAAGCCTCTACCGCTGGCACCCAGAGTTCTGACGCCGTTTCGAAGGACCAATTTGATAGCTATGAAAATTAAACCTTTATATCGCAAACATTATCTAAAAAGGAAAGGACGCAAGGCCAGCTATAAGGAGGGTAGAAAGTGTTCCTTCCATCAGTTTATTCCAAGCAAATCTGAGGCCACCAGACCCAGCATTCATTTTACATAGTCAGTTTACAAGTCCCTCCCCAAGGGAGAAACACAAAGACAAAGGATTTCACATCAACATAACAGGTCCTGAAACACCCCCACATCATAAATACCTTAACTCTAACGAAGGATTTTGGACTTCATGTTAGGTTTTAGGGTAGCTTGTAGTTGCTTACATAAAAATCAACATGCAAATGATTATAAGAGAAACACACTATAAAAATCCATTTATCACTCTGGGGTTAGCTTTTCAAATGGGGGTCCGTGGGCTGATAAGTGTCCTTGACATGAAAAAGTTTGAGAACCACTGCTGCTTCACTGTCGCGCAATGAAGGAGAGAGAGAATCTTATTTCTATAGTCCACCTCTCTGTAAGGCTATAGCTATAGCCTTGTAAACAACTAATGTTTACATTTAGGCTATGTTATTCAATATACATTTTAGCAACAAATATACAGTTTCCATTATGTTATAGCATTTTCTGTGAATTAATAATTCTACACAATCTGCGTTTTCTGTGAATTAATTATATTCTACTACACAATCTACAGTTTAACCTGCAGTGATTCCCTGCCATTTCCTTCTCAAGGAGCCCCAATTTGATATAAATTAGCCTAGGTCATTTGATATGATTTTAATCTCTGGGACATCAATCTACATGGTCAAAAGCCAGCGTTAATTAATTGAATATGAGAAAAGAAAATGGTAGGCCTTTACCAAATGTTCACATCGTATGCCTGCTTACATTGGCACCGTGGCACATACAGTCTTATATTCAAAACTAGAAAATATTGTTCCTTCGAAACAATTGTGGGCTCGCTTCAAGCCAAAAAATAATGGCTATAAAAGTACAAAATGTCAAGATCGCAGGCAGTGCTATCTTTGACGTTACTGATGCAATTGGACGCTGCATGTGTGATTTGAGGCATTTTGTTCCAAAAATGTGTTATGAAAAAGTTGACCCGCTGGTGGCGCTATAACAGGCCAATGTGAGAAGGGTGGTATCTGTTCCTTGACCTAGTGGGAATGTGCATGCAAAATGTCACGCACATCGCAGGCTGTGTTCATGATTTGAGGCGTTTTTGGCCACTTTATCGCTGCTTGCAGCTATATTTATTATTATTCATATTATTTAAAAACATTGTGCATGTCAGATGTTTTACAAACTGCTCAAATTATATAGCGCCCCCCTTTGGCCATTATGGGTAAGATTGGTTTCAGTGAACTAACCCTCTACACTATTTTGTCATGAAAATGTGACTTTGCGTGTATGTTTTAGAGGCAGAAGAATAATTTGCATAAAACTGCAATATTCATTGAATTATTAAAAAAGATTTTTTCAATTAAAAATAAAAATCCGATCAGACAGAACTTTAGATATAGATCCAAAGTTCATGTAAAAAAAAGTTCAGTGCACGTGACGCAAAAATCCCAGGATAAAACCGTGTTTAAGCGTTTTACAAACTGCTCAAAATGGCGGAAAATCAAAGGGTGGAGCTTATTTAACTACTTACTTAACACCTCAGGGTGACTTGCGACCTCAGGTTGACATGCGACCTCTTGGCCATCTGGCCAGTGATGTATATGGGTTGAGTTACTCATATATGGAGACCCCTTCATGATAGTTATGTTATGTCAAAACATGCCCATATGGACATTACCAAATATGGGCATTTCCATATATGTCCTTAATATTGATAACATAATATCCTTAATAAGGTCCTTAATATTGACAATATAGGAATCTCCATATATGGGCATAAAACGTACGTTAATTAGTAATGCCAAGCAGGGCCTTGGTGAGTTCGGGCCTTGGTTTGATGCCTGTGGATCTCCATATATTGGCATAAGGGGGTACCCTATAGGGGTGTGAAAGAATATTCTATATTCGAATATTCGTTCGAATGATAACAATAAAAGAATATTCGAAAGTAAAAAATTGAGCTTCGAATTAATTTATATTTAATTAAAACAAATCTACCGCACTTCTCGCGAGATTCTGGGCGCATGGAACGTTAAAAGGTGGCTGGTCTCGCATGGCAGAAGTCTCCATTCGCTGCTGCAAAAGTGGGCTGATCTACAAGTCCACAATACGTCGCTGATCCAATACGTTGTGAGCTTGTAAATTAAGGGTGCCTATTTAGCGACACCGTCATACAGCGAAGAATAAACCTCCAGCTGCTAAACTTTCCCTTCACTCACACTGTCCCTCACACACAGATGCAGCTTCACAGGGTACACTGTGGCACACACTGTGTGTGAGGGACAGTGCCTGAGCCTATGCATGCTAACGTTGTCATTGATTAACGAGTCAAGCTGAAACGGGCGACTCATTTGCTAGTGACGGGAAGGAACAAGACTTTTCCACCGAAAACACAATATAAAAAAGCATGGATTTCTTCTCTCACCGAGTCAGTCTCCTCGCACGCAGCCACGGTAACGGTAAAACTTCCTCCGTCACTCACACTGCTCTTGTAGACTACCCAATTTGGTTCAAACCAAAACATAATCCATTGGTGTGATTATAATTGCTCGTTTCATGTCGTGGCTGTTCCAAATCAATCACAGCTGCTGTGACGCTTCGCAACGAACGACGATCCGATTCTGCTGTTGCTTTTACCAACGCACTGAACGCAGGCACGCATAGCCGCGGGAACTAATCTGAGGCAGGAGGGGCTGTCGATCGTGTCACGCGCGCAAAAAATCGCGGTTATTTGCGGATTTTAATTGTGTTTTATAACCTTTTTTGCAGGTTTTATTCGGGTTTCCGCGGTTTATTTTTTAGCTAAATGTAACACAATTGGGAACTGCACACTAAACTTTCCCTTTGCCTCTCCAAACGGGCTGTGGACAGTGCGGAGACATATAAAAAAATGCACACACAGTGGCCATATGCCACTGATCTGATTGCAGCCAGCAGGATATTATTAGATGCTATATAGATGGATTTCTTGGTACCAACACTGAGACAGCAAGTGCCTGTTTCATAGGCCTATATACCAATCATTTATTTTTTCCCAATAGAAACGGCCAAACCTATTTTGGGGAGCGCATTGAGTAGGCCTACAGCTGATAATATACAAGCTCACTGTCAGTTGTCAGTAACGAGGCTTAGCTGATATGTAACAGCATTTTTATTAACCCTTTTAACAAATCAATTAAATAGCCTAAACATGAGCGAGGAGCAGGAGGATATATAGATGGCACAGAATTAGTCTGGTAGGATTCACCTTGAAACATGGGCTGCATATTGTTGTAGTGTTTTTGGTTGGTTTCTGTTCTGGATGTTTTGAAGGTTTGCACAGGGCTCTACTTCCTGTATTGTCCCAGCTCAGATTCTGAGCCTGGGACAACTTCCTGCCCAGGAATATCATAGTTTTGGCCCAGAGGTTCTTCTCGCCCCCCTAGTGGCGAGAAAAAGAACCTCTGGGAACTCAGATTGGCACAGAATAAACATCAGAACAATGCGCCGATCATCTTCAAAATAAAGTGCGCTCAAAACTAGACTCACACTGGCATGGCACAGCCACAGTGGCGGCGATAATAGGCTAGGCCGCCTATATTAAAATAAAACATAGACAAAGTGCACAGAAAGTCTGGCAAACATGGCAATACCACAAAAAAAAACAATTAATTATTAGACCTATTGCATAAATTGCATTGGTACACAGGGCGATGAAAAAACAAACAAAAACAATGTGTATAAAGTGCAGTAGCTGGCACAAAAGAAAGAAAATATAAAAAACAAACATAATCAGTTGTGTAATGTAACTAAACATTTGTTAGGTAGGCCTATCTGTAGGCTACTTTACTGGAGTGGAGTATATTTCCAATAAGCCCATTTTACTTCTAGGCCTAAGGCCTAAACTCCAGTACTCCACATCTTGGATTAAAAAATAATTGTACTTTTACTCCACTATTTGAAAACTTTGGTTAATAGTTACTTTGCAGATAGCCTACACATTATTATAAACCATACAAAAAACAATTTAGCCCAATTTTAGGCTATTAATAGCCTATATGCCCTGGCAGCGGCCCATCTTCAATGCGTCCTGGCGGTGCCAGCGGCCCAGCGCCCATCTCGTCATTATTACCCTGCAATGAGAGTAATGGATGTATTATTGATATGAAAATAAAACTGTATTATTATGACAACATATTAATGTGTCCTAGTAGGCCTACATAACATTTGCAGCAACAGTTGGCACATAAGAAGCCTGACCAACGTCAGAACGCAACATAATAGTATTAAGTAATATGATGATTATTATTATTATTATTACCTTGAATTATTCCAAATGTGCTCTTGCGCTCTGGGGTAACGCTGATGAATTCCCTCATCATGGCATGTATGTCCAGGGTCTGCAGAATGTCACTGTGTACATGCATAAGGGACAGATGTGTCAGTCTTTTCTGGGTCATTGTGCTGCGTGTCCACGTCTTAAGCCTCCGAAGGGAGGAGAAGGATCTCTCTGAAGATGCAACAGATATTGGCAGACTGAGGCACAACTTTATGAGGTTTTCGACATCTCTGAACATTTCCCTGGTTTGTGGTTGAAGTTTGGAGAGACATGAACCAACTTCTGCTACTGCATTTCGAATTCTTAGTTTTTTCTCCCAGCATTTTGAGTTGGAGCTGCAGGCGATCTGTGTCAAGCTGCTCGGGAAGATGAAGCGCCTGTGCGTCAAATTCAAAGGTGCCATTTGCTGCGTTGATAACGGTCCTCTCTCTGCTTGCTGCTATACGCATGCTGTCCTGGTCAAATCTCCTCTTCAGCTCAGAGTGCACCAGGTCTACAGCTTCATAAAACTCGCGTCTCCACGGGTCCACTCCTGATTCATCAGCCAGCATTTCGGGCTCCTCTGTATGACGTAAGCGGGCTGGGGTTTTGCTCACTCTTGGTGGGGCAGTGGGCATTTTCAGGCCGAGTTTGTGGGCACATGTTGTCACCTTGGCTGTTATCTTTCCCACGAAGTCATCGTCTCTCAGTTCTGCTACCTGGGCTGTCAGAACATTTGCGCACTCTAATGCTCCTAGTGCACTGGCGTTTGAGCTCTGCAGAGGTTCTTCTCGCCCCCCTAGTGGCGAGAAAAAGAACCTCTGGGAACTCAGATTGGCACAGAATAAACATCAGAACAATGCGCCGATCATCTTCAAAATAAAGTGCGCTCAAAACTAGACTCACACTGGCATGGCACAGCCACAGTGGCGGCGATAATAGGCTAGGCCGCCTATATTAAAATAAAACATAGACAAAGTGCACAGAAAGTCTGGCAAACATGGCAATACCACAAAAAAAAACAATTAATTATTAGACCTATTGCATAAATTGCATTGGTACACAGGGCGATGAAAAAACAAACAAAAACAATGTGTATAAAGTGCAGTAGCTGGCACAAAAGAAAGAAAATATAAAAAACAAACATAATCAGTTGTGTAATGTAACTAAACATTTGTTAGGTAGGCCTATCTGTAGGCTACTTTACTGGAGTGGAGTATATTTCCAATAAGCCCATTTTACTTCTAGGCCTAAGGCCTAAACTCCAGTACTCCACATCTTGGATTAAAAAATAATTGTACTTTTACTCCACTATTTGAAAACTTTGGTTAATAGTTACTTTGCAGATAGCCTACACATTATTATAAACCATACAAAAAACAATTTAGCCCAATTTTAGGCTATTAATAGCCTATATGCCCTGGCAGCGGCCCATCTTCAATGCGTCCTGGCGGTGCCAGCGGCCCAGCGCCCATCTCGTCATTATTACCCTGCAATGAGAGTAATGGATGTATTATTGATATGAAAATAAAACTGTATTATTATGACAACATATTAATGTGTCCTAGTAGGCCTACATAACATTTGCAGCAACAGTTGGCACATAAGAAGCCTGACCAACGTCAGAACGCAACATAATAGTATTAAGTAATATGATGATTATTATTATTATTATTACCTTGAATTATTCCAAATGTGCTCTTGCGCTCTGGGGTAACGCTGATGAATTCCCTCATCATGGCATGTATGTCCAGGGTCTGCAGAATGTCACTGTGTACATGCATAAGGGACAGATGTGTCAGTCTTTTCTGGGTCATTGTGCTGCGTGTCCACGTCTTAAGCCTCCGAAGGGAGGAGAAGGATCTCTCTGAAGATGCAACAGATATTGGCAGACTGAGGCACAACTTTATGAGGTTTTCGACATCTCTGAACATTTCCCTGGTTTGTGGTTGAAGTTTGGAGAGACATGAACCAACTTCTGCTACTGCATTTCGAATTCTTAGTTTTTTCTCCCAGCATTTTGAGTTGGAGCTGCAGGCGATCTGTGTCAAGCTGCTCGGGAAGATGAAGCGCCTGTGCGTCAAATTCAAAGGTGCCATTTGCTGCGTTGATAACGGTCCTCTCTCTGCTTGCTGCTATACGCATGCTGTCCTGGTCAAATCTCCTCTTCAGCTCAGAGTGCACCAGGTCTACAGCTTCATAAAACTCGCGTCTCCACGGGTCCACTCCTGATTCATCAGCCAGCATTTCGGGCTCCTCTGTATGACGTAAGCGGGCTGGGGTTTTGCTCACTCTTGGTGGGGCAGTGGGCATTTTCAGGCCGAGTTTGTGGGCACATGTTGTCACCTTGGCTGTTATCTTTCCCACGAAGTCATCGTCTCTCAGTTCTGCTACCTGGGCTGTCAGAACATTTGCGCACTCTAATGCTCCTAGTGCACTGGCGTTTGAGCTCTGCAGGGTTTTGGCCACTATCTCACAGGGCTCGAACAGTGCTTTACAGCAAAGAAGCGAAAACAACGTTTTTCCTTTCAGTGCCTGTTTGTGCAGGCCCTTGATTTTCGGTCTTGTTTCCTTTCTTACACTGTTGTCATCTTTTAGTGTGTCAAGTGTGGCTACTAGAGTGCTGTATGAGTCGCAGACGCGCGTAATTGCCTTTGCGCGCACGCACCACCGGGTTGGGCACAGACTCAAAATATTGATCACCACTTCATCTCCACCAAAGAGAGACTCAAAAAGTTGCGTGCGTTTTGATGACTCGTTTATGACCACTGCTACACCCTGAACAAAGTGCAGTGCATCCGCCACAAGGCTCACGTCACGGGCAACTTCTTGCAATACCAGGTCCAGAGAATGGTTACAACAGTGAACATACATCGATCCTGGGCACAGCTCTTTCAGTCGTGCTTGTACGCCGGAAAAACGTCCTGACATGTTGCTTGCACCATCAAAACAAAACCCAGCAAGCCGTTCAATGGGGATGTTTAAACGCAGAAAAACGTCCTTCACACAGTTAAACAGCGTTTCTGCAGTAGAGTCGGGGGCGTTGTAGTATCCCAAAAAATCACAGTGTGACTCCAGGTTCTTATCCACATATTGTAGGCTGCATGAGAATTGTTCCATCGTACTGATGTCGGTTGTGCCATCAGCTGTCAATCCATAGAAAGCACATTCTGACGAGCGTGTCACTATCTCCCTCTGTATGGCGCGGCCAAACATTTGAATGACCTCATTCTGGATAGTATCTGACATCCAGTTATCTCTCCTGCGCATCCATTCATGTTCTTTTGGGAGATTGAATGTGCGTTCCAGCATGTACTCATATAAAATACCATCACGAGTACTATCTCCTCGGAATGGTATAGACTGGCACCCGAGGAAACGAATGGATCTGAATAACAGCTCCAAAACACTCATTGCTATTTTTTGCTGTTCAGCAGCTACATTTGATAGCATGGCACTGATTGGTGTGTCTCCGAGACTGCTCAGCTTTTGTACAGATCTTGAGTGCGCGTCTGACCGTTCATGCTCCTTGAATTTGTCTATAGCTTTTCGCCAATTAGTGAAACCACCTTTGACAAATGTGTTGTCAAGCCTCACTGTCTCTTGACTGATTAGTTTTTTCTCAACTGCAGAAATACACGAAAAGCACACAACACAGTCACTGTTCTTCACATAGTGTAACCATGGCCATTTTTCAAACCATGTAGGTTTGCACGATCTGTTATAGGTTTCCTTTCCAAACCTTTTCCCTGGGAAATTGAAGTCCTTGGGCTGGAAGGGTTTCTCAAGTGCAGCTAAACTAGGCATGGTACTCGCCCTCGCTGCAGGTGCAGCCGGGAGACTCGGCCCCGGCTCAGCCGGCTGGACAGTGCTTCTGCTGGGGTGAGAATCTCCCAGAGGCCGTGGAACCTCCGCGTCCTCCACAGGCTCAATTTCCTCCTCCTCCTCCGATGATGATGACAACAAATTGACCGACTCATCTTCAACAACACAACTCTTTTTTGATTTAGGCCCACCAAAGAAATCTGTCATACGTTTCTGAGCCATGATGTAGATGGAAACAAAACAACCTGCTGACAGTGACAGCTGACAGCTTCATGCGTCCCGCGCGTAAAAGGTAAACAGGAAACTGCGCCTGCGGACAGGTCTGCTGCCAGTAAACACAGATTCGTGATGATGATAATAATAACAAAAGTCAAACGTGTTGTTTAAGAATATTCTTTTTTTTTTTTTTTCCCCAAACCCCCTTGTGGGGGGGCGGGAGGGGGGGCGGTGGGACCTGGGGGAGGGGGGGCGGGCGCACCCTCAGCACCCCTACTTCCCTCGGCTATGCAGGCACGTGCACACAGACATCAAACAGGGCTTGAGCCCCTGCCCTTTTAACAGAGAATTGTCCACCAAAAGGCCCTTTTAGAAAAGTCAGCCCCTGCCTCTCTTAACATTCTTTGCACGTCCCTGACCAACGCGGACCTGCACACAGTAAAGCGATAGAAGCGACTGTCTAGAATAAACAGCTTCGAAGTGCGAATGAATTATTCGATATTTTCGAATATTCAAATTTATTCGAATCAACGGTGGATTTTCGGGCGAATATTCGAATGCTATTTTTGGCAAATTTTCACAGCCCTAGTACCCTAACATTCTCATTTTCAGCCTGGGATTTATGACATCAGAAATCTCCATGTATGGGCATATTTTTTTTTTCTTTTTCTGTGAATGACCATATATGGACTTTTATACCCTGAGAAATCTCGTAGCTTGTCTGACTGTCAGTACAGGAAGTGATGTCAGGCATGGAAGGTTTTTTTCTTTTTCTGGGAATGACCATATATGGACTTTTATACCCTGAGAAATCTCGTAGCTTGTCTGACTGTCAGTACAGGAAGTGATGTCACGTGACATCCTTTTTATGCCCATATATGAGTCATTCTGTACCACATCACTGTGACTCACTGACATCCAGTGTTGGGAAGAACGTTGTTACTTGTAACGGTGTTACGTAACGAAACTACTTTTCTCAGTAACTAATAACGTAACTCGTTAATTACCTTTCCCATTCAATAACGCCGTTCTAGTTACTGTGGTGTAAAGTGGCTAGTTACTTTCAGTGGTCCAAATGAACTGTTTCTCTCCGCAGCGGAGAGCAGACTGAGAGCGGCAGCAGAGCGGCAGCAGAGCGGAGCCTCCCTGTCTGCTGCCTGTCATAAACTGCCTCTGCCTGTCTGTGGTAAAGTGAAAGACGTGCCTGGCCTACCACACTAACTTGATGCACTGTAGAGGAGCAATGATTGGTTGACCTAGCTTAAAGCTTCAGGCTAAGCCAATCAGAGACGGCCTTGGGCGGGTCTTAAAAAATACACACAAACTTAAAGCCAACGCACACACATTGTCACATAAACGGTGAAGAGAGACGGAGCAGAGAGTTCTCGACCGTGTCTCCAAATGCTGACGAGATCTCGAGACAACAGCAGCTTTGCAACTTGGAAACATTATTTTAACTTTGTGGAGATAAATGGCGCTAAAATCTACTCCACCAAAATCGCCACAGCATGTCACCCAGAGTGAACCAAACAGATTGATTGCCAAGCCACGTAATGCAAGTGCTAGCTAGATATGGAACATGCTTCTTGATCAATTATGCTTTCCATTGCAACCTTTCAGTCTGTTGCCTTCAGAGAACTAGTCGTGTTGCACAGCAGTACGATAAGTTCACAACTTGGTTTGAAAAAGGCTACAATGAATATATGCCTGTCAACATTTCTAAACATATCTTTAGCTTTATTGTTCCACTGCATTTATATGCATAAGTGCTACAATGAAAGGGAGTTGTCTTTTTTTCTTCATAAGGTCATTAATGAAGCCCCCTAAAAAAAGAAAAGAAAGTGTAACTGACTTTTTCCAGAATGCTTCGTTTTGATTATATATATTTTTTTAAAGTAAAGTAAGGTAACTAGTAACTAGTTACTTTTATAATTTAGTAACTAGTAACATAACAAGTTACTTTTTCAGAGCAGTAACTAGTAAAGTAATAAGTTACTTTTTTATAGTAACTTGCCCAACACTGCTGACATCACACTGACATCACTTCCTGTACAGCCAGACAGACAGCCAGACAGACAGACAGACAGCCAGACAGACAGACAGACAGACAGACAGACAGACAGACAGACAGACAGACAGACAGACAGACAGACTAGTCCCCCCAGGAATCCGCGATTCCGCGATCGCTGTATTTATCGCAGAATTCGCGACCACCCGCGGAATTCTCGGCCATTCGCGGACTTTTCTGACGTCCGCGGAATAACGGTCGCGAGTGGCAGCAGAGCGGCGGGAGTAGTCATTACTACTATTATAAAACGATGTGTACATGGTCTGGCCAGTGGCCACCTCATACAGAGCCTGGGGGAATAGCTTAGCTTCCCTCCTGCTAGTTGCACTGACGCTGTATTGGTCCGGTCCCAAATTCGTTCCTGACAGAAACTGTGTCCTGAACTATAGTTCCTCTCTATGCCTCTATGGTCCTGGCAATAACAATGCAGAGGAGAATAAATAAATATTACACCCATACTAGGTAGTAGGTAGGCTATCCTCTAAAATGTGGTTATTATGAGCAGGGTTTGCATGACAATATAGTCTTTGCAACAGAAAGTAATTATTAAAAACAATAACAATTAGAAATATATAGATTTAATATTAGATTTGTATTCTCAAAAATGATTATTTGATTATTCTAACTACTAATTACAATTAATTGTAGCTATTTCATGAAGGGTTTTACTTGATTATTAGAACTATATCATTTTTACTTGATAACTGGTCATTTTAGGTTGTTTTTTAATGTCCGCGGAATCAAGAATTGTTCACCACAGAATTCCGCAGAATCAGGATTGTTCTCCGCGGAATCAAGAATTTTTCTCCACGGATTCCTGGGGGGACTAACAGACAGACAGACAGACAGACAGACAGACAAGCTACAAGGTTTTTCAGGGTATAATGCGACCTTCGGTCACAACAAAAACAAAGACACAGATGTCTTCCACTTGAGTCAAGGCACGCGTGTAAGCAACTTGCATGTCTTCAAACGAAACGAGGCATGACTTATGCCCGTTTAAAGTTTGAATTTTCAAACACTTTGTATAGCGCCCCCCTTTGGCCAATTGGATTAAGATTGGTTTCAGTGATATTTGGACTAACCCTCTACATCTTTGCCAAATGCCATGAACGTGTGACTTTGCATGTATGATTTAGAGGCAGAAGAATAATTTGCATAAAACTGCAATATTCATTGAATTATTAAAGAATAATGTTTCACTTTAAAAAGAAATCCGACCAGACAGTTTGACCGTATTGGTCCAAACTTCATATGAAAAAGGTTCTGTGCGCGTGACGCGGAAATCCCAGGAGGAGATAGATTTTTATGTTTTTTCATATATTTCAAAATGGTCGGAGATCTAAAGGTCAAAGGTCAAAAGTCAGATGTCAAAATTGTTCGGCATGAGGAGACGCATATGTGTGTCCAGGTTTCATGGCTGTACGTCAAACAGAGCATGAGATATACACCTGTTCAAAGTTTGCACTTTCAAAGGCTTCCTACAACGCCACCCTTTGGCCAAAAGTAATAGCACACGTCGCCACAGTAAGATGAACACATTGATGTTTGAATATAGATTTTCAGTGTAGGAGTAGAAAGGTGCCAAAGGTTTGAGGAGAACTTGATAGATAAATATCTAGAAAATGTGCAACTTGTGAAATTGCGAGTGTGGTTGCCCGCCCTGCCCCGGCGCGAGTCGCGGGGATGCGCCGACGGGACCCCGAGGAAAAAGTCGGGGCCCGAGGGAGACGACGTCGGGACGGATACAGTCGGGGCCTTGCGACGCATGATTCGAAAAGGTGCCGTTCGGATGCATTCGTGATGTAAGGATATGGTTTGTTGTTTTACAAAAATAGGCTCCTCCCACAAATTTTGCCAGGCGATCCCGAGATCGTTTGTGTTTCGTTTTGAGAGGGTCGTTCCCCCTGAAAAACACGTTTTGGCACGAAGCGGTTACGTTTTACTCGTTTGTGGTGCACCCTATGGGTCGAAGTGGAAATGCTTTTGGGGATTCTTTGAGTATTCCACCCGCGACTTGTGGTTAAAATTTGGTGTTGACTGGATGTTTTGTTTGTGATTTATGGCTATTTTCTGCGAAACAGGCCCCTCCCGCTGACTTTGGAAGCCGGTTACGGACAAACGGTATGGACTAGACATATCGCTTGAGTATGTTTATCACATGGGTCCATAGATCTTGTGTACCAATTTTTGTGACATTTGGAGAAAATATGTGGGAAAAGGAGCAAAAAGTGTGTTTTGGAGAAAATTCTAAATGGCGGAAAATCTATCCAGACGCAAATGGGCGGGGCCTATAAGGGGAGATGCGTCATGACCCAAGGAATCCAGGGAAAAGGGAATTTTTATAGCACCACCATGAGGCCGACTGATGTAATTATTTTTTTGTACATTTTCGTAATTATGATGAACCTCCGCTCCAAGTGTTGTAACTTCAGGCCTTATCGTTTCCAAGAGAAAAATACTGGAATGGGTGAATTAAAGACCAAATGAAATTACTATTTTGGGTATTTTATTTTGAAGTTTCAGTCTGAAAAGGAAGCCTGTGTGTTTCTGAACCAATGAGAAGGGACCAGCCCTTCAGGTGATGGGATGTAAAATATGAGTAATGGGAGTAACGGGAGCCAGCAATGGGAAACAAACAGGTGAATGTAATCAAAGGTTCATTTATATTCAAAAAGTCTATCTATGTCATCATCATCATTTTTTTTTTGGCGTCTAATGTTAGGAATGCCCATAT
This sequence comes from Nannobrachium achirus, assembly GCF_963921795.1. Taxonomy (NCBI): domain Eukaryota; kingdom Metazoa; phylum Chordata; class Actinopteri; order Myctophiformes; family Myctophidae; genus Nannobrachium; species Nannobrachium achirus. The sequence continues at coordinate 58,975,954 of NC_137814.1, forward strand.
GATTACCACAGATAAGCTCTAAAAGTGTGAAAAACATATTTTTCATTTCACTGGGTCTTTAATTTTCCCCATTGACTCCCCATTGAAAAATTAATTCACTAATAAATTAATATCAATTAAACTATACAGCCTTTCTCTTAGCAAAATGATAGCACACGATTCCCGATGAAGCCGGTCGATTTGACATATAGCGCAAGTGGGACCTCCTCCAAACTAAAAGTGATCTCACCTCAATGTCAGGTACCTTCGCTTCAAACTGTTCCCAGCATGCCTTAATTAACCACGCATCGTGTCTCAAGTTTCCTTCCTCCAGTGTTGCTTTATTGCATTGTGTGACATTTGCATGCCTCAGACTTTCTCACCAACAGAGAATACCTGATCAAATTAAAGTATACTGTTTCAGCTACCTTGCCAAACCAAACAAACAGCAGGTCTACAAGCTCACAACACGTGAGATGTGCATTATTACATTCCATTCACACACACATTCATACACCGATGGTGGAGGAAACCATGCAAGATACCAACAGAGTCTTGCTGAAGGACTGCTCAATCCCGTGTTCTAATGACGGTTTCTCTACCCCTGAGCCACTGCCACTATATATAATAGCCTTATGATATATAATCAGATTCAGCTTTATTGTCACGTAACAGGTTTACAGAATTAAAACTATATAATAATAGTTCCCATGCATAGTTCCCATCATCATTATTAATTCCCTAGAAAAAAGAACGGGAAGAGAGAGGGGGTGTAGCATAATAACGGCTCATAATGTAATGTAATAATCAGCTCATAATGTAAAAAAAAAGAAAATGAGCAAATAACGTAATAACGGATATTTCAATAATGTAATAATGTGTTACATTAAGAACCTCCACATAGGAGGCTCATAATGTAATACAACTTCATAATGTAACTAGAAGAAGTGCTCTTCTGAGCACAGGTCTCCACCAGGCCACGCGTCCTGGTGGTGCTATAATAGGCCAATGTAAAAAGGGTGGCATATGTTCTTCACCAATCTTAGACCTTTCATGGCACCATCATGAGGCTGATTTGAACATTTTGTAGTGTAATTTCTTCCTTGGCCTTTTGCGAATGTGCGTGCACAATTTCATTACAATTGCACGCTGTGTTTGATTTGAGGCATTTTGTTCGAAACGGATCAATCCTGCAATGTTTGGAGGCCAATCTTAGCCAATCAGGATGGACTATTTAATATGGGACAGATCCATCTTGATCATATGACTGTAGAGATACCGTGTACGTTCATTTTGGGTAAAATCTGAAGTAATATCCAAAAATGTGTCTTACATAAGTCGGCCTCCTAGTGGCGCTATAAAAGGCTGATGTGAAAATGCAAGGAAAGGGTTTTTCCTTGGCCTATAGTGAGTGCGCTTACAAAGTTTGAAACTGATCGGTAGAATTATAGGTAAAACCACAAATTGGCCTGTTATAGCGCCACCATGAGGTTGATTTAAAAATGTTGAAGTGGCATTTCTTCCTCGGCCTAGTGGGAACATGTGTGCGCGATTTCATGTTAATTGCACTCTGCGTTTGTGATTTGAGGCATTTTGTCCAAAACAGACCAATCTTACAAACTTTGAAAGCCAATCTGGATTAGTCGGGGGCGTTAGGGATATTTTGCGCTAATCAGTCTAAATGATTTAGCCAGGGCGCCCGAGTCGGCGACCTTCAGGGTCGCCACAGTGGCCAAATCAAGTTGGGCTCCCATTGACTTTCTATACAGGAGGAAAATACCCAGAAAAACTTTTTTTTTCTGGGTATTTAAGTAGGACCTGCTGGGTCTAACTAGGGGTTTTTGCACAAAAAAACATTCCTTGGGCTAGAAATTGCCTCAGAAAACGATGGATGTATGGGTGAGCATTCATGTTAGTCGGAGGCCTTAGGATTTTTTTCTCGTGCTAATCAGTCTAAAAGCGCCAAATTTTGCACAGATGTAGCCCAGGGCATGCTCTAATGATTTAGCTAGGGCGCCCGAGTCGGCGACCTTCGGGGTCGGCACAGCTCCAGAAAACACACACAAAACTCTGAAAAGTGATGACTCATCACTTTATGGACAATCAGACAGATCCATGTCGATCACATGACTGTAGAGATACTGTCTACCGATTTGCGTGATTTTTGGACAAAATCTGTAGGAGTAGTGTACAGAAATGTGTTTTGCAAACATCGGCCTCATGGTGGCGCTAGAACAGGGCCATTTGAAAAATGGGAGAGTATGTTTTCGTCCTCTGTCCGTCCGTGCGTCCGTCCGTCCGTGTGTGCGTGCGTCCACCCAGTTTGTTACCAGCTAATCTCCCTCGCCGTTGGCCCGGTCGCTGCCAAAATGAGCACACACACTCCCTGGATAGTGGATACCAATTCAGAACCTCTGCCCCACATTTTTCAAATGGCCCTGTTCTAGCACCACCATGAGGCCGATGTTTGCAAAATACATTTCTGTACACTACTCTTACAGATTTTGTCCACAAATCCTACAAATCGGTAGACAGCATCTCTAGTCATGTGATCAACATGGATCTGTCCGATTTTCCATATTCCATCCTGACTGGATACAATTGGCTTCCAAAGTTTGCAGGATTGCTCCGTTTTGAACAAAATGCCTCGAATCATGAACACAGCGTGCAATCTTGGTGAAATTGGGCGCACGCACACGTTCCCACTAGGCCGAGGAAGAAATGCCACTTCAAATTTCTCAAATCAGCCTCATGGTGGTGCTATAACAGGGCAATTTGTGTTTTTACTTTTAACTCCACCGATAAGTGGAAAACTTTGTATGCACACTCCCTAGAGACTAAGGATAAACCTTTGCCCTCATTTTTCACATTTGCCTTTTATAACGCCACCAGGAGGACAACCTATGTAAAACACATTCTTTGCTATTACTCCATCAGATTTTCTCCAAGAATCATGCAAATAAGTACGCAGTATCTCTATAGTCATGTAATCAATTCCGATCCGACTAATATTTCATATTCCATCCTAATTGGCTAATATTGGCTTCCCAAGTTTGAAGGATTGCTCCGTTTTTGAACAAAATGTCTCATATCATTACATAGTTCATAGACTATGCTTTTGTAGACTGGTGACCTTCCTTCCCTGCATGATATAGCCTACAATACTGCCATGATATTGAACATGAAACTGCCTATGACACTGCCATGATACTGACCATGATACTGACATGATACTGACCATGATACTGACATTATACTGACCATGATACCAACCATGATACTGACATGATACTGACCATGACACTGACATGATACTGACCAGGCTACAGACAATGATACTGACCAGGATACTGACATGATACTGACCATGACACTGACATGATACTGACCATGATACTGACATGATACTGACCATGATACTGACATGATACTGACCATGATACTGACATGATACTGACCATGATACTGACCATGATACTGACATGATACTGACCATGATACTGACCATGATACTAATCATGATACTGACATGAAACTGACCATGATACTAATCATGATACTGACATGATACTGACCATGATACTAATCATGATACTGACATGACACTGACATGATACTGACCATGATACTGACCATGATACTAATCATGATACTGACATGATACTGACATGATACTGACCATGATACTGACATGATACTGACCATGATACTGACCATGATACTAATCATGATACTGACAATGATACTGACCAGGATACTGACATGATAATGAGATGCTTAAGCTATGATTGTGCTCTGTTCAGAAGGAGCTGTTTTCTACCCAGATAAAAAATGGCAGAACTGTAATTAAATTAAAGATGATTTCAAAGTGTCAAAGGAACCTCCTCCAACCTAAGTGATCTCACCTCTGATCAATGTCAGCTAACCTGCTGCTTGTTCGTGACATCAAAATCCTGGCATGCCTTCATTAATCACTTGTGTACTTTTCGGTCTCTCAAGTTTCCTTTTAACAGTGTTGCCTTTGTGTGATGTGCATGTGTATTAAGACATAGATACAGTAGGAGGAAACAAAAAGCTCTCTACTGTCACATTAATTAATCTCTCTCTCTGTCTCTATGACATGTCATGCCTGCACACACACACGCGCGCACACACACACACACACACACACACACACACACACACACACACACACACACACACACACACACACACACACACACACACAAAGGGACATTCCCAGATACAAACAGTTTCCTGGTGCATCCATGTATAAATTAGAGCAGTGTTGGTGACATTGTGCATGCAGAGCAGGTGACATCAACATGATGGCTGTGGCTTTGTTTCTCATCCTTCTGACGCGTAAGAACAATGAATTATTATTACCCTTATCATTATTATTATTACACTTGAATGAGTGAATGAATGAATGAATTAACTGCTAGCAAAAGGATGAATCAATATAATAAGGTTATATTAATGTGTTCCCGTTTACTTACAATAATACTAGTATTATATTTATTGACAGTTATGTTAATGTGTCCATATTTATTGACAGTTATTATATTATATATTTATTCACAGTTGGACATGAAGTGTCTTCATGGGACAACGACTGGGACAGGGACGTGTTTCGTTATTGTCCCAGTGGACAGGGTGTGTCCTATATACAAAGGTAAAGGATTAGCACACACCCATGCACGCTCAAACTCACACAATTTGGTACATAATGATCCCTGTGGTCACTTGATCATGATGTAGCTGTCTGATTTTTCACGTTTCCATACAAAGTGTTTTTGTATGGGACATGGACACTTTAATGTCTGTGGGCATGTGTGTATATTTATTTCCCTGCTGGCTATAGAAACATTTGATTGGCTGATTGATCGATTTAAGACTTTATTAGAGTTTGCATAGGAAAAGGTACAGTTTCATGACAGTACAGTTCACCGGTACACAGTCAACTAAAAGGATACCTCAAAAAAGCTTTTGGGCTTGTTTCATTGGGGTCCTGACACCTTTTATATAACAGAATGACATACAAATAAAACAGAGTACTATGCAGAACATATATAAAGACAAAAAAAATGTCGTAAAACAAAATAAATGGAATACCTAAAAAGGTCAAGGGGAGGTAAGGATAGGCTTTGTTTTCTTTTACCAGTTTCGAGTCGCATCTTTTTTCAGTGCCGTTAAGGGAAGGTAGGGGTTTTTCACTCCTTTAAAGGAGCATTTCCACTCCAAAATTACTTTTTTTCCACCTATTGAGATTACTCACGCCATGGAGACATGAGTTCAATAATATTTTTTTTGTTTGTGTCGCATTCAATATGACAATAATTTGGTTATAAAACACTTGATCCCCATTGATTCCGGATGGGAACCCACATGCATTTGAGTCCCCAGCCGGAAACAATGGGGGTATATTTTCTATAGGAGTGCGACACATCCAAAAAAAAAGAAAAATGACGCAGGCCCGGCACTACGGGGGGGGCTTGCTGGGGCATTGCACCCTCAGTTGCAAGTTGTGCCTCCTCTGTTTATATTCTATGTAAAGTCAAGAAAATATCAAAAACAACACAAATATTGGCTGAATATTATTATTGTCATAATAAACACAGTTGCCCCCTATAATAATTATCCGATTATTATTATCCGCAGCTAGTGCAGCAGCGCAACTCCCGTCTAATCTGCAATTTAAAATCAACTAAACCACAGAGCAGTAGCAGCGGCTGTTATTTCAGCTCCCAAAAACTGGCATCTGTTGTAGGTAGGTAGGCTATTATAGATAATACAAAGAATGTTGATTATTACTAGCCTAAAATAATACAAATATGTGCCCCCTCACAATTTTCAACAGCACCCTTAGTCATTCCATCCTGCAGCCGGCCCTGAACTGACGCCACTGATAATGACTGTATTTGTGACTCATTGTATGATTAACGTATGGTTTTACTATTGATATACAGCTATCACAGCAACCGTCATGAGGACCGTCGTTGGAGCATAGGCTGCAGAGAAGCAGCAGCAACGAGCTACAGCCACTGTTCCTAGTCTGGATGGGTCAACGACTGGGATCGACGCCTCTTCCACATCTGTCCCACCAATCATGTCCTCACTGGAGTGCACAGTTACCACAGCAACCATCATGAGGACAGGCGGTGAGTCTGATTGACAACAACTAGAAAGGTGCAATTCTGGTCAATTGCAGGTGTGGAATCCACTGGGAAATTAATTCCGTCTTACCGTTTATATTAGATATTGTGATGTCACCTCTCACCAGGAGCATGACCAATCCCGTTTGATTGGACATTATATTGTCCAGACAGAAAACGTCCATTGAACTGAATGGACTTTCGGGGTTACAGAAAAGTTAAGAGATGACAGGTTTAAGCCCTTTGCACACAGGCGCGTTTAACCGCACGGATAAAACGGACAATATAATTTTTTGAAAAGAAAACAATGATATGACCTCATGCACACCGGCTCCGAATTAGCCGTGCGACGAGTGGCTGCCACCGTGCGTTTTTTTTTCTCGATCGAAACCAGTTCGATTTGTGCGTCTTGTCGCATGCGGTAAAAAACTCATCACTCCTTTTATGACTCCTTTTTGGATCCGCAGCGCCGATTCCGCACAGCCTTGCACACCAAATCCAATGCGTTTTATTCATGCCGCAAACGAAAAAAACGCAACTGTCCTGTGTGCAAAGGGCTTTACTCTAGGTGAAATAAAGGTTAAAAAAAAAAAAAAAACAATAGTCAAGAAAAGGTTCTAAAAACCTAAAAACAATTGCTGACATGAAGCTAGTCAGCATTTGTTTTTAGGTTTTTAGAACCTTTTCTTGACTGATTATTTAGTTTTCTAGATAGATATCCATTTGCATTTGTTATATTGCTGTTGATGTATTGACATATTATCCTATTTATTATTGTGATGTTTTTTATCTGCTTATTGTAAGTCGCTTTGGATTAAAAGCGTCTGCTAAATGCCTAAACTGTAAACTGTAAACTGTAAACCTATAGCAGTGGTTCTCAAACGGGGGTAAGAGTGTCCATAGGGGTACGCAGAGGTACTACAGGGGTTACGTGGGAGAAAGTGGAAAATGGAAAAACGGGTAAAAGGGGTACTTTGATACAGAAATCAGGAAAAGGGGGTACAACGGACTTATAGCAACCACCTGTACTTTCAGCTGGGAGTTCCGGTGCTGTAGGAGCCCTCTATTGGATATTCATTCCTGTCGTTGGTCTGGGTACGTGAATGACTGGGACCGCTACTTCATCTGGGGCGTTCCCTGGGGATACTACCTGAGAGGTGTAGACAGTTACCATAGCAACCATCACGACTAAGTACATTCACCAAGTATTAGATTATATATACACTAACTGTACACTCATACATTATATATTACTGTACATTTACATTGTGTCTGGACATTGAAGTGAAGTGTTTTTGGTTTGAGAAATATACGGTAGCTCTGAAGTTTATAAATATAAAACGCCACATTACTGCAGTTACTATATATATATATATATATATATATATATATATATATATATATATATATATATATATATATACACAGTGTATAATATACAGTATATGTATATGTGTGTGAGTATATATGTATGTATATATATATATATATATATATATATATATACGTATATGTAAACCGAGGTGATCCGAACCTCCCTACCCAGCTTCGTACCCGGGTCTCCCACGCGAAAGTCCAATATCTTAACCACTAGACCAAAGAGACATCTCTTTGGTCTAGGGGAGATACTAGACTTTTGAGGCTTCAATATATATATATATATATATATATATATATATATATATATATATATATATGAGCTTTTTAAAGTTGAAATCACGTTGCTAGGCAAAAGTATGGCAGAGTTATGTGTGAGAGCAAAGTAGTTTATTGCAACGCATTGATTTTTAACTGGGGTAATTTTTTACTCCACTCATGGAAGAGTGGGGTAGTGATACAAAAACTGCAATTTGTTAAAATTAATGAAAGAATACATGCAAAATGCAAATGGCCTCATGTCACAAACATGTTTTATGAGGAAGAAAACAAGATTTTGAAGAATAACAACCCATGGGGTCATTTTTGACCCCACTTATGCATCTAAGGGTTAAGATACATGTTGAGAAATAGCATTATTATTTTTCTTTCTTCCTTTCTCGATGGCAGGGATCGCCGCTGGGATTTCTATTACTGCAAGGGAGAAGACACTTCAGGTGTGTTTGTGAGATCTGGTGTTTACTGTAATCGTTAAACCATGGAAGGTTTTCATTCATGGAAAAAATAGGCCTATTGGTGATTAATTTAAACATATACGGACCTATACGGACAAGCTGTGACGGTTCTGATTGTAAACTGCGATCTACGGTCGCAAATTAGTATTAGGGGCCAAAACCATTGACCAAAGGGTGCTGTGTTGGGTTTTAGTTTTTTAGTTAAAAAATTAAGCTTTTGTGAGACAATGAACATTGGAGTGTTTGGGCATACAGTATGCATAATCGGTAGCACTTTACAATAAGGTGCCATTAATAAAGACTTATTAACAGTTAATAAGATACTTATTAACTTGTTATTAACTCTAATAAAAACGTTATAAAACTCTAATAAACACATTATAAACTGCATAATATGAATCTTATAAACATTAATAAAATACTTATAAGATTCTTATAAACCTTAATATATACTTAATACAGCTTAATAAAAGATTAATAGGAACGTTTTAACAACTTAATTAAACATTTATACGATGCTTAATTAAACATTAATAAATAACGTATAAGTCATCTATAAACCTTATTATATGTTTATACATGTTAATAAATGAATAATAAGAAAGTCAAATAACCTTAATTAACACTTAACAAACTATATGAAAAGGTACCTTACTAACGGTTAATTATCAACCTATAATTAACCAATAAACCCTATTATATTTTAATACAGGTTAATAAACCATCTTAATTACTACCAATATTGTATCAACTATTCATAATATACTTAATTAACAATTAATAATCTACTAATAAGATACTTGTTATATCATAATAAATATTTATAAATGCATTATGAATACTATATAACAATATATACATTGTTAATAAGTTACTTAATTAACAACTGTTGTAAGTGGAATAATATTGTATAAACAATGACAAGTCCTAAATAGATTTCTTATTAACATTGAGACAGTGCATTATTAACATTAATACATTCTTTATTGAGCATTCATTAACACGTTAATTAGGCATTTTGTGGGTACCTGTTGTAAAGTGGGAACATGTCTTATAAACATCAACAAATCCTTAAACAGTTTTATTTACTTCAACAAATCGTTAATTAGGCATCTATTAACTCAATCAGCGCCTTTCACGGGATGTCGCGTGAAAAGTAATAGAGTATTTATAGTGCCATTCACGCGATATCGCGCGAAAAGTAATTTATTACTGTAAAAATACCGAGTACAATGGCCGACGCTCCGGAGACGAAATCCGCGCTGATTTGTCATCATCACGGCTCCACGAGCACACAATAGTCAGCCTGTAACATTGAGGTGGACGGGAAATCTCATCTTTAATGTCCATTATCTCAAAACTACACTTTAGAAGCGAAGATGGAGGCAGATGGAAGTTTATAAAACACATGGTGAGTATCTCCGAGCCGATCCAGCATGGCACCACGTAAACAATGATCGGTTCCGTCGCACGATCCGATGACGTCAGACCGGAAGTACTTCCGGTCTAGACTTCTGGCCTTCAAAATAAGACAGCGGCCGTTAATGGGGCCGGGAGGGGGCACTCTGGGCCCCCTAATCCGTTAATGTCCTGGGCTCAGAATGAGTTAACATGTTAATTAGGCATTTTGTGGGTACCTGTTGTAAAGTGGGAACACGTCTTATTAACATCAACAAATCCCTAATAACATGTCTTATTAACATTGAACGTGTATTATTAATGTCAACAAATCCTTAACAAAGTGTGTTAACATTGAAACAGTCTTATTAACATCAACAAATTATTAATTAAGTATTCATTAACACATTAAATAACATTGAAACAGTCTTATTAACATCAACAAATCATTAATTAAGTATTCATTAACACATTAAATAAGCATTTTGTGGGTACCTTTTGTATCAACAAATCCTTAACTCATTCAGTGCCAATCACGAGTATACACGTGATATATTAGCGCATCCCACAGTGCCAATCACGAGTATACTCGTGATTAAAAAAAAAAAAAAAAATGTTTTGAAATTATTTTTTTTGATTTTTTTTTTTTGGACCCCATCAAAACTAGTGAACATGATTTCAATCGCGATTTTGCATGTTTAACCCCCATACAACCCCCATACAACTCAGGTAGCAGACCTCCAAGCTCACAACAGTGTAAAACATAATGGCTATTATCTCAAGAATGCCTGAACGGATTTCCAATCGGATTTTTTTGTTTGAAAGCTGTGAACAAACTGCACAAACCCACAACAATGCAATCCAGGATTGCATTGGATTTTTTAGAGCTCATTCTTCTCTGTTTTTTTCCCATGCATGAGGTGTGCAAGGTTTAATCATGGCTAAGTTGACGAAAATAAGGCTTTTAAAATGCTTGGTAGCCAATAGCTAACTTCAAGCTAACTTCATCCTCTTCCTGTACATGCACAAAGGAAAGTGTTCAGGCAAGTCATGGCTGCAGGGCTTCTGCATATACCAGCATATCTCTATGGGATTGTCTATGGCCCTCTGGACACCCTCTAGTGGTGAAAGGGTGGCATTAAATGAGTTAATTAGTCATTCAATAACATGTTAATTAGGCATTTTGTGGGTACCTGTTGTAAAGTGGGAACATGTCTTATAAACATCAACAAATCCTTAACTCATTCTGAGCCCAGGACATTAACGGATTAGGGGGTCCAGAGTGCCCCCTCCCGGCCCCATTAACGGCCGCTGTCTTATTTTGAAGGCCAGAAGTCTAGACCGGAAGTACTTCCGGTCTGACGTCATCGGATCGTGCGACGGAACCGATCATTGTTTACGTGGTGCCATGCTGGATCGGCTCGGAGATACTCACCATGTGTTTTATAAACTTCCATCTGCCTCCATCTTCGCTTCTAAAGTGTAGTTTTGAGATAATGGACATTAAAGATGAGATTTCCCGTCCACCTCAATGTTACAGGCTGACTATTGTGTGCTCGTGGAGCCGTGATGATGACAAATCAGCGCGGATTTCGTCTCCGGAGCGTCGGCCATTGTACTCGGTATTTTTACTCGCCGTTACAGTAATAGATTACTTTTCGCGCGATATCGCGTGAATGGCACTATAAATACTCTATTACTTTTCACGCGACATCCCGTGAAAGGCGCTGATTGAGTTAATAAAGTGTCTTATTAACATTGAACGTGTATTATTAACATCAACAAATCGTTAATTAGGAAATCATTAACACGTTAAATAGGCATTTTGTGGGTACCTGTTGTAAAGTGGGAACATGTCTTATTAACATCAACAAATCACTAATTAAGTGTCTTATTAACACATCTGGTGCCAACCCCGAGTTTCCCGAGTTTGTATTGATACCAACGCTGTGCCAACCCCGAGTTTCCCGAGTTTGGGCCGTTTTTGAAATTCTTTTTTTTTTTTTTTTTTCAATTTTTTTTTTGGACCTCCAGAAATGTATTAGGCATGATCGCGATCGCGAAATTGCATGTTTAACCCCCATACCAACCCATTCTTTCAAACATGGCAGCCATGTTTGTTTACATCTGAAGAAAACATAATGGCCCATAACTCATGAATGCCTGAACGGATTTCCAAGCGGATTTTTTTGTTTGAAAGCTGTGAACAGCATCTACACATGTGGTGCATCATCTAGGCATGGGCGTACACAATTGCACAATTACATGGAAGTCTATGGTAACCATGGCAACGCGAGACATTGAAGAGAAAAAATCATTGCAACATAAGTGTTAACATTGAAAGTGTACTATTAACATCAACAAATTGTTAATCAGGCATTCATTAACAACTTAAATAGGCATTTTTCAGCTACATGTTGCAAAGTGGGAACATGTCGGTAAAACATTAACAACTTACTATTTATCTTTCTTTTCACTTTAGGTAAATAAAAGGAGGTAATTCATTCTTAACCCTGCAAGGCCCAGCGTTGTTTTTTGGCAACATTTTTTTCACATTAACATCACCATTAAATCCTATTGTTTAGTATTACAATGCCATTGGCCACGATATTTGCATATAAATACCTCCCACAGAGACTGACATTCACACCTCCAAGAGAAGTAGAAATTCCAGCGTCTGGACGAACAACATCTCACTTTATAACTGAAGCTATTCCTCACTAAAACATAAGTAAAATGCCTGTAATATGTGTGCATATTATGTGTGCATACATGAATATGTTAATATTGTGAAAAATATCCCCACAATGCAAATTAGAGCATGATTTATGATTTATGGCTATAAAACCTTACAAAAACATTATGAATTTTTTAACATTATATTTTCCTGTGATTAGGACTCCTACAACACCATCTGATTTATTTTATTTTTTTTTATTTTTGGCCAGTAGAAATTAATTCGGGTCTTGCAGGGTTAAATGAAGGCTGTGCACAAACAGAAGTAGTAATGTTTTGGGGCTAGCGATTCCTTTGCAGCTTATGTAATATCATTCCAGTTTATGTACAACTTCTTCCTCCTCCTGCCATCGCTTGAAGACGAAGAGCTAGAGGAATTTGAGGCAAAGGTGGTCGAGTAGCTGGACTTTGATGGTGACTTGACAGAGGTTGGAGACTCATTTCTTGATGCTGTAAAAACAAAATGCAAAATGTACGTAAATAGGAGGTTAGGCATTTTAGACATGTTTTGTTCATGAAGGGGTAACGGTGCACTTATTGTAAAAATAATAATAATAACAATAAATAAATAGGAGCAGCGCTTAGGAGCGAGCACAGGTCTCCAATGTGATATGTAAATGTGAAAAGGATGCCTGTCATGATTTTTTTCATGGCATTTTGTTCCAAAGATGTGTTTTGCTCAAATTGAGCTGCTGGTGGTGCTATAACAGGCCAATGTGAAAAGGGTGGCATTTGTTCCTTGACCTATTGGGAATGTACGTGCAAAATTGCACGGAAATCACAAGCTGCGTTTATGATTTGAGGCTTTTTTTTTTTCAAAACGGACCAATCCTGCAAACTTTGGAAGCCAATCTAAGCCAACTAGGATGGAATATGAATTATCGGACAGATCAGTCTTGATCACTTGCCTATAGCGATACTCTGTACTGATTCCTGTGATTTCTGGAACAAATCTGAAGGAGTAATTTAAAAAAAATATGTGTTTTACAAAAGTCAGTCTCCTGGTGGCACTTTAAAAAGATGTGAAAAATGAAGGGCAAAGGTTTTTCCTTGGTCTCTTGGGAGAGCGCATACAAAGTTTTACACTGATCGGTGGAGTTATTGGTAAAAACACAAATCGGCCTGTTAAAGCGCCACCATGAGGCTGATTCCAACATTTTTACTGGCATTTCTTCCTCTGCCTACTGGGAATGTGCGTGTGAAATGTCACTTAGATCGCACCCCTGTGTTCAAGATTTGAGGCATTTCGTTCAAAAGGGAGCACACTTGCAAAAGCCAGTCTTAGCCAATCAGGGTGGAATTTGAAAAATCGGAAAGACCCATTTCGTTTAAGGACTATAGAGATACTGTGTACCTATTTGTGTGATTTGAGCAAAATTGTTAGAAGTACTGTCCAAAAATGTTACTATGTAGAAAGACTTGCTACAGTATCTTTGCAGACTAGTGCTTGCTCTGCCATCATATTAAGATGTTGAAGTTATCATCTGCCCATTTGTCAATTTGGTCAAAAGAAATTGATTGAATAGAACTCATATTTTGGGACCATCGCTCCATTGTTTACAATGGTTTGTAATGCAGGCTGCCACCCTGTGTGGTCATGTGATCCAAGATGGCCGCAATGTGAATAAGGTCTATAACAAGCCCATGCAAAACATTGGGGCAGAGGTTCTGCTCTGGCACCCAGGGAATGTGCGCGCTCAGTTTGGGCCTGGCAGAGACAAAGGGTTTGCAGAAATCTGCCTCCTGGTGGCACTATAACAGCAGAAGTTCACAGCATTTTTTCTTCTTCACCTTAATTTGCCATCGTCCTGCTGGACGGAAGTGCAGCAGGACCATTTTAGTAATGCATTTTGAAAATTAATATTAATAATAATAATTTATCCAGCAACAATTTCATGGACCCCCTGAAGTACCTCCGGACCCCCTAGGGGTCGTGGACCCCCTGTTGAGGACAGGGGTGTCGCACCAATTTCTGGGCCCTGGTACAAGGATTCAGGCGGCTGCTACCTGTGACTTGTAAATAGACTAAGCCCTTATGCGCCCCCACCTTTTTCTACCTTTGTATTTGATGTTATGGTTTTTCGGCTTTTGAAATTGATATTATCCTAGATAAAGTACTATGTTCTATCCGTCTGTCTTTCAATGTTATATGAGATACTTAAAGTGTGGTTCCTGTGGAAATAAGCCTCGGATTTCTAGGGTCTCCTTTTAGTTGACCTTGTACCAGTGATTTGTAAAACTCAAAATGTACAAAATCAATTATCACAATCAGTCACTTTACAAATGTCTTGAACTTAGAAATAACCCATAAATGTCGTATGGTCTTAAAAGTCCAATCCTAGTACCACTGTGTGTGGCAGTAAGTTGTGAGTAGTTGTAAAGTTCACTAATTGTCCACCCAGGTAAGGGTTAAGACTGTCAACGATGAATTAGAATTCTGTTCCGAAGAATGTTGACCAGAGTGATCACTCAATCCAGTCCAAGTAAAAGACCTGACCTGTTTATAAAACAGGGTCATTATAATCAAATTAGGGTCACACTCTTTAAAAGTTTAGAAAATAAAAATAAAACATTGTCTTCTTCTTCATAATTCAATTACTGAAAGTGTGTTTACAATTAGCAGATTACATAATCAAAACAAAACTATTACTGTCAAAGTTAGTCAGTTGCTGCTACTGCAGTCACAAGCACAGTACAGTTTAACTCACCAAGTCAGACTTCAAACTAATCACAGAATCATCACAGGGTTCCAGGGATCACCAGGTTTCAAAAAGAATCAAAATACAGCTCTTCTTATCAAAAGAGTTCATCAACCAAACATATCTGTTCACATTCATCAAACTTGTTCTTTCTTAACTCAATCTGTAATCTGTTTGTTTCTCTCTGCTCTCCAGAACATTCTGTGCTCTCTGCTCTGCTGCATGCAATTAGCTGAATCACATCACCTGGGCTGGTGGTGTCTTCAAAGAACAGTCAATTAATTGAGAGACCTCATTGGCCAATTGGTTCATTGGTTGTTCAGAGCACCTCAGAGGGCTCTTAAAGGAACAGTACACTACAAGTAGATGAATGTGAATCAGAATGAAAATAAAACCCATAGTAAAATAGTTTGACAAATCCTATTTAGTGTTCATCTCTTAAGCTCTTTTTTTAGAGGTTTGTTCTTTTATTTTAACCTGGTTTATGAATCAAGTGCATTCATATTTAGATAATTACATGATTCAGTTGTCTATTTTGACCTGGGTTACAAATAGCAGGTGTACAAGCTCACAGCATGGCACCGAGTGCCACGCTGCGAGCTTGTAGATCTGTTATGTAGATCTGACAAAGTGTGGAAATCTTTGAATATGGATATTTTTTTAAGGTAACATTTTTAGATCAAATTTTGCTTCTGGGGGGTCTCTGGAACTAAATATTTTGAGATGGGGTCCGTGGCCATATACATATAATTTTGGGGGTCCTTCACATGAAAACGTTTGAGCACCACTGACAGAAACATACGTTTTTCAAAAACTTATGTTTGAAATTTGAAATATTCAAAGACCCCATGAAAAATGTTCAAGATTAAAAAAAAAGAAGAAAAAAAAAACAGATCTACAAGCTCGCACGTGAGCTTGTACACCTGCTATTTGTAACCCAGGTCAAAATAGACAACTGAATCAAGTAATTGTCTAAATATGAATGCACTTGATTCATAAACCAGGTTAAAATAAAAGAACAAACCTCTAAAAAAGAGCTTAAGAGATGAACACTAAATAGGATTTGTCAAACTATTTTACTACTGTACAGAGGAAAGATACTATGGATACTACTTGTAGTGTACTGTTCCTTTAAGAGCCCTCTGAGGTGCTCTGAACAACCAATGAACCAATTGGCCAATGAGGTCTCTCAATTAATTGACTGCTCTTTGAAGACACCACCAGCCCAGGTGATGTGATTCAACTAATTGCATGCAGCAGAGCAGAGAGCACAGAATGTTCTGGAGAGCAGAGAGAAACAAACAGATTACAGATTGAGTTAAGAAAGAACAAGTTTGATGAATGTGAACAGATATTTTTGGTTGATCACAACTCCTTTGATAAGAAGAGCTGTATTTTGATTCTTTTTGAAACCTGGTGATCCCTGGAACCCTGTGATGATTCTGTGATTAGTTTGAAGTCTGACTTGGTGAGTTGAACTGTACTGTGCTTGTGACTGCAGTAGCAGCCACTGACTAACTTTGACAGTAATAGTTTTGTTTTGATTATGTAATCTGCTAATTGTAAACACACTTTCAGTAGTTGAATTAAGAAGAAGAAGACAATGTTTTATTTTTATTTTCTAAACTTTAAAGAGTGTGACCCTAATTTGATTATAATGACCCTGTTTTATAAACAGGTCAGGTCTTTTACTTGGACTGGATTGAGTGATCACTCTGGATTCCTACTAGGACTGTCAACATTCTTCGGAACAGAATTCTAATTCATCGTTGACAGTCTTAACCCTTACCTGGGTGGACAATTAGTGAACTTTACAACTACTCACAACTTACTGCCACACACAGTGATACTAGGATTTGACTTTTAAGACCATAGGACATTTATGGGTTATTTCTAAGTTCAAGACATTTGTAAAGTGACTGATTGTGATAATTGATTTTGTAAATTTTGAGTTTTACAAATCACTGGTACAAGGCCAACTAAAAGGAGATCCTAGAAAGCCGAGGCTTATTTCCACAGGAACCACACTTTAAGTATCTCATATAACATTGAAAGACAGACGGATAGAACATAGTACTTTATCTAGGATAATATCAATTTCAAAAGCCGAAAAAGCATAACATCAAATACAAAGGTAGAAAAAGGTGGGGGCGCATAAGGGCTTAGTCTATTTACAAGTCACAGGTAGCAGCCGCCTGAATCCTTGTACCCAGGGCCCAGAATTTGGTGCGACACCCATGTCCTCAACAGGGGGTCCACGACCCCTAGTGGGTCCGGAGGTACTGCAGGGGGTCCATGAAATTGTTGCTGGACAAAATGCATTACTAAAATGGTCCTGCTGCACTTCCGTCCAGCAGGACGATGGAAAATTAAGGTGAAGAAAAAATGCTGTGAACTTCTGCTGTTATAGTGCCACCAAGAGGCAGATTTCTGCAAAGCCTTTGTTTCTGCCAGGCCCAAACTGAGCACGCACATTCCCTGGGTGCCAGAGCAGAACCTCTGCCCCAATGTTTTGCATGGGCTTGTTATTGACCTTATTCACATTGCGGCCATCTTGGATCACATGACCACACAGGGTGGCAGCCTGCATTACAAACCATTGTAAACAATGGAGCGATGGTCCCAAAATATGAGTTCTATTCAATCAATTTCTTTTGACCAAATTGACAAATGGGCAGATGATAACTTCAACATCTTAATATGATGGCAGAGCAAGCACTAGTCTGCAAAGATACTGTAGCAAGTCTTTATACATAGTAACATTGCAACCTAACTGCCATGAATTGTGGATGTACCAATCTATTTAATCCAAATAGTCATCTGCCCATTTGTCGATTTGGTCAAAAAGAATTGGTTGAACAGAACTCATTTTGGGACCATCGCTCCATTGTTTACAGTGGATGTCCAAAAACAAATTTTTGGACAGTACTTCCAACAATTTTGCTCAAAAATCACACAAATCGGTAAACAGTATCTCTATAGTCCTTAAACGAAATGGGTCTTTCCGATTTTTCAAATTCCATCCTGATTGGCTAAGACTGGCTTTTGCAAGTGTGCTCCCTTTTGAACGAAATGCCTCAAATCTTGAACACAGGGGTGCGATCTAAGTGACATTTCGCACGCACATTCCCATTAGGCAGAGGAAGAAATGCCAGTAAAAATGTTGAAATCAGCCTCATGGTGGCGCTTTAACAGGCCGATTTGTGTTTTTACTAATAACTCCACCGATCAGTGTAAAACTTTGTAAGCGCTCTCCCAAGAGACCAAGGAAAAACCTTTGCCCTTCATTTTTCACATCTTTTTAAAGTGCCACCAGGAGGCTGACTTTTGTAAAACACATATTTTTTTAAATTACTCCTTCAGATTTGTTCCAGAAATCACGGGAATCAGTACAGAGTATCGCTATACTGTAGGCAAGTGATCAAGACTGATCTGTCCGATAATTCATATTCCATCCTAGTTGGCTTAGATTGGCTTCCAAAGTTTGCAGGATTGGTCCGTTTTGAAGAAAAAAAATGCCTCAAATCATAAACACAGCTTGTGATTTCAGTGCAATTTTGCACGTACATTCCCAATAGGTCAAGGAACAAATGCCACCCTTTTCACATTGGCCTGTTATAGCGCCACCAGCAGCTCAATTTGAGCAAAACAAATCTTTGGAACAAAATGCCTCAAATCATGACAGGCATTCTTTTCACATTTACCTATCACATTGGAGTCCTGTGCTCGCTCCTGAGCGCTGCTCCTATTTATTTATTGTTATTATTATACTTACCCTTATTGGAATAGGTGTGCACTTGCAGCAGTTTCTATGGCCGGTGTTCATGGCCAAATTCCGGGTCCCACTGCGCAGCCTGTGGGGGCGTGAAAATTAAGGGGACAGACTCTACATGTCCTCTGGGCCCATCTCTGCGCGTTGACACCACTTGTTCGCCCACCAGTCCTACAGATGACCCACACTGATTCTTTTTCCTTTGTTTACATTTTTAGGGTACTACTTGCAGTTCATGCATGCTCCCACAGTGTGGCAGGCTACTATTTTGCAGTTCATGCATGCTTCCACAGTGTGGCAGGCTATGAGCCAAAACTATTAGACATGTGCTCTGTGAATTATGTCATTTCATTTCAACTTTTATTTAGTTCTCAGTAACAGACAGAGGGATGGTACCCTCTTTTTACAACAAATTAAGGCTGAAGACACTTTCCAGCATAGTGACATGCAGAACAAACTGTCCATATAGTATGGTTTACATAAAAGTCAGTTGTCTTTCACACACACACACACACACACACACACACACACACACACACACACACACACACACACACACACACACACACACATATATATATATATATATATATATATATATATATATATATATATATATATATATATATTTCATTTATTTATTTAATAAATATTTTTCATCACAATTGGGTTTGTGGGGAGCCATCCCTGCTTCAAGCTGTCACAGCACGGCACCAACACTTCAAACTAGTTAAAAAACCCAATACAGCAGATCTACAAGCACCTCACACATGCCAGGGACAGAGTTAGGTTGGCCTGCATACGCCTTGCTGTCAACACACTATACTACACCACTCAGGCCACCAAGCCAGGTGTGGTCAATTAGTGCCTTCTTTTGATCAGTGGCTTCTGCTTGATGAGTGGCACCAGTCTGTCTTTGTTCACTGGTCAGTCAAGTTCACTGGGAGAGAATATGTTTCAGATCAGTGCAAGTGTATTTGTTTTCCATTTGGACTTACTGTGTTTTGTTGGTACAGTATGCGTGCGACTAACATATTTCTCATAATTCCAATTTGTTTGTTGTTTAATTAGCCGGATTGTGAATGCCCTGCATTTTTCTTTCATCTTTAGAACCACACATGTGTAACAAAACAGAGTGGTGATCATTTGGTGTGGGTGAAGAGAAGAAAAACATTTCATTAAAGGAGTAGTTCACCCCCAAAGTGACTTTTTTTCTATTGAACTCAAGTCTCCATGGCGTGAGTAATACATTGAAAAAATAAGTCATTTTGGGGGTGAACTACTCCTTGAATGTCAGTTTTGTGGTGTTTTGACTGGACACCCTGAGGATATTGCCAGATAGACAGACAGACAGACAGACAGACAGACAGACAGACAGACAGACAGAGAATTGTAGGCCTTGCATTTATTTGACTTGGTTCCACAGATGGCGAAAATAGCTAATCTTCAAGCTCACAATGCCTCACTGTTTGGACAAAGAGTTGAGGCGTTACATTTTGTAAAACACGGTCTTGTGAAAATAGCAGATCTACATGCTCACAACACCTCACAACGCAGGGCGGCGTGAGCATGTAGATCTGATATTTTCACAATTTCTGCCTCTAATATTTAATTTATCATTTTAAAAGTATTAAAAAGTCCTTAAATTGTCTCTTTAGAAATGTGCAGATAGCCTCTGTACACTGTTGAGTGGAAAAACAATGTTTCACATTAAGCTAATCATTTGGGACCACCCAAGATCATTTGGAGACCCCTCTAGGGGTCCCATAGTTGAACCACTGACTTATAAGGGGAGTATGGAGACCCCTCTAGGGGTCCCATAGTTGAACCACTGACTTATAAGGGGACTATATGAGGCTGGATCCGTCTGGAACACTGCACTAGGCTCTCGCCAGCTCTGTAGCTCTACACACTTGAACAGTTGTGTCCTTAAATTCAATTATAATAATTAACCCTAACCCTGTGTACACAGCCAATAGTTTTACATGAACATGTTCAGGCTTTAGTACTGTACTGTCTCGTGTAGCCCAACAGAGCCCAGCACAGCACAACACGGCCCACCAGAGCCCAATACAGCCTACCAGAGCCCAATAGAGTCCAGCAAACCTAAGTCCAGCCCAGTCCTGCCGAGTAGGAGTATAGACCGGGGAAAGGGGGTAGTTAGATGACTCCACCAGGCCATTACTGTCCAGATCTGGCTTGAATAGGCCAGACCAGGGTAGACAGGACTGCACCAGACTCCACCAGGCTGCTCCATCATCCAGCCAGCTCTGTAGATCCTTGCACATGCGATTAACCACTGTGTACACGGGCAATAGTTTTACATGAGTTTGTGTACACGGGCAATAATTTTACATGACTTTGTGTACATGGCCAATAGTTTTACATGACCATGTCCAGGCTTTAGTACTGTACTGCCTCATGTAGCTCAACAGAGCCCAGCACAGCACAACACAGCCCACCAGAGCCCAATACAGCCCACCAGAGCCCAATAGAGTCCAGCAAACCTAAGTTCAGTCCAGTTTGCCCAGTGGGAGTATAGACCAGGGAAGAGGGTTATATAGAATACTGCCCCAGGCCATTACTCTATTGGGCTTTGGCTGACTGTACTTGGTGGGCTGTGCAGTGCTGTGCTCTGTTGGGCTATACAAGGCAGTATTGTAATAAAGCCCAGACATGTTCATGTAAAACTATTGGCCGTGTACACAAACTCATGTAAAACTATTGCCTGTGTTCACAGTGGTTAATCGCATGTGCAAGGAGCTACAGGGCTTATGGGAGCCTGGAGCTGCCTGGTGGAGACTGTTGGAGTCTGGTGCACCCTGGTCTGGCCTATTCAAGCCGGTTATGGGCTGTAATGGCCTGGTAGAGCCATCTAACTACCCCCCTTCCCTGGTCTATACTCCTACTGGGCAGGACTGGGCTGTCTTAGGTTTGCTGGACTCTATGCTGGTTCTGGTGGGTTGTATTGGGCTCTGGTGGGCTGTGCTGTGCTGTGCTGGGCTCTGTTGGGCTATACGAGGCAGTACAGTACTAAAGCCAAGACATGTTCATGTAAAATTATTGGCCGTGTACACAAACTCATGTAAAACTATTGCCCGTGTGCACAAAAACTATTGCCTGTGTACACAGTGGTTAATCGCATGTGCAAGGAGCTACAGGGCTGGGCTGGAGCATGGAGCAGCCTGGTGCAGTCCTGTGTACCCTGGTCTGGCCTATTCAAGCCGGATATGGGCTTTAATGGCCTGGTAGAGCCATCTAACTACCCCTCTTCCCCTTGTCTATACTCTACTGGGCAGGACTGGGCTGGACTTAGGTTTGCTGGACTCTATTAGGTTCTGGTGGGTTGTATGGGCTCTGGTGGGCTGTGCTGTGCTGTGCTGGGCTCTGTTGGGCTATACGAGGCAGTACAGTACTAAAGCCAAGACATGTTCATGTAAAATTATTGGCCGTGTACACAAACTCATGTAAAACTATTGCCTGTGTACACAAAAACTATTGCCTGTGTACACAGTGGTTAATCGCATGTGCAAGGAGCTACAGGGCTGGGCTGGAGCATGGAGCAGCCTGGTGCAGTCCTGTGTACCCTGGTCTGGCCTATTCAAGCCGGATATGGGCTTTAATGGCCTGGTAGAGCCATCTAACTACCCCTCTCCCCCTTGTCTATACTCTACTGGGCAGGACTGGGCTGGACTTAGGTTTGCTGGACTCTATTAGGTTCTGGTGGGTTGTATGGACTCTGGTGGGCTGTGCTGTGCTGGGCTCTGTTGGGCTATACGAGGCAGTACAGTACTAAAGCCAAGACATGTTCATGTAAAATTATTGGCCGTGTACACAAACTCATGTAAAACTATTGCCCGTGTACACAAAAACTATTGCCTGTGTACACAGTGGTTAATCGCATGTGCAAGGAGCTACAGGGCTGGGCTGGAGCATGGAGCAGCCTGGTGCAGTCCTGTGTACCCTGGTCTGGCCTATTCAAGCCGGATATGGGCTTTAATGGCCTGGTAGAGCCATCTAACTACCCCTCTCCCCCTTGTCTATACTCTACTGGGCAGGACTGGGCTGGACTTAGGTTTGCTGGACTCTATTAGGTTCTGGTGGGTTGTATTGGGCTCTGGTGGGCTGTGCTGTGCTGTGCTGTGCTGGGCTCTGTTGGGCTATACGAGGCAGTACAGTACTAAAGCCAAGACATGTTCATGTAAAATTATTGGCCGTGTACACAAACTCACGTAAAACTATTGCCCGTGTACACAAAAACTATTGCCTGTGTACACAGTGGTTAATCGCATGTGCAAGGAGCTACAGGGCTGGGCTGGAGCATGGAGCAGCCTGGTGCAGTCCTGTGTACCCTGGTCTGGCCTATTCAAGCCGGATATGGGCTTTAATGGCCTGGTAGAGCCATCTAACTACCCCCCCCCCCCCCCTTCCCTGGTCTATACTCCTACTGGGCAGGACTGGGCTGGACTTAGGTGTGCTGGACTAATCTTGGCTCTGGTGTGCACTTAATTGGGCTCTGGTGGACTGTGCTGGGCTCTGTTGTACCCACATTGATTCCCGGATTGGGAACCAAAATCATTTGGGTCCCTATATGGCATTTGGGTCCTTATCCGGAATCAGTGAGTGTAAATTTATTGTAATGAAATTATCATCTCAGGAATGCGAAAAATACAAAAAATATTATAGAACTCAAGTCTCCATGGCATGAGTAATCAATAGAAAAATAGTAATTTTTGGGGTGAACTACTCCTTTAAGCCAATAAGAATAGACCTGAATAATTCAATTCCTAATACAGTCTCTGCTATCTTTTCTAAATGGCTAAACACATTGTTTGATGCAGGACTATATATATATATATATATATATATATATATATATATATATTTTTAGGGTTAGGGTCTCAGTGTAATCTCAGTGTATAATACTTACAAATAATACATATTTTTTAGATTTTAAACCAGTTTAATTAAAACATTTTCCAAAAATTGAAAAAGAAGATATTTAAAAAAAATGTCATGCCTAATATGTGTAATCATTCAGTACAGGTTGGATACTTTAGGCAGCTATGTTCGGCATAGCCATAGCAATGCTGTCATATTCCGATAGAGAGAGAGAGAAAGAGAGAGGTGCTAGCAATGAAGCAGCCATTATATTGGGCCGGATTGAATCAGTTCTGGCCCGCGGGCCTTATGTTTGACACGAAAGCGGGTGTGACTGCTTAACCTGCATGACTCCTGATTCAAAGCAGCAGTGCACCTGTGGTCTTCACCAAACACAGAAGACAAACCACAAGCCACAAGTAAGTCAGAATTCAATTTTCCTCCAGACATGGCTTGTGATTTTATTATATCCTCTCTCAGGAAATTATGCATTGTCTGACAATTATTAATCTCTCAAGAACATACTCTGATGCGACTGACACCCACAGTTTGTGTGTGTAGTTGCACTAATTCTTCAATTCTAGACTCTAGAATCAGGGTTCCCAAACTTTTTTGAGCGTGACCCCCAAAATAAACATATTTTAACTGGGGACCCCCCACCCTGGCAAGCACTTGGAAACCTAGATATAACATTTAGTTTGACTCTGTTCCACAGATATTTTGACATATTTTGAAAATAGCCGATCTACAAGCTCACAAGCAGCGTTGTGAGCTTGTAGATCGGCTATTTTCACAATATTCGCCTATTTCTTACTGTTTTATTTATACTATATTTGAGTTTGCCCAGTTTAGTATTAAAAAGGTATTGAATGTCCTTACATTTTCACTTAAATTTGCATTCTGCATCCCTGACGCATATATTTTATAAAGGACACATTAAACTAAACTGCTTGAAAAACATTGAATATTTTTTTCCTATTGATTACTCTCCATGGAGACTTGAGTTCCAATATTCCATATTTAGTCCACATGGGCCATATGAGATGTTGGTATCCAAAAGTTGGCAAAGGTTACCATGCATTTTTGAAAAGCTCTATATCTGGAGATTATATTTTGGTATGATAACCCTTTCTGAGACACAAGCTATCAGCCACTAGACTTGGTGTCCCATTAACTTTACCATACAGGAAAAAAAAGCTAAACATTAATCCGCTTTAAGTAGCATATGAGGGGTCAAACTAGGGGTTTTTCCGTGATTCTGAATCAATTTAAAATATGATTATTTTGGGGGAATTATATGCAGGGTTTAAATTGCCTACAGTATATGAGTGCACTCTCTCACACTTCTGCCAGTGTGCCATTGATCACCCACACCTGTGCCAGTGTTGGCACCCGTGCCAAAGGTTGTCTAGCCCTGCTGTAGACCCTCTCAGTAAAACAAACCTTATTTGATTTTGCACTGTATTTGATGTATTTTCTCAGCTATGGTCTCTTCACCCAAAATTAACAGATCACAACATACCATGTTGTGAGTTTATAGACTTAACGGTGTAATTGAGGGGTGTCATGGATGAAAAAAATATTCACAGGGGTGACCTGTGTCAAAAGTTGTTAAATCATTGGTATAGAAAAATCACACCCGTGTGAACTGAGCGGTGGTCGTGGAGGCTGCGCAACAGCAAAACAAATATATATAGGCCTATACCTGTATAAATATATATATATACCTGCGTGCGTGCGTGTGTGTGGGCTGGCCAGCCCGCACGCACGCATGCACGCACGCGATGGATACCAGTGGCGGCCTGAGTGACATGCATTTTATTATTAATATTTTGTTTAATATTGTTTTACTATTTTTTATTATATATATATATACAGGTCACTATACAGTGAGCAAGCTAAAAACTGACCCATGACTTAGGTTTAGTGATGAGTCATCACGTTTCTCCGTTTTGTGAGGGCCACAAAATCTAACCAATTTTCTCTCTCCCCTCTCTGTTAATGTGTAGGATGCCTACCTGTCCTGTGTGTTTCAATGACTACACTCTGGCATCCCTTCCAGGCCATCTAAAAGACCAGCACCTGTATCGAAATATTCAAGAGCGAAAAATAATTCTAAATCTGTGCAATAAACGCACATACATCCGGAAGTGCCCATGTCCAGTCCCGGGATGTGGAGTTGTAGGGACGTTCCTTGAGAGGCATATTGCCCTAACCCATAAGGAACTGGAAATCGACAACCTCACACAAACAGCCCGGAGGCTGGAAACAGAGCGACTCCTCCGGGAGTTAAGGGCCACCAACCCGGTGGTCCCATTAAGGACCACCTGGGACAACGACGTATGTACAATATATTTTGTATTATGTTGGACTTCCCTCTCCTTATTCATCTCCCCTTCATCCTCAACCTCATTCTCCCTCAGATTTCCTAGTCTATCTAGTGCGCCTATTGTGCACACTGATCATGTTTTTTCTCTCCTTCACACAGAATGATGATCGTGCCGTGGACTTGCAAAGGCCCGAACGGCCGGCCAGGCAGAGCGGGCTGGTATGTCGAAAGACTAAATGTCAGGGACTACAGCAACGTTTTAAGGTCATGTCTAATAAGTTCAGGTTGCTGAAGCAGCTCTATGTCAAGGTCAAGAGTGAGAACCGGGCCTTGCAAATGGCTAGAGGTCTCCTGCAGTCCTCCCTACCAGTGTTACCAGAGGTGAGAAATGGCAGATATATAGGCACTTTGAGCTTTGTAGGTCTGTGTCTGTCAACATGCGTTGCATAAATCACCTAACAATGAACATTATGAGTGGTTATCACTGCTGTATCATTGCGACCGTAGGTCGCATTTACTACCAAAACCTCCACCGGCTGTCTGTGAGTCAGTCAGTGAGTCAGTGAGTCCGTCACACTTTTGCCCTGCTCATATCTCCACAACCGTTGCCCCCATCCATGCCACATTTCGAACACACACTCCTTGACTGCCAAACTACAACCTCCAAGGACCCCCGGAGCCCCAGGGACCCCCAGGTCCCTGGCCCAGGGACCCCAGGTATAAAAAATGACCAAATGTGCAAAAATGACCAAATGACCACCCCAACGGGGCTGCTCGCGGGGAATTCCCGGGGACCACCGACTCCTGGTGCTCCAGAACGGATGCAAAAGTGGTGGCGCCCCCAGTGGAGGACCCCCTGCCACTGCAGCGCACATAAAATGCCGTAACTCGGGCTAGGAGCGTCCGGGAGAGCCGGGGCCGGTACCTATTCGTCCGCCAAGGCAACGCGGAGACCCCACCCCTCATTTCTCACATGGCCCTATTCTAGCGCCACCTTCAGGCCGATTTTTAAAACACATTTTTGGACACTGCTCCTACAGTTTTTGCCCTAAAATCACGAATATCACTACACAGCATGTCTACACTCATGTCATCAACATGGATCAGGAAGATTTTGGAAAAAGACATTTTTGCCCTATTTGTGGAGATAAGCCACCTACGGTCGCTTATCTCCCGATTAGGGAGTCTTACTGGTTAACTTACCTTTTCATTTCAGATGAGTCCAGGTAACTGAGTGGTTATCACTGCTGTATCACTAACTTACCTTTTCATTTCAGAGGAGTCCAGGTAACTGAGTGGTTATCACTGCTGCATCCAGGGACATGCTGGGCCCCTGATTCAGCCCGGGAAAAAGAGTTGGAGAGGCCCTCATTGCACGCTATGGAGAGATATCTCTCTATAGCGCTACTGCTACTCAAAGATTTGCCATTTAAAATCATGAAAAGCCAGTGGGGCAATTACTGTACATGAGTTATATTTCGTCGTTGTCGGGTGCAAACCTTGTATGTCCAAAACCGTTTTGTATTTATCATTTTAAAAATGATTTAAATTTGTGAAAACAGACGATCTACAAGCACACAACCCCTCGCAGTGCGAGGCGTTGTGTGCTTGTAGATCTGCTGTTTTCACTACTTTTGTGCAACAGCCTTGTATGATGAAGCAGGTCTATGCTTTGCGAAGAAAGATTTATACATTTGAAACTTGGAGATACAAGGTTTCTGCCCGACAGTGACGATTTACTTTGTTGGCCGCCCAGCCCCCAAAAAGGAACGAGGGCCGACATTTTATTTTTCATTTTTTCCTAATGGCCGGCCTGGACTGGCCGGGAATGAACCGGCCGTTCAGGAGTTGTCCCGGTTTTCCCAATGGCCAGCACGTCCCTGGCTGCATCACTAACTTATCTTTTCATTTCAGATGAGTCCAGGTTTAACTGTAACTGAGTGGTTATCACTGCTGCATCACTAACTTACCTTTCCACCTCAGTGTCCAGACCCCGAACTCAGTCCTGACGATGATCAGGACACTGGACAGGAGATGGAGTCTGCTGCCCCTGCCATAACAAGGCCCAAGGGTAACGGGACCCCGGTAAAGGTGTTGTTTTCTAATTCAATTCACTTTCACACTCAACATCATGCTCACAATATGTAGAGATCTTTTTTTAATCTTGTTTGTGTATATTTTATGTAATTGTTTATGTATGCTCTTGTCGGCTGTTGTATTTTGTCTCGCACATCTAGATGGTGTCAGTTACACCAGATGGATCGCACTCTGAGACTCGACTCAGAGTGCATTCATTGCATGCTCAGGAATTCTCCCCCTCAAAGTGCCAGCCGTGGGCGGATGGCAAGCGCAGGGGAAATAAGATGCGCGAGATCTCTGTGCCCTCGTCGTTTCGTGAGTGTGAATGACACACACACACACACACACACACACACACACACACACACACACACACACACACAACCAGGGCCATTCATTTGCCATACATAACATTCTCTACTGTATGAACTATTCAGGCACAAAAATGTTGTATTCAACAATGTGTGTTACTTGTGCCATTACAGAAACGATATTGGAGACATACCAGGCGGCCCGTGAGGGAGCAGAGCCGAATCGTACTGCACACAACAATGCAGTATCGAAAGTCAGCCGCATAAAGGCGTTTATTCTATATATGTCGCACAGTGTGCCTAAGACAGCAGACTGGCGATTCCTGTCTGACCTACAGAGAATCAAAAGGTGAGTCTGATGGACTGACTGATGGCCGGTCGGGGGGTAAAGACGTATTTGCACTGTAACAGTCCGGTGTTGGATTTCCTTTTTGTTTTATTATTATCTGTACATTTAATATATCAACATCAATATGATTATCTCCACATTATCTCCACATTTTGCAGCTTTTACAAGAGCCTCAACTCGTCGCTGATGCCGCCGTCAGTGCTGCACTATTTACAGGGTGTGAAGCAGTTCTTGAAACATGCCAAGGAGAGCCGTGTCCCGGCCTGCAAGCTCAATAAGTCTGATTGGTATAACATAGAGACCACTTTCACAATGCTTATTAAAACAATCCACAAGGCCGTAGTGCGGCACCAGCAGGCTACAAAGAGGCAGAAGCACGAGATGCTCCCCACCAAAGAAGAGCTCCGGACCTTCCAGACCCAGGCAAGGGCCAGAATTCCGCTAGTCCTCGGTATGTTTACCCTCATTTCATTAGACTATACCATTCCCAAACATACCCGGAGCTATTCATCACCAATCACAATATAGCAACATTGTTACGGGTTTTAGACTATAAAAATGTAATACTTATATTTATTGTTTGCACTTCTCTCTCCCCCCTGGTCCTGTTACCCAGAGCAACTCAAAGAGAAGCCATCGAACAAGAGCCTTAGGTTCCAGTTTTATGGACTCCTGTCTGGCCTCTGGTCCACCCTGTATGGACACAGGCCCTGTGTCCTGAAAAACATGTTGGACCAGGAGGTGGAGTTGGCCAGACAGACCAGAGAAAGGACCAAGGCAAAGGACTTCCTCATCCTGGTGAGTTGCTGAGTGGTTGTCACTGCTGCTGCATCACTAACTTACTTTTTCATTTCAGATGAGTCCAGGTGAGTGGTTATCACTGCTGTATCATTAACTTACCTTTTCATTGCAGATGAGTCCAGGTTTAACTGAGTGGTTATCACTGCTGTATCATTAACTTACCTTTTCATTTCAGATTAGTCCAGGTAACAGAGTGGTTATCACTGCTGTATCATTAACTTACCTTTTCATTTCAGATGAGTCCAGGTAACTGAGTGGTTATCACTGCTGCATCACTAACTTAACTTTTCATTTCAGATGAGTCCAGGTAACAGAGTGGTTATCACTGCTGTATCATTAACTTACCTTTTCATTGCAGATGAGTCCAGGTTTAACTGAGTGGTTATCACTGCTGTATCATTAATTAAGTGTGCCTGCCATGCAATGCAATGGCAAAACACTTATTGTAATCCGCCATACTTAAGTAAGTCAGTCAGTAAGTCATGTTCTGGCAAATTTCGGCGCGTAATAACTGCCGCACGATTTACACCACCCCCGCAATATATACATCAAAACGTGCGGCTCGGCCGGGAATGGGGTGCTATTACTTTTCTTTCCGATCCGCGTTACCATGGCGACGTAATTCGCAAAAAACGACGCCCAAAAACCCCATTGACTTAGAATGGGGGAAATTTCGGCACGTAATAACTGACGCAAGATTTACGCCACCCCCGCAATATATACATCAAAATGTGCGGCTCGGCCGG
The DNA here is from genome assembly GCF_963921795.1 of Nannobrachium achirus. Classification (NCBI taxonomy): domain Eukaryota; kingdom Metazoa; phylum Chordata; class Actinopteri; order Myctophiformes; family Myctophidae; genus Nannobrachium; species Nannobrachium achirus. Next base: position 59,006,300 of record NC_137814.1, read on the forward strand.
GAATGGTGTGCTATTACTTTTCTTTCCGATCCGCGATACGATTGCGATGTAATTCGCAAAAAACGACGCCCAAAAACCCCATTGACTTAGAATGGGGGACTCCGAAAAAAACCCAGAAACTTTGGCGCCACATAACTCTGCCATACTTTTGCCTAGCAACGTGATTTAAACTTTAAAATGCACACACAACTTTGGTCTTTTTCCGGCCAATAGGGATGAGCTGTAATTGATTAAGCCCCGCCCCCTCTGTAACAGGAAGTGTCCTTCGCCAAACAGTAAGTGCCTCTATAACTCATGAACCGTTTGTCGTACAGACCCGCGGCTGGTGTCATAATTCTTTTTTTTTCTCAAATTTTTTTTCTCAATTTTTTTTTTCTCAAAAATTTTTTTTTCTCAAATTTTTTTTTCTCAAATTTTTTTTTCTCAAAAATTTTTTTTTCTCAATTTTTTTTTTCTCAAAATTTTTTTTCTCAAAATTTTTTTTTTCTCAAAAAATTTTTTTTTCTCAAATTTTTTTTTCTCAATTTTTTTTTTCTCAAAAAATTTTTTTTTCTCAATTTTTTTTTTTCTCAATTTTTTTTTTCTCAAAAAACTTTTTTTTTCTCACAAAACAATTTTTTTCTCACAAAACAATTTTTTCTCAAAAAAACAGTCGTTAAAGTGCGACCCGTGATAACGGCCAAAAATGCGCCAAAACGCCACTAATTAGTCGAAATGGCTGTGGGTGGTGTCATATGAAGAACCATAATGTTAAAGCTTATGCAAAAAATGCTAATGTTAAAAAATGTAACGCTAATGCTAACACCAACCGCTACACAAGGTTGCACAGACTTAGCGAGCTGCAGGCACACTTAAAATTTCTTGGAAATTTTCTTTTCTAGTTTACCTTTTCATTTCAGATTAGTCCAGGTAACAGAGTGGTTATCACTGCTGTATCATTAACTTACCTTTTCATTGCAGATGAGTCCAGGTTTAACTGAGTGGTTATCACTGCTGTATCATTAACTTACCTTTTCATTTCAGATTAGTCCAGGTAACAGAGTGGTTATCACTGCTGTATCATTAACTTACCTTTTCATTGCAGATGAGTCCAGGTTTAACTGAGTGGTTATCACTGCTGTATCATTAACTTACCTTTTCATTTCAGATGAGTCCAGGTAACTGAGTGGTTATCACTGCTGCATCACTAACTTAACTTTTCATTTCAGATGAGTCCAGGTAACAGAGTGGTTATCACTGCTGTATCATTAACTTACCTTTTCATTGCAGATGAGTCCAGGTTTAACTGAGTGGTTATCACTGCTGTATCATTAATTTACCTTTTCATTTCAGATTAGTCCAGGTAACAGAGTGGTTATCACTGCTGTATCATTAACTTACCTTTTCATTTCAGATGAGTCCAGGTAACTGAGTGGTTATCACTGCTGCATCACTAACTTACCTTTTCATTTCAGATGAGTCCAGGTTTAACTGTAACTGAGTGGTTATCACTGCTGCATCACTAACTTACCTTTTCATTTCAGATGAGTCCAGGTTTAACTGTAACTGAGTGGTTATCACTCCTGCATCACTAACTTACCTTTTCATTTCAGATGAGTCCAGGTTTAACTGTAACTGAGTGGTTATCACTGCTGCATCACTAACTTACCTCTCCATATCAGATTTCCCAGGTGTCTGCCATGCGTAAGAGGGCGCCTCTGCAGGACTGTGTCCCACGTGTGGGAAAGTTGGTTTGTTTCTGGATTTCCACAGCTTCTCTTATCCACTGTCCCCATGAGCTATCTTAAAGGAGTAGTTCACCCCCAAAATGACCTTTTTTTCCTATTGATTACTCATGCCATGGAGACTTGAGTTCAATAATATTTTTTTGTGTCTTGTTGCATTCCTAAGACAATAATTTGATTACAATTAATGTCCTTCCATTGATTCCGGATGGGGACCCGAATGCATTTGGGTCCTCATCCGGAATCAATGGGGCTGAATTTACTAGAATCAAAATGTTTTCTTAGGAATGCGACAAATACCAAAAAGTATTATTGAACTCAAGTCTCCATGGCGTGCGTAATAAAAATAAAATGCATTTTGGGGCTGAACTACTCTAACCCTCTCCCAGTCCATCAGGTGGATTTCTTGGTTCTCCTTTATTGCTCGCTGTCTTAATATGCGGGTTGGTGTTTAAAAAGTTTATTTCTCACATTCTTTTTGTGGTCTTTTCTTTTATGTATCAATCTGCCTGTCACACTTTTTCAGCCTCTAAACATCCCCCAGCCCTTATAGCAGGTGTGGGAAACTTTGATGATGGAAAGGACCGCTATATTTCCTCACTCACTCCAGAGGGTCACTATATGTCCACACTCACTCCAGGACGTCACTAATATTTCCACGCTCACTCCAGAGGTTCACTATATGTCCACGCTCATTCCAGAGGGTCACTATATGTCCACGCTCATTCCAGAGGGTCACTATATGTCCACACTCACTCCAGGACGTCACTAATATTTCCACGCTCACTCCAGAGGTTCACTATATGTCCACGCTCATTCCAGAGGGTCACTATATGTCCACGCTCATTCCAGAGGGTCACTATATGTCCACGCTCACTCCAGAGGGTCACTTTATGTCCACGCTCACTCCAGAGGGTCACTATATGTCCACGCTCATTCCAGAGGGTCACTATATGTCCACGCTCACTCCAGAGCGTCACTATGTCCACGCTCACTCCATAGTGTCACTATATGTCCACGCTCACTCCAGAGGGTCACTTTATGTCCACGCTCACTCCAGAGGGTCACTATATCGCTCACTCCAGTCGTTCCTACATCCCATTAGTCTGAATCTGGTGAATGTAAACCTGGTGAAAATACTATGCTTAAACTTAAACCTAACCTGAGTAAAACTATACCTAAACCTGACCCAAACCCTAACCTCAGTAAAACTATGCTTAACCCTACATTAGAACTAATGAGATGTAGGACTTATGGGCAGTCCCCCACTCCAGAGGGTCACTTTATGTCCATGCTCACTGTTGTTGGGCAGAAATCCATCTCTAGTCTTTTTCATAAATGAATGTCCTACTTCAGGAAAAAAATTGCTGATCTACAAACACACAATTTTGAGTTTATAGATCTGCTATGTTTAATTTGATTTCAAATGTATTTAGTTATACTTATGTCAACTTTATGAACTTAAATACAAATACATTGGACATAAAACAGACCATTTTAACACTAGTCATTAAACAAATGTTTCAAATTAAAGCGGTCATGTTTGCGTTTTTGTAATTGTAACAGCTGAAATCAATACTATATCAGTATTCTGATATTAATATGCAGGCCACCTTAGGTGAAGGTGGGGGCTGTATGCCGGCGTAAAGTGTCTGTTTCCTTTCCCATGTGTAAATCTCTCTATCCTATGATAGGTCAAGGAGCACAAGACGGCCCATATGTTTGCCGAGGCATGTGTTCATGCCACAGAGGAGGAGTTCTCTTGGGTGGAGGAGTGGCTCAAGATCAAGGTTATTAAAGTTATATCCGTGCTACTAAAGTGGTTGACACTTCTGCACAAGCACACAGAAACCAAACACATACATCAACTGACATATTAGCACAACTACAGTAGGTTAATTAGTACAGTGGATTTGTATACCGTGTTACTCGCAAATTGTCCAATGCAGACATTAATACAAATACTGTACATTTCCTTGTCTCAAGGAGCGGTGCCCAGGGAGAAAGAGTCCTCATGTATTCTTCACCGGGGGGGAGGGGGTCTGCGAGAAACTTCTCGACCAATTCCGGAAGGAGTGGTCCACCTGTGGCCTGAAGGGGAGGCCCTTCTTTATGTTGATACGGACTGCCATATCCTTCTATGTAGGTAGCATTGGCCAACATTACATACATTCATTTGTTTGAATATATTGAATATCTGTGCTCCAATTTGATTTCTCAATAATTATTTGCTTTTTATGTGCTAAATGAAACAGGCCCGCCAAAACATGTCACCGGAGGCGCGCAAGAAGGTCACCGATCTCATGGCCCACAACATGGAAGTCTCTGACCGGTTCTATGCCCTGAACCCCACCCCTCAGGAGACATTGGAGATCAGACAATTGATCCAGCGCTCCCTGGATGGGCCCGAGCCCGTCACCATGGCCAACGAAATGGGGAGGCTTCTAGAGAAGGCCAGACAGGAGGCCATTGAGGAGGGGGAGATCCCCGAAAATGAATGTGGGGAGAAAGAGAGGGAAGGCGAGGATAAAGACAAGGAGAAGCGCCTCCGTCTGCTCACCCGAACCATCAGCCAGCTGAACAATGAGCAGACGGGCCACGTCTACTCTCTCCTGCAGGCGCACGAGGGTATAAACCCTGAGGTCAATGAAATGACTATTGACTTCAAAAACCTCAAGCCCTCCACACTGCAGGAGTTGGAAGACTACGTCTCCACCCTCCCCAAAGTTCCTGGTGAGTAAACCATTCAGCTTTACTCCTGTTACTTATTCCTGTTGTTTGGATCTTACATTGGTGTGATCATGTGTTATTGAAACATGCATTTCTATTTTTCTATAAAAAAGCCAAGGCCAAGTTCAAGTCGAGGAGGACTCGGCAAGAAAGTGACCATGAGACCACGGAGGAGGAACAGGAGGTATCTTGGATTATTTAGAACTAGCCCTTACCCGTTCAAAGATATGAGCTCCAAAATGATGTGCAGTGTGTGGGTTATGGGATGTGCACTGTGCACACAGTGGCCCTCATTTATCAATGGAGTGTAAAAAATGGTCTATTTTTTTCACCAAATTTTGCGTAGGGCAACGTGTGCACGGCATTTATCAATGCTTCCTAAACAGACACACCTGGCGTACATTTGATCCCAGCGTTGATAAATGCGCAGGCTGAAATTTAAATAACACGCCCTTAATTATTCTCGAAACGCCCCGATTTTACGACCAGAACAACCCGAATACGACCTAACAACCAAAGAAAAGCCATGTCCGCGTCCCACACAGACCACGCACACATGCACGCACGCACGCACACACCTACACACGCAACTAGGCTACTTTGAACAGCAGCATTTTGGTTTACACAGCAGTCTTTGACAGTGGAAACGTGGGATTAACCAACGGTACAATCTTTGACAAGGAGGCTATAGCACCGCAGCCGACATGAATGACACAAGTCACTGGTCACTGCCATGAATACTTTTGGATATAAATTTAAACCATTGCCTACCCGTGCCGTGTGTGCGCAGACAGAGCGCGTTCATTTGGTTACAAGCAATCATATTCCCCATGGCCATGATCTCAAGGCTCGCCACGTCGGGTTTCATCATTAACTCCAGCATAGTGTACAGTATCTACTGTATAAATTGAGAGACCCCACGGTTACGTTTTGGATATTAATTTAACCCAATTTCGGCGACGAGCGCAATTCATGTTTGAGTGCTTGAACTAGCGATCATGTACCGTTCCTGCGCTGGCTGGTCTTCTCCCAGGTGGGCCGCGGACCCCCAAATAAATCATCCACAGCGTGCGTGCGCGGGGCTGGGCACAGCCAGGTTTGGCGCTTCGGGTTTTATCCATATTTAAAAAGACTCGCGTCACTGTATAAATTGGAGGCTCACGCCTCACGGTAGATCACAGCGGTGCCGCGCTGGTCCCCGAAAATGTCTCGCATGCGTTCGTAGGCTATAATGTGCTTGTTCTGAGCCAGGTCTGCAATCTTAAAATATAGACTGTTAAAGCACTTAACAGTAGATTGCTTCCATGTTGCTAGATTTTGATTGCTTGTCATTGTAACTTGGAAATAAAATCGGCGTGCATGTCCATGATGTAGCTGGCTATAATATACTTTTATAAAATGTTATATTTTCACAGGATTATTTATTATTGTGTTGGATATACATTTTCGAGTGGATACATGTGTCCATTGCCTGTCAAATAGTTACACAATGCTGCTCCGCACCTCTACAATGGAACAAAGTGGTGTAGGATGATTCCTACACCACCTCAGGACTTGACGTGAGATTTGATCCTACCCTAGACCAAAGTCAAAGTCAAGTTGAAATGATAAATGTCGAGACTTCCCTAAATTTCGGTGTACACCCAAATTTTGATCTGCACCACGTTGATAAATGAGGGCCAGTATATGAGGGATGGAAAGTAACTTTAACTGGTGCTTGCATGATGTAGGAGCATCAATGTAAGAAACCCGTTTCGTTTAATGGCTACAGAGATACTGTCCCCCCCAACCCCCCCCCCCCCCCCCAGCCCGCCCACCCGCCTGCACACACACCCGCCTGCCTACACACACACAGACAGACAGACAGACAGACAGACAGACAGACAGACAGACAGACAGACAGACAGACAGACAGACAGACAGACAGACAGACAGACAGACAGACAGAGCTGGTTAAACATTTTGCCTCATGCTAGATGCAGAATAGATGTGCCTCATGCTAGATGCAGAATAGATAATAGATACACCATAAAAATAATATATAATATACAGCATATGATTTGTGAAAGTGACAAACGGGCTTCACAGTTATGTCAGGTGTGTTCATATGCTAATGGTGATGCGATTTCAGATCAATTGCTCCAGCCACTGAGGAGAAACGCTGTTTCAGACAGACAGACACTCACTCACTCACTCACTCAGACATTCGCAAAATTATAGTATAGATATATTTAACTAGAAAGATTAAATCCTGGGAAATGCGAGTGTGGTTGCCTATTGTCTGGATAACTGGGAGCCCTGTACTGGATGAGTTTATTAATTAAATTGAATATTGATTTTATGTTCTACATTTCCCCCTCCACCGAATGTCACCCCCCCCCATATAACCAAATTGTCATAAGCTTTACCAATTTTCCTCAAACTAGCACCACTCCCTTATTGAACTCAATGGACTTATTACTCTATAATGGTTACGTCCGATAATGCTGTTTCCTGATTGGCTAAAAGTTTATCTAGAAGGCACTAGTACTATAATGTGTTGCAACATTAACTACCACATCATTTAACTACCTTCTCAGTCTCTTACATAGTTATATATTGGTACCTATGGACTTTCACACCTGTGCCAATAAGAAGCTGAGGAGTAGTTATGTTGTCTTGTGTACTTAGGGAAGTGTGTATTTCTTTTCTTCTAAAATGCTCTCCAGGTGCCCTACCAGGAATCAGGGGGTTCCTCATCCTCACAGGAGGAAAACGAGGAGGTGGAGGAGGTGGAGGGGATAAAGCCTGCATCCTCACAGGAGGACAACATTGTGGTGGAGGAGAGAGAGCCCACATCCTCACAGCAGGAAAACGTGGAGGTGGAGGAGAGGGCACCCCAAAAGCAGCCCAAGAGGGCACCCCAAAAGCAGCCCAAGAGGGCACCCCAAAAGCAGCCCAAAAGGGAACCCCAAAAGCAGCCCAAGATGAACTGGAGCCGAACAAGTCCAATCAAGACCCGGAGATCCCTCCCACGGAGCCAGGTGTTGCGGCCCAACACCCAGAATCCCCTACCCTATAAAAGAGTCTGTTCTATGGTCTTGACCAAGCTCAATTTTGGCAAGTACAGATATATTGAAAGCATAATGACTGATGCTCCACTTTATCTCTAGGAACACACACACACACACACACACACACACACACACACACACACACACACACACACACACACACACACGCTGACATGTTTATATACAGTATATACGCTGACATGTTTATATACAGTATATATGTTATCTGTGAGAACATTCCCTTACCAGATGCATTCATAATTTTTTGGAAATATGTCACGCTTTGCGCTATTCTCGACAGCTCCGAATGTGAGCGTTTCGATATTGCAACCCAACATTTGTTCACCGTTAACAGTTAGTGATGGTACTAATATATTGTGTTTGGTCCACAGATGTTGTTCACCGTTAACAGTTAGTGATGGTACTAATATATTGTGTTTGGTCCGCAGATGATGTTCACCGTTAACAGTTAGTGATGGTACTAATATATTGTGTTTGGTCCACAGATGTTGTTCACCGTTAACAGTTAGTGATGGTACTAATATATTGTGTTTGGTCCACAGATGTTGTTCACCGTTAACAGTTAGTGATGGTACTAATATATTGTGTTTGGTCCACAGATGTTGTTCACCGTTAACAGTTAGTGATGTTACTAATATATTGTGTTTGGTCCACAGATGTTGTTCACCGTTAACAGTTAGTGATGGTACTAATATATTGTGTTTGGTCCACAGATGTTGTTCACCGTTAACAGTTAGTGATGGTACTAATATATTGTGTTTGGTCCACAGATGAAATTCCATAACAAGTGGAGCCAAGAGTGGTCTCTTCACCAGCAGCCCCCTCCACCGCCCCTTGACCGTCACCCCAGCACAGGATGTATTCCTCTATTCAGTTGACTGCACTTTCAAGTTGTGGAGTAGAGTTTTGCCTCCACCCATTTTCAGTTCCCCCCCCCCCCCCCCCCCCCCCGGCCCTGGACCGTTCCAAGGAACAGCTTTGTCTCATGGCTGCCTGGCTGGCTCACTATGTTTGCCACTCAGGGGGCTTTTCCACCAGCAAAGAACCGGTCCGGGTTCTTTCTTCTGCCTATGGGTTGAACCACAAGTGAGCTTTTCCAACGAGAACAGAGTTGGTTCGTGGCCAGTTCGCAAGGACGAACAAGGTTCCAAGAAAGTTGCCATGATCCCATAGGCGGGAGAAAGAACTCGAAACGGTTCTTTGCCGTTGGAAAAGGCCCCTCTGAGTACAGTGCTATGTTTCGCTAGTAATGGTGTGAGGCCAGATTTATGTTTCGATAGTTCAGTTCACACTGGTGTGTTTTTCTTGTTTTTTTTGTGTGTTTTGGTACCAGGGACGTGCTGGGCCCCTGAATCAGCCCGGGAAAAAGAGTTGGAGAGGCCTTCATTGCGCGCTATAGAGAGAGAGAGAGATCTCTCTCTATAGCGCTGCTGCTACTCAAAGATTTGCTATTTCAGATCATGACAAGTGACAAGCCAGTGGGCCAATTACATGAGTTACTGTATGTCCAAAACAGTTTGTTTTGTATTTATCATTTTAAAAATGATTTAAACTAGTGAAAACAGCCGATCTACAAGCACACAACGCCTCACACCGCGAGGCGTTGTGTGCTTGTAGATCGGCTGTTTTCACTACTTTTGTGCAACGGCCTTGTCTGATGAAGCAGGGCTTTACTTTTGGACCTTGGAGATACAAGGTTTCTGCCCGACAGTGATGATTTACTTTGTTGGCCGCCCAGCCCCCAAAATGGAACGAAGGCCGACATTTTATTTTGAATTTTTTCCTAATTGTCCAGGCCGGGAATGATCCGCCCGTTCGGGAGTTGTCCCGCTTTTCCCAATGGCCAGCACGTCCCTGTTTGGTACTGTGACAAATAAATGCACATTTGTACGTCCGGGTTCTTTCTTCTGCCTATGGGTTGAACCAGAAGTGAGCTTTTCCAACGAGAACAGAGTTGGTTCATGGCCAGTTCGCAAGGACGAACAAGGTTCCAAGAAAGTTGCCATGATCCCATAGGCGGGAGAAAGAACTCGAAACGGTTCTTTGCCGTTGGAAAAGGCCCCTCTGAGTACAGTGCTATGTTTCGCTAGTAATGGTGTGAGGCCAGATTTATGTTTCGATAGTTCAGTTCACACTGGTGTGTTTTTCTTTGTTTTTTTTGTGTTTTGGTACTGTGACAAATAAATGCACATTTGTACATTAAGCATGTATTTGTGAATGATTTGACGGAATAATGCAACAGTTGCTGCTAAACTCATTGTGTAAATGGGATGGGAATACGCTAATTGGGATACTTGGTCATTATCTTGTGTATAGGCAAAACTAAAACTTTGCTTAGCAAACTGAGTTTCCATACAATTGAATCATAATTTAAATTCTAAAATGTAAATGATCTGAAAGTATTACACCTGTACTCACGCTAAACTGTCAATTCTGGAGTAGGACCCCACACTCTGGTGAGATGTTTTCTCTCTCTGGATTGTCTCTGGTAAACCCTTTCTCTATACTCATTTATCACGCCATTACATTATTAGGACGGTCACAGAAGCACTTTGAATTTATGAATGGACACTGAGGGATTGGTTCCAAAATGTTTTCAAGTATTTCTTTTTCCTCTTTGCCCACATTCTTGCAGTCAGGACTTGCAGTCAGAGCCCACCAGAGCCAAATAGAGCCCAGCAAACCTAAGTCCAGCCTAGTCCTGCCCAGTAGAGTATAGACCAGGGAAGGGGGGGTAGTTAGATGGCTCTACCAGGCCGTATCCGGCTTGAATAGGCTAAACCAGGGTGCAAAGGGCTGTACCAGACTCCACCAGGCTGCTCCATGCTCCAGCAAGCCCTGTAGCTCCTTGCACATGCAATTAACCACTGTGTACACGGGCAATAGTTTTACATGAGTTTGTGTACACGGCCAATAATTTTACATGAACATTTCTTGGCTTTAGTACTGTACTGCCTTGTAGAGCCCAACAGAGCCCAGCACAGCACAGCACAGCCCACCAGAGCCCAATAGAGTCAAGAAAACCTAGGTCCAGCCCAGCCCTGCCCAGTAGGAGTATAGACCAGGGAAGGGGGGAAGTTAGATGGCTCAACCAGGCCATTACAGGCCGTATCCGGCTTGAATAGGTCAGACCAGGGTGCACAGGACTGCACCAGACTCCAACAGGCTGCTCCAGCCTCGAGCCAGCCCTGTAGCTCCTTAAACATGCAATTAAAGACTGTGTACACGGGCAATAGTTTTACATGAGTTTGTGTACACGGCCAATAGTTTTACATGAACATGTCTTGGCTTTAGTACTGTACTGCCTCGTATAGCCCAACAGAGCCCAGCACAGCACAGCACAGCCCACCAGAGCCCAATACAACCCACCAGAACCTAATAGAGTCCAGCAAACCTAAGTCCAGCCCAGTCCTGCCCAGTAGAGTATAGACCAGGGAAGAGGGGTAGTTAGATGGCTCTACCAGGCCATTAAAGCCCATATCCGGCTTGAATAGGCCAGACCAGGGTGCACAGGACTACACCAGGCTGCTCCATGCTCCAGCCAGCCCTGTAGCTCCTTGCACATGCGATTAACCACTGTGTACACGGGCAATAGTTTTTGTGTACACGGGCAATAGTTTTACATGAGTTTGTGTACACGGCCAATAATTTTACATGAACATTTCTTGGCTTTAGTACTGTACTGCCTTGTATAGCCCAACAGAGCCCAGCACAGCACAGCACAGCCCACCAGAACCCAATAGAGTCAAGAAAACCTAGGTCCAGCCCAGTCCTGCCCAGTAGGAGTATAGACGAGGGAAGGGGGGAAGTTAGATGGCTCAACCAGGCCATTAGAGGCTGTATCCGGCTTGAATAGGCCAGACCAGGGTGCACAGGACTGCACCAGGCTGCTCCATGCTCCAGCCCAGCCCTGTAGCTCCTTGCACATGCGATTAACCACTGTGTACACGGGCAATAGTTTTACATGAACATTTCTTGGCTTTAGTACTGTACTGCCTTGTAGAGCCCAACAGAGCACAGCACAGCACAGCCCACCAGAGCCCAATAGAGTCAAGAAAACCTAGGTCCAGCCCAGTCCTGCCCAGTAGGAGTATAGACCAGGGAAGGGGGGAAGTTAGATGGCTCAACCAGGCCATTACAGGCCGTATCCGGCTTGAATAGGTCAGACCAGGGTGCACAGAACTGCACCAGACTCCAACAGGCTGCTCCAGCCTCGAGCCAGCCCTGTAGCTCCTTAAACATGCAATTAAAGACTGTGTACACGGGCAATAGTTTTACATGAGTTTGTGTACACGGCCAATAGTTTTACATGAACATGTCTTGGCTTTAGTACTGTACTGCCTCGTATAGCCCAACAGAGCCCAGCACAGCACAGCACAACCCACCAGAGCCCAATACAACCCACCAGAACCTAATAGAGTCCAGCAAACCTAAGTCCAGCCCAGTCCTGCCCAGTAGAGTATAGACCAGAGAAGAGGGGTAGTTAGATGGCTCTACCAGGCCATTAAAGCCCATATCCGGCTTGAATAGGCCAGACCAGGGTGCACAGGACTACACCAGGCTGCTCCATGCTCCAGCCAGCCCTGTAGCTCCTTGCACATGCGATTAACCACTGTGTACACGGGCAATAGTTTTTGTGTACACGGGCAATAGTTTTACATGAGTTTGTGTACACGGCCAATAATTTTACATGAACATTTCTTGGCTTTAGTACTGTACTGCCGTGTATAGCCCAACAGAGCCCAGCACAGCACAGCACAGCCCACCAGAGCCCAATACAGCCAACCAGAACCCAATAGAGTCAAGAAAACCTAAGTCCAGCCCAGTCCTGCCCAGTAGGAGTATAGACCAGGGAAGGGGGGAAGTTATATGGCTCAACCAGGTCCTTACAGGCCGTATCCGGCTTGAATAGGTCAGACCAGGGTGCAAAGGACTGCACCAGATTCCAACAGGATGCTCCAGCCTCGAGCCAGCCCTGTAGCTCCTTAAACATGCAATTAAAGACTGTGTTCACGGGCAATAGTTTTACATGAGTTTGTGTACACGGCCAATAGTTTTACATGAACATGTCTTGGCTTTAGTACTGTACTGCCTCGTATAGCCCAACAGAGCCCAGCACAGCACAGCACAGCCCACCAGAACCCAATAGAGTCAAGAAAACCTAGGTCCAGCCCAGTCCTGCCCAGTAGGAGTATAGACGAGGGAAGGGGGGAAGTTAGATGGCTCAACCAGGCCATTAGAGGCTGTATCCGGCTTGAATAGGCCAGACCAGGGTGCACAGGACTGCACCAGGCTGCTCCATGCTCCAGCCCAGCCCTGTAGCTCCTTGCACATGCGATTAACCACTGTGTACACGGGCAATAGTTTTACATGAGTTTGTGTACACGGGCAATAGTTTGTGTACACGGCCAATAATTTTACATGAACATTTCTTGGCTTTAGTACTGTACTGCCTTGTAGAGCCCAACAGAGCTCAGCACAGCACAGCACAGCCCACCAGAGCCCAATAGAGTCAAGAAAACCTAGGTCCAGCCCAGTCCTGCCCAGTAGGAGTATAGACCAGGGAAGGGGGGAAGTTAGATGGCTCAACCAGGCCATTACAGGCCGTATCCGGCTTGAATAGGTCAGACCAGGGTGCACAGAACTGCACCAGACTCCAACAGGCTGCTCCAGCCTCGAGCCAGCCCTGTAGCTCCTTAAACATGCAATTAAAGACTGTGTACACGGGCAATAGTTTTACATGAGTTTGTGTACACGGCCAATAGTTTTACATGAACATGTCTTGGCTTTAGTACTGTACTGCCTCGTATAGCCCAACAGAGCCCAGCACAGCACAGCACAACCCACCAGAGCCCAATACAACCCACCAGAACCTAATAGAGTCCAGCAAACCTAAGTCCAGCCCAGTCCTGCCCAGTAGAGTATAGACCAGAGAAGAGGGGTAGTTAGATGGCTCTACCAGGCCATTAAAGCCCATATCCGGCTTGAATAGGCCAGACCAGGGTGCACAGGACTACACCAGGCTGCTCCATGCTCCAGCCAGCCCTGTAGCTCCTTGCACATGCGATTAACCACTGTGTACACGGGCAATAGTTTTTGTGTACACGGGCAATAGTTTTACATGAGTTTGTGTACACGGCCAATAATTTTACATGAACATTTCTTGGCTTTAGTACTGTACTGCCGTGTATAGCCCAACAGAGCCCAGCACAGCACAGCACAGCCCACCAGAGCCCAATACAGCCAACCAGAACCCAATAGAGTCAAGAAAACCTAAGTCCAGCCCAGTCCTGCCCAGTAGGAGTATAGACCAGGGAAGGGGGGAAGTTATATGGCTCAACCAGGTCCTTACAGGCCGTATCCGGCTTGAATAGGTCAGACCAGGGTGCAAAGGACTGCACCAGATTCCAACAGGATGCTCCAGCCTCGAGCCAGCCCTGTAGCTCCTTAAACATGCAATTAAAGACTGTGTTCACGGGCAATAGTTTTACATGAGTTTGTGTACACGGCCAATAGTTTTACATGAACATGTCTTGGCTTTAGTACTGTACTGCCTCGTATAGCCCAACAGAGCCCAGCACAGCACAGCACAGCCCACCAGAACCCAATAGAGTCAAGAAAACCTAGGTCCAGCCCAGTCCTGCCCAGTAGGAGTATAGACGAGGGAAGGGGGGAAGTTAGATGGCTCAACCAGGCCATTAGAGGCTGTATCCGGCTTGAATAGGCCAGACCAGGGTGCACAGGACTGCACCAGGCTGCTCCATGCTCCAGCCCAGCCCTGTAGCTCCTTGCACATGCGATTAACCACTGTGTACACGGGCAATAGTTTTACATGAGTTTGTGTACACGGGCAATAGTTTGTGTACACGGCCAATAATTTTACATGAACATTTCTTGGCTTTAGTACTGTACTGCCTTGTAGAGCCCAACAGAGCTCAGCACAGCACAGCACAGCCCACCAGAGCCCAATAGAGTCAAGAAAACCTAGGTCCAGCCCAGTCCTGCCCAGTAGGAGTATAGACCAGGGAAGGGGGGAAGTTAGATGGCTCAACCAGGCCATTACAGGCCGTATCCGGCTTGAATAGGTCAGACCAGGGTGCACAGAACTGCACCAGACTCCAACAGGCTGCTCCAGCCTCGAGCCAGCCCTGTAGCTCCTTAAACATGCAATTAAAGACTGTGTACACGGGCAATAGTTTTACATGAGTTTGTGTACACGGCCAATAGTTTTACATGAACATGTCTTGGCTTTAGTACTGTACTGCCTCGTATAGCCCAACAGAGCCCAGCACAGCACAGCACAGCCCACCAGAGCCCAATACAACCCACCAGAACCTAATAGAGTCCAGCAAACCTAAGTCCAGCCCAGTCCTGCCCAGTAGAGTATAGACCAGGGAAGAGGGGTAGTTAGATGGCTCTACCAGGCCATTAAAGCCCATATCCGGCTTGAATAGGCCAGACCAGGGTGCACAGGACTACACCAGGCTGCTCCATGCTCCAGCCAGCCCTGTAGCTCCTTGCACATGCGATTAACCACTGTGTACACGGGCAATAGTTTTTGTGTACACGGGCAATAGTTTTACATGAGTTTGTGTACACGGCCAATAATTTTACATGAACATTTCTTGGCTTTAGTACTGTACTGCCTTGTATAGCCCAACAGAGCCCAGCACAGCACAGCACAGCCCACCAGAACCCAATAGAGTCAAGAAAACCTAGGTCCAGCCCAGTCCTGCCCAGTAGGAGTATAGACGAGGGAAGGGGGGAAGTTAGATGGCTCAACCAGGCCATTAGAGGCTGTATCCGGCTTGAATAGGCCAGACCAGGGTGCACAGGACTGCACCAGGCTGCTCCATGCTCCAGCCCAGCCCTGTAGCTCCTTGCACATGCGATTAACCACTGTGTACACGGGCAATAGTTTTACATGAGTTTGTGTACACGGGCAATAGTTTGTGTACACGGCCAATAATTTTACATGAACATTTCTTGGCTTTAGTACTGTACTGCCTTGTAGAGCCCAACAGAGCTCAGCACAGCACAGCACAGCCCACCAGAGCCCAATAGAGTCAAGAAAACCTAGGTCCAGCCCAGTCCTGCCCAGTAGGAGTATAGACCAGGGAAGGGGGGAAGTTAGATGGCTCAACCAGGCCATTACAGGCCGTATCCGGCTTGAATAGGTCAGACCAGGGTGCACAGAACTGCACCAGACTCCAACAGGCTGCTCCAGCCTCGAGCCAGCCCTGTAGCTCCTTAAACATGCAATTAAAGACTGTGTACACGGGCAATAGTTTTACATGAGTTTGTGTACACGGCCAATAGTTTTACATGAACATGTCTTGGCTTTAGTACTGTACTGCCTCGTATAGCCCAACAGAGCCCAGCACAGCACAGCACAACCCACCAGAGCCCAATACAACCCACCAGAACCTAATAGAGTCCAGCAAACCTAAGTCCAGCCCAGTCCTGCCCAGTAGAGTATAGACCAGAGAAGAGGGGTAGTTAGATGGCTCTACCAGGCCATTAAAGCCCATATCCGGCTTGAATAGGCCAGACCAGGGTGCACAGGACTACACCAGGCTGCTCCATGCTCCAGCCAGCCCTGTAGCTCCTTGCACATGCGATTAACCACTGTGTACACGGGCAATAGTTTTTGTGTACACGGGCAATAGTTTTACATGAGTTTGTGTACACGGCCAATAATTTTACATGAACATTTCTTGGCTTTAGTACTGTACTGCCGTGTATAGCCCAACAGAGCCCAGCACAGCACAGCACAGCCCACCAGAGCCCAATACAGCCAACCAGAACCCAATAGAGTCAAGAAAACCTAAGTCCAGCCCAGTCCTGCCCAGTAGGAGTATAGACCAGGGAAGGGGGGAAGTTATATGGCTCAACCAGGTCCTTACAGGCCGTATCCGGCTTGAATAGGTCAGACCAGGGTGCAAAGGACTGCACCAGATTCCAACAGGATGCTCCAGCCTCGAGCCAGCCCTGTAGCTCCTTAAACATGCAATTAAAGACTGTGTTCACGGGCAATAGTTTTACATGAGTTTGTGTACACGGCCAATAGTTTTACATGAACATGTCTTGGCTTTAGTACTGTACTGCCTCGTATAGCCCAACAGAGCCCAGCACAGCACAGCACAGCCCACCAGAACCCAATAGAGTCAAGAAAACCTAGGTCCAGCCCAGTCCTGCCCAGTAGGAGTATAGACGAGGGAAGGGGGGAAGTTAGATGGCTCAACCAGGCCATTAGAGGCTGTATCCGGCTTGAATAGGCCAGACCAGGGTGCACAGGACTGCACCAGGCTGCTCCATGCTCCAGCCCAGCCCTGTAGCTCCTTGCACATGCGATTAACCACTGTGTACACGGGCAATAGTTTTACATGAGTTTGTGTACACGGGCAATAGTTTGTGTACACGGCCAATAATTTTACATGAACATTTCTTGGCTTTAGTACTGTACTGCCTTGTAGAGCCCAACAGAGCTCAGCACAGCACAGCACAGCCCACCAGAGCCCAATAGAGTCAAGAAAACCTAGGTCCAGCCCAGTCCTGCCCAGTAGGAGTATAGACCAGGGAAGGGGGGAAGTTAGATGGCTCAACCAGGCCATTACAGGCCGTATCCGGCTTGAATAGGTCAGACCAGGGTGCACAGAACTGCACCAGACTCCAACAGGCTGCTCCAGCCTCGAGCCAGCCCTGTAGCTCCTTAAACATGCAATTAAAGACTGTGTACACGGGCAATAGTTTTACATGAGTTTGTGTACACGGCCAATAGTTTTAGTACTGTACTGCCTCGTATAGCCCAACAGAGCCCAGCACAGCACAGCACAACCCACCAGAGCCCAATACAACCCACCAGAACCTAATAGAGTCCAGCAAACCTAAGTCCAGCCCAGTCCTGCCCAGTAGAGTATAGACCAGAGAAGAGGGGTAGTTAGATGGCTCTACCAGGCCATTAAAGCCCATATCCGGCTTGAATAGGCCAGACCAGGGTGCACAGGACTACACCAGGCTGCTCCATGCTCCAGCCAGCCCTGTAGCTCCTTGCACATGCGATTAACCACTGTGTACACGGGCAATAGTTTTTGTGTACACGGGCAATAGTTTTACATGAGTTTGTGTACACGGCCAATAATTTTACATGAACAAGTCTTGGCTTTAGTACTGTACTGCCTCGTATAGCCCAACAGAGCCCAGCACAGCACAGCACAGCCCACCAGAACCTAAGAGAGGCCAGCAAACCTAAGTCCAGCCCAGTCCTGCCCAGTAGGAGTATAGACCAGGGAAGGGGGGTAGTTAGATGGCTCCACCAGGCCATTACAGGCCAGATCTGTCTTGAATAGGTCAGACCAGGGTAGACAGGACTGCACAAGACTCCACCAGGCATCTCCATGCTCCCAGCCAGCTCTGTAGATCCTTGCACATGCGATTAACCACCGTGTACACCGGCAATAGTTTTACATGGGTTGTGTACACGGGCAATAGTTTTACATGAACATGTCTTGGCTTTAGTACTGTACTGCCTCGTATAGCCCAACAGAGCCCAGCACAGCACAGCACAGCCCACCAGAGCCCAATACAGCCCACCAGAACCTAAGAGAGTCCAGCAAACCTAAGTCCAGCCCAGTCCTGCCCAGTAGGAGTATAGACGAGGGAAGGGGGGTAGTTAGATGGCTGTACCAGGCCATTACAGGCCGTATCCGGCTTGAATAGGCCAAACCAGGGTGCACAGGACTGCACCAGGCTGCTCCATGCTCCAGCCAGCCCTGTAGCTCCTTGCACGTGCGATTAACCACTGTGTACACGAGCAATAGTTTTACATGAGTTTGTGTACACGGGCAATAGTTTTACATGAGTTTGTGTACACGGCCAATAGTTTTACATGAACATGTCTTGGCTTTAGTACTGTACTGCCTTGTATAGCCCAACAGATCCCAGCACAGCCCACCAGAGCCCAAATGCTTCCCACCAGAGCCCAATAGGGTCCAGCACAAGTCCAGTCCCATTTGCCCAGTGTGAGTATAGACCAGGGAAGAGGGGTATATAGATTGCTGCACCAGGCCATTACTCTATCGGGCTTTGGCTGGCTGTACTTTGCTTTAGTGGGCTGTGCTGTGCTGTGCAGGGTTCTGTTGGGCTATACGAGGCAGAACTGTACTTAAGCCCAGACATGTTCATGTAAAACTATTGGCCGTGTACACGAACTCATGTAAAACTATTGCCCGTGTTCACGGTTAATCGCATGTGCAAGGAGCTACAGGGGTCCACCGCTAGGTGGCGCTCTACGCACAGCTGTCTCCGTGCCACCACTCCCGGTCGCTCCTAGCCCGAGTTACAGCATTTTATGTGCGCTGCAGTGGCAGGGGGTCCTCCACTAGGGGCTGCGAGCACTTTTGCATCCGTTATTGAGCACCAGGCGTCGGTGGTCCCCGGAATTCCCCGTGAGCAGCCCCGTTGGGGTGGTCATTTGGTCATTTTTGCAGTTTTCGGCAGCGGCACCAGGGGGTCCCTGGGTGTCCATGGATTTCCAGGGGTCCCGGAAACTTTGGGACCAGCCATGGACCTCCTTCGAAACCCCTCATGGACCCCCAGAGGTCCCCGAACCACACTTTGGGACTAGCCATGGCTGTCCCAGGCTGTTGTGAACCAGCCATGGAAACCCTGGGGGTCCCCAAACCACACTTTTGGAATCAGCCATGGATCCCCTTGGTAACCCCTCAGGGACCCCCAGAGGTCCCCAAACCACACCTTGGGAACCAGCCAAGGCAGTACTTGGCTGTATGAAGCTCAACCATGCAGTAGTAGGCTAGACTATGGCTCTCTGCTGCCCCCCATTGAGAAAGGATAGTCGCACAGAGACCGGGCTTCGTGATCGTGAAGCGTGAACACGAGCCTTAGGAACTCGAGCAAATGATCGCGTCGTGTACACCGGCTCGAGTGTGTACACCGGCCACAGGATTTTGAATTGAAACTGCCTGAAGTGTTCGTCAGAATTATTGTTTTTTACAATAAGTGCACTGTAACCCCTTCATGAACAAAACATGTCTAAAATGCCTAACCTCCTATTTACGTACATTTTGCATTTTGTTTTTACAGCATCAAGAAATGAGTCTCCAACCTCTGTCAAGTCACCATCAAAGTCCAGCTACTCGACCACCTTTGCCTCAAATTCCTCAAGCTCTTCGTCTTCAAGCGATGGCAGGAGGAGGAAGAAGTTGTTGTACATAAACTGGAATGATATTACATAAGCTGCAAAGGAATCCCTAGCCCCAAAACATTACTACTTCTGTTTGTGCACAGCCTTCATTTAACCCTGCAAGACCCGAATTAATTTCTACTGGCCAAAAATTAAAAAAAAAAAAAAAAAAAAAAAATCAGATGGTGTTGTAGGAGTCCTAATCACAGGAAAATGTTATGTTAAAAAATTAATAATGTTTTTGTAAGGTTTTATAGCCATAAATCATAAATCATGCTCTAATTTGCATTTTGGGGATATTTTTCACAATATTAACATATGCACGTATGCACACATAATATGCACACATATTACAGGCATTTTACTTATGTTTTAGTGAGGAATAGCTTCAGTTAAAAAGTGAGATGTTGTTCGTCCAGACGCTGGAATTTCAACTTCTCTGGGAGGTGTGAATGTCAGTCTCTGTGGGGGGTATTTATATGCAAATATCGTGGCCAATGGCATTGTAATACTAAACAATAGGATTTAATGGTGATGTTAATGTGAAAAAAGAACAGGAAAACTAATTATGTTTTTTTTTTTTTTTTATATTTAAAAAATGTTGCCAAAAAACAACGCTGGGCCTTGCAGGGTTAAGAATGAATTACCTCCTTTTATTTACCTAAAGTGAAAAGAAAGATAAATAGTAAGTTGTTAATGTTTTACCGACATGTTCCCACTTTGCAACATGTAGCTGAAAAATGCCTATTTAAGTTGTTAATGAATGCCTAATTAACAATTTGTTGATGTTAATAATACACTTTCAATGTTAATAAGACACTTAATTAGTGATTTGTTGATGTTAATAAGACATGTTCCCACTTTACAAAAGGTACCCACAAAATGCTTATTTAATGTGTTAATGAATACTTAATTAATGATTTGTTGATGTTAATAAGACTGTTTCAATGTTATTTAATGTGTTAATGAATACTTAATTAATGATTTGTTGATGTTAATAAGACTGTTTCAATGTTAACACACTTTGTTAAGGATTTGTTGACGTTAATACACGTTCAATGTTAATAAGACATGTTATTAGGGATTTGTTGACGTGTTCCCACTTTACAACAGGTACCCACAAAATGCCTAATTAACATGTTAATAGATGCCTAATTAACGATTTGTTGAAGTAAATAAAACTGTTTCAACATTAATAACACACATTAATAAGGATGTGTTGATGTTTATAAGACATGTTCCCACTTTACAACAGGTACCCACAAAATGCCTAATTAACGTGTTAATGAATGCTCAATAAAGAATGTATTAATGTTAATAATGCACTGTCTCAATGTTAATAAGAAATCTATTTAGGACTTGTCATTGTTTATACAATATTATTCCACTTACAACAGTTGTTAATTAAGTAACTTATTAACAATGTATATATTGTTATATAGTATTCATAATGCATTTATAAATATTTATTATGATATAACAAGTATCTTATTAGTAGATTATTAATTGTTAATTAAGTATATTATGAATAGTTAACAATATTGGTAGTAATTAAGATGGTTTATTAACCTGTATTAAAATATAATAGGGTTTATTGGTTAATTATAGGTTGATAATTAACCGTTAGTAAGGTACCTTTTCATATAGTTTGTTAAGTGTTAATTAAGGTTACTTTGACTTTCTTATTATTCATTTATTAACATGTATAAACATATAATAAGGTTTATAGATGACTTATACGCTATGTATTAATGTTTAATTAAGCATCGTATAAATGTTTAATTAAGTTGTTAAAACGTTCTTATTAATCTTTTATTAAGCTTTATTAAGTATATATTAAGGTTTATAAGTATCTTATAAGTAGTTTATTAATGTTTATAAGATTCATATTATGCAGTTTATAATGTGTTTATTAGAGTTTTATAACGTTTTTATTAGAGTAATAGCAAGTTAATAAGTATCTTATTAACTGTTAATAAGTCTTTATTAATGGCACCTTATTGTAAAGTGCTACCGAATACTTTATTTATATGCCCCACACATACAGTTAATACTGGCTCACATTTCTTTGAAAGCAGTAATGTGGAGACTGGAGAGTAATTCCAAAAAAGCACTGAAACAATCGTACTCTAATTGGCCAAAGGAGTCGCTATAACAATCATTTGAAAAATGGAAACTTGACACGGGCATAACTCATGCCTTGTTTGGTCTAAATGATTGAGAGGGCCACTATATTTCCAAACTCACTCCAGAGGGCCACTTTAAACATTGCATAGTACACTGTTAGAAACCTCTTATTTCCATATTTTAACTTATTGTCATAAATGTTATGAATATAGTTTTGTGAGAGGGTATGTTTGGTCTCTCTGTAATGTGTGTGTGTGTGTATGTGTGTGGGTGTGGGTGTGTGTGTGTGTGTGTGTGTGTGTGTGTGTGTGTGTGTGTGTGTGTGTGTGTGTGTGGGGGGGTGTGGGTGTGTGTGGGTGTGTGTGTGTGTGTGTGTGTGTGTGTGTGTGTGTGTGTGTGTGTGTGTGTGTGTGTGTGTGTGTGTGTGTGTGTGTGGTCTCTCTGTAATGAAACAGCTCTTGCGCCAACGTGTGGAGTTCCATCCATCAAGCCTAGTGTCAAAGGTTACACCAGTAGGATTGTTAATGGACAGAATGCAGTGTCTGGCTCCTGGCCCTGGCAGGTGTCTCTACAGGTAATGCTGTCACACTGTTAGCCCAGGGCTACTCAACTTAAGTGCCTATCCCGAACTAATTTGGGATTTCAGAACCGGGCTGTATCTCCAACTTTATCGCCCACAGCGTTATCTCCAAAAAACACTTGGATCGCATGCTAAAACTAGACCATACGATGTAAACACCCAGGTTAGTGAAGTCACACAAAATAGTCTACATCGTTACAAAAAATAAATGCACCAAAAGAGTTAAGATCGTTCAGGGGCCACTCAGCAAAATACCAAAAGTCTAAGGGCCACAGCTAAAAAAAATACGATCCTATTTTGTATGTTCAGACAATGATTTTGTAACACATGTCTAAAAATGAAGGAAACAAAATAAGGTCAAACTTTGACCTTATGGATGGGAATGTGTCAAACCTCATTGAACAAAAATATTGTCATGGAATGATTAATGATGAAATGATGATGTTACAAAATGAGGCTTTATTCACAAAATGTTAAGAGAACCATACCTTACTATTGCAATAAAATAGAGGACAAATATCAGAGGTAGGTAAGAGGCTAAATATTCACTGAAATTAAAGGCCTCTCCATATTTCGACCGAAACCGCAGTTTTCGGTCAAAAGGTCCTTTTCTACCATAAAATGATATCCCTCGGGACTCTTGAAAAGCATTGGACCGAACGAGAGTTCGGAAATTTGCACGTCGGAAAACACAACTCACCGAACATTTCGGTCGAAGTATGAGAGGCCTAAGAGGCCTCTCATACTTCGCCTTAAGAGGCCTTAAGCCATATCACACTTTCTTGGGCTGGTACAAACAATTACCCTACCTGTGCTACCTAAAATAATGTTTTGGAAACAAACATAACTGTTCCTATACTTTCAAGCTACAGTAGATTACAAATCTAGAAACAGGCTTCATTCAAAAATGTGAAGACGCCAATGTGAATAGATATATCTTGTAGATCTGCTCTTCTTGAAAAATCCTGAAAATGTGTGCAAATCTTTGAATATATTTTTTAAGTGAACATTTGTAACATAAATATTTGCTTCTGGGGGGTCCCTGATGAATAATATTGACATGAAAAAGTTTGAGAAGCACCAACGTGTTTTTCTTTTTTTTTTTTTTTCAAAAACCTTATAAAGATTTGCACAAATGTTCACGAATGTTTGAATGTTCTCAGCGCGGCACTGTGAGCTTGTATATCTGCTATTTTTTTATAGTTAAATCATAAAATAATGCTTAAAATATTAATGCATAAAAATGCGTTCCTGGTCTTAATGGGTAAAAACTAACGCCAACTCTCTCCTCTCCTCTCCTCTCCTCTCCTCTCCTCTCCTCTCCTCTCCTCTCCTCTCCTCTCCCCTCCTCTCCTCTCCTCTCCTCTCCTCTCCTCTCCTCTCCCCTCCCCTCCCCTCCCCTCCTCTCCTCTCCCCTCCCCTCCTCTCCTCTCCTCTCCTCTCCCCTCCTCTCCTCTCCTCTCCTCTCAGGACAACTCAGGATTCCATTTCTGTGGAGGTTCTCTGATCAACCAGTACTGGGTGGTGACCGCTGCTCACTGTGGTGTGATGTAAGTAATGACAAACATCCTCTAACAATGACCACTACGTAAGTGATGAAAGTTAGACAGACAGACAGGCCCTGCAATGCCTACTGTGTGGCGCCCCAGTCCTGCCCTGCACCGCCTACAGGCCAATATTTGGGGACATTTTTTTTACATTTTGTAGAGACACATCTGAAGGTGGAAAAGTAGATGGTCAGCAAGGCAGATGAGTTATTGATTAGGTAGTGAGATAGTGAGATTATGTCATCCCAAGTGTTAACCGCTCACTCCTGTCTGAAGCCATGGTCCTGTAGGACAGATAGATGCTAAATGGAATAAATTGCACTCTCATAAAAAATTACATCCAGACCATCTTTTGGAGGACCAAATAAGACCTTTTAGAGGTGTGTGTGTGTGTGTGTGTGTGTGTGTGTGTGTGTGTGTGTGTGTGTGTGTGTGTGTGTGTGTGTGTGTGTGTGTGTGTGTGGCGACCGAGTATTTCCCGGTGGATCTGTGCACAAGGGGCGGGGGCAACCCCGCCCACCGAAGATTTTGATTGGCTGAAGCGGAGCTAGGGAGCGCTCCATTGTAGTCGCTTGGACGGGGCGTTTATCGTGCGCTTGCCCAGGCCTTACGGCCTGGGCATAAATATAACGATTGCATTCACCACGGCTTCGTAACTCGCGCGGCGCTCCGCCGGCCGCGCGGCCCTGGCCCGCTCTTCGCGGCCACTCGCGCCTGCGGCGCTCGGGGGCGAAGAGCAGGACCAAGGTCCGCTGGCCTTCGCGCCGCTTGCAGTGTCGTGGACAATCGAGCGGCTCCGCCCCTTGTGCTCAGATCCACCGGGAAATACTCGCTCGCGTGTGTGTGTGTGTGTGTGCGCGTGCGTGTGCGTGTGCGTGTGCGTGTGCATGTGCGTGTGCGTGTGCACACGCGCATGTGGGCATGCGTGCGTGCGTGCATGCGTGTTCAGTGCTGGGAGTGAACTTGTCATCCTAGGAGAACATGACCGTGGGTCCAACAGTGAACAGATCCAGACCATCTCCATCTCCAAGGTAAGAGACATGTTACTGACTGAGTGATATGTATGGTCCAATACAGAGACATGTTACTGACTGAGTGATATGTATGGTCCAATACAGAGACATGTTACTGACTGAGTGATATGTATGGTCCAATACAGAGACATGTTACTGACTGAGTGATATGTATGGTCCAATACAGGGATGGCAGTGAAACAGATAAATATTGGATTCAATTATGGAAAAAACACCATAAGATGGCAAAAAGAAGTATAGAATAGATAGTTCATCCAAAAACATATTCCTCCTATGGAGACCTGAATTCATGGCACAAAAGACCCAAACTCGTGTTGAAAAGGTAAAAAGCCTGTAATAGTTTGGCTAATGCATAGCAAGAATAAAAAATGCACCTACGCGTTGCCAATGAAGGGCATTGTCGCCGCAACGTGTGTGTGTGTGTGTGTGTGTGTGTGTGTGTGTGTGTGTGTGTGTGTGTGTGTGTGTGTCTCCATCCATACAGACAATCACCCATCCCGACTACGAGCCTAAACCTAAATTCAACAATGACATCACCCTGGTCAAGCTGTCCTCTCCTGCCCGCTACAATTCCAGGGTGTCCCCCGTGTGTCTGTCCGACGTACGTACATACGTACATACATACATACATACATACATACATACATACATACATACAATCTAAAATATGAACCCTTATTGTAAAATAACGAAGTTGTCCTTTAAGCTCCTTTGAATCTACCTGAATTGAGCTTGTGGATCAGTTACAATATATCTATGATCTACAAATTGGTCTTATGACTATGAGTTATGATTGTTTCTCCAGGGTGACTCCGGTGGTCCTCTGGTGTGTGAGAGAGGCGGGGTGTGGACTCTGGTGGGAATCACTTCCTTTGCTAAACCGGGCTGCAAGGTGTACATTCCTGCCGTGTTCGCCCGCGTGTCCAAACTCAGGAGCTGGATCGACGACACTATGAGATCCAACTGAAGAGTCCACGCTCGCTGAGTGAACCAAACATTTTAGTTTTGTACACACAACATTTTGGTCCTTTGTCTTTTTCTTGCTTGATCTCCTCCTCCTCCCCCGCCCTCTTCTTCCCTTTCTTTCTTCCTTCAGGGAAATAACGATACGATGGGAATGATGCACAAAACCTGTGATGTGACAATATAGCTGATTCTGATTCATGCTTACAAACACCACTAAATATACAACATGCTTACATAGTACATACAGTACATCAGAGTGTTTGATCATGAGGTAATACACATTCTAACAGTTTTAAACAGTTGCTGTCATCTACTAACTGGTGCAATGATTTGTCCATCTGTAAGTACATTTTGCATGAAGTAAACTCTTTAAGCATCAAATGTATGACTTTGTTTGCATATGGGGAGGGGTGGTGAGGGGAGGGGAGTGGGTAGATGAGATGATATGCAACTGATTTAAATAAAAAGCAAGTGAGGTAACAATACAGAACACAATATGGAGTGTAAAAAACGGGTGTATTTTTCCCCCCAAATTTTACGTAGGGCAACGTTCACGTGGCATTTACGAACACGTCCTAAACAGACACACCTGGCGTACATTTGATCCCAGCATTGATAAATGCGCAGGCTGAAATGTAAATAACACGCCCTTAATTATTCTTGAAACACCCCGATTTTACGACTAGAACAACCCGAATACGACCTAACAACGAAAGAAAAGCCAATAGAAGCCCAATAGAAGAGAGTTTAGTCCGATGTCCAGTCCCACACAGACCACGCACACATGCACGCACGCATGCACGCACGCACACACACACACGCACACACCACCAAGCCCAGCAGCATTTTGGTTCACTGTGGAACCATTATTAGGCTACCATTTATTTTGTATAGTAAGCTTGCAGCCTACATGAGTGACACCACACCAGTCATTGTCACAAATGGAATATATTAATTTCCCAATATCGGCGACAGCGGCAGTGCGTGTTTGAGTGGTAAAAAAATAAGAAAATAGCAAAATCATGTAGCCTATTCCCCATAAACCACGGGCTGCCGTGCATGCGATGTTACTGAGAGATACTGACAAGCAGGGGTGAGATGCCATGGGCTCGCGTAGGCTCAGCGAGCCCGCACTTATTTTGCTGCACGCACGCGCGCCTCATATGCACACACTAATCTATCTATAAATGCGAGAAGTCTCTGCGTGTGTGTCTGTCTGTCTGTCTGTCTGTGTGTGTCTGTAATCCGTGTATCTCGAGAACCGTTCGTCCCACCGGCTTCAGATTCGGCACGCGCGTTCCCCGCCCGAACCGGCGCGAAACGTTCGGAATATCCTTATGCGGGGTTGATTGTTGACATCAGGCTGTTCCGGAGGAAATCGGCGAAAGCTCTGACTCATTGTGACATCACTTCATAAAAGGCTCTGACATCACGTACGCCACATGAGTCAACAAAAAATCTCTGTGAGTGTGTATGTATGTATGTAATCCGCGTATCTCGAGAACCGAGGCACGCGCGTTCTCCATATATGGGCATAAAATGAATGCCCCCATATATGGGCATAAAATGGATTGCAGACAGACAGATACAGATATCTCCATATATGGACATAAATGGACAGAGGCAAACAGATGGTCAAAGATCTCCATATATGGGCATAAAATGGACGCAGACAGACAGATACAGATATCTCCATATATGGGCATAAATGGACACAGGCAAACAGATGTTCAAAACGGGTCCTATGACAACAGGTTCCTATGACAACGGGTCCTATGACAGATGAGGTTTGCATTAAAGGGGGAACCGGCACTGTGTCTGCAACACAGTTGGAGGCACAGACAGATACTCCATATATGGGCATAAAATGGACGCAGATAGACAGATATCTCCATATATGGGCATAAAATGGACCCAGAACTATAACTGCAGTGATCTCCATATATGGACATAAAATGGACGCCGACAGACAGACAGACAGATACAGATATCTCCATATATGGGCATAAATGGACACAGGCAGACAGATGGTCAAAACGGGTCCTATGAAAACAGGTATAATGGGGTTTGCATTAAAGGGCGGGGCATTCATTCCCTATTTACATTGTTCCGAGTTGGCCAGGTCGCCGACTAGACGCTGTTTCTAGTTAACAATAAAAACACTAATTAACAATAAAAACAGCGTGCGCGCATGACGTCATGAATTTAGAGGACCCACACTTCTAAAATCCATATCACACCACTGCTGACAAGGAGGCAGTCATAATCTGAAGGTTTGAAGCGTCGGGTGAGTTTTATCCTTAATACATAACTCCATATAGGACACACTTGTATAATAGTTGGATACCTCACGGTCCACGAAAAGAAGCAGCGCCGCGCCGCTCCGCTTCCGACCCCTCGATCAAAATGCTTGAGTCTCGCATAAGCGGTTGTATCCCCCGCCCGGCAGATGTGGGGGAGCCTTTGCTCCCCTTTGCTCTATTAATCAGGCGCCAGTGCTTGTGTTAGATTGCTTCCATATCGCTAGATTTTAATTGCTTGTCATTGTAACTTGGAAATAAAATCTGCGTGTGTAGCCTATGTTATATTTTCACAGGGATTATTTATTAGTGTGTTAAATATACATTTTGGAGTGGATATAGCTCCTTTCGGAACCCCTCACTCCACTGCTACGCAGCTCGGAGCTGCGTAGAAGTGGAGTGAGGGGTTCCGAAAGGAGCTAGAGTGGATACATGAGTCAGATAGTTAGACAATGCTGCTCCGCATGTCTACAATGGAATAAGAGGTGTAAGATGAATCCTACACCACCTCAGAACCTGACGTGAGTTTTGATCCTACCCTACGCCAACGTCAAAGTCACGTTGAAACGCCCAAATTTTGATCTGCACCACGTTGATAAATGAGGGCCAATGAGTGCATATTGTCGTGGACTTTAGCTACACTTTCTGTGGTGTTTAGGGATGGAGCTCGTATTGATAATGAGCACTTATCGATCCTGTTTATTGAGCCTTTTATCAAACCTACTAATGAGTGTTTTCTAATATTTTGTGGAACAACATGAGACGACAAATTCTGAACATAACTGGTATT
Organism: Nannobrachium achirus; assembly: GCF_963921795.1. NCBI lineage: Eukaryota > Metazoa > Chordata > Actinopteri > Myctophiformes > Myctophidae > Nannobrachium > Nannobrachium achirus. The sequence goes on from NC_137814.1 coordinate 59,035,374, forward strand.
TTTTTATTGGCCAGTTGTTTTGACTGTGAGTTTGTGGCTGACCACCATGAACATGACAATTGACAAAAGTAAAACAATATTATCATCAATTATCATTAAAACAATCATTCATTAATGAGAAATAAGAGCGAAATGGCTTTAAAATCATGAACTAATACTTTTTTGATCGCCTCTTATCTTGATTCTCTGTCCATGACGTCATGGGCCGCTATGCTCGATAACAGGCTGGATTAACCCAAAGCTTATTACACTGGGTACTCTGATCAATACATTTGTTATGGAGTTTGTAACAGGCTGGGGTTTGGAGCTCCATCCCTAGTGGTGTTGGAGGAGAGTGGGTGGAACAATGTCACCATACGACAAGGAATATCCACTTCAGCTTCAGGATGTTTACTGGCAGAACAGCAGCTTACATTATCAACAGGCAATAACAACAGCACTTCCCCCACAGGTTCGAAACTTCGCACTTATTATTAGCACACAGGTAGACTCTCTGTCTTTGGCTGTCGGTCCCTGGTACAGACAGAGGATTATTCACTCTATGTCCAGACACTCTGGGATCTGGAAGGCAACACACTAAACAGGCGAGCTGCACAAATATACATGGGAACTCACTGTGTCTGTGAGCCAATAAGAACACATTACGTTCAGTAAACACACACACAAAGTTTATAGTTCGTCTGTGCTCTGATGAAGTTTTGATTGAGAGCCGCAGTAGAATTAATTGTTTGGACTAAGCTGCTGTTTTGCATCGAGTTTTATGTATCTCACATTCCAAAACCAATTTGCTCTAGTATTCTCTCTTCAAAACACCCAATAGTTGTCCATGAACACTTTTAGAACTGTCTGTGTCTCAAATCAATGTCACAATTGAATCAGAGCTAGCCTGGTAGTGGGCAAGCCTAATGTCTACTGGCCTACCCCTAATGTTCAGCAGGAAGACTGAAACTCTTCTCTGTCTGGTCCAATTGCCTTAGCCTAGTAAACTAGATTCCTCCTGAGAGTCTGGTTTACGAGGCTACACTTGCCTATCTGTCACACGTCGCTTCAAGTAGATCGACCCCGCCTCCCCGTTCGGAAATCTAATCTAATCTAATCTAAAAACTAGAGAAGAAAGTGAATGAAATGGAAAGAAAATAACACCACACTCACAAAGGCGCAATGATCGTCATTTATTGTTATATGAGAACCTCAATTTAAACCACTCCATTGTGGTCTACTGTAAACAGTCTTATCGAGATCAACGTATCAAATGTGTCTCCAAAATGTGAACAAAGAAACTGACACTTAATTCATGAGTGTCAGAGTTACATGTCACATACATATGGTAGAAAGAGAGATAGATCACACGCACGCACGCACGCACGCACACACACACACACACACACACACACACACACACACACACACACACACACACACACACACACACACACACACACACACACACACACACAATAACGGCCTTCCTCTGTGTCTATCCTCTCTTTAAAACCAAGTATTACTGTACATTCAACAGGCTCAGAGACACACATTAGTATATCACACGTATGAACACTGGTTTATGCCAGTGGTTTTCAACCTGGTTGATGGGCTTCCCTGAACACATAACGTATCTCACCATGTATCGATGTCCCATCAACAAATGTATCAGCTTAAGGAAATGCATCTCAGGTTGATACACAGTACAAAGCGTTAGGCTATTCATTGTTACATTCAGAAGGAGGGAATGTAATCGCATAATATCACATTGTAGAGGCTGCTCTACCAACATGGTCATGTTACATGAGAGCCTCCAGCACATTGAAAATGCCTTGTTCCTTTTGGGGTCGGTGAGTGTATATAGGGTGGCTGCATGCTGTCTCAACATTCATTGCGTATCAGGATGAAGGCTTGCCGTGTCTTGCTGTTTGTACTCTTCTGTGTACACGTGTGAGGTTAGCACTGCAGGAGTTCATTTTCAGTTGAGTCTCGACCGACACGACGGCCATAAAACAGAGTTGGAGCTGAGCATCAGCCATCACGACGACCACAACACAGAGTTGAAGCTGGCCATTGGCCATCACGACGACCACAACACAGAGTTGAAGCTGGCCATTGGCCATCACGATGACCACGACACCGAGTGGAACCTGAAAATTGGCCATCACGACGACCACGACACCGAGTTGAAGCTGGCCATTGGCCATCACGATGACCACGACACCGAGTGGAACCTGAAAATTGGCCATCAAGACGACCACGACACAGGTGAGGATGATTGACAATACTTCACCCCGAGAAACAAATGACAATATTTCTAAATGTATCTGCCCTTATATAAAATGCCATGACCCTCCATCTGAATGTAAAACAAATCACACCCAGTGTGAAGTCTTTTATGAGTTACTTTCATTAGGCAATGCAGTTACTTAATCATGATTACATCTACAAAGGCTAGTTTAAAGGTTTGGTAATATTCTGATGTTTCCCATGGAGGAAATTTGCTATGCGGTTGATACCCTGTCACATTTAACAATCCCAATGTTGCCGCTTCCTCATTATACACAAAGCATCTAGTAAAAGTAAAGAAAGAAAGAAATGCAGGGATAAAAGGCTATAGGGAAATGTTTGTTTTCTGAAACTTCAAACACAAACGGGAAATACATTAAAAGTGCTAAAAAAGTATAACCTTCAATTTCAGATCCTACTACACCTGCACCTCCAACTCCTGGACCAACTACACCTGCAGCTCCAACTCCTGGACCAACTACACCTGGACCTCCAACTCCTGGAACAACTACACCTGGACCTCCAACTCCTGGAACAACTACTCCTGGACCTCCAACTCCTGGACCTCCAACCCCTGGAACAACTACTCCTGGACCTCCAACTCCTGGACCTCCAACCCCTGGAACAACTACTCCTGGACCTCCAACCCCTGGAACAACTACTCCTGGACCTCCAACTCCTGGAACAACTACTCCTGGACCTCCAACTCCTGGACCTCCAACCCCTGGAACAACTACACCTGGACCTCCAACTCCTGGACCTCCAACCCCTGGAACAACTACTCCTGGACCTCCAACTCCTGGACCTCCAACTCCTGGAACAACTACTCCTGGACCTCCAACTCCTGGAACAACTACACCTGGACCTCCAACTCCTGGAACAACTACACCTGGACCTCCAACTCCTGGACCTCCAACCCCTGGAACAACTACTCCTGGACCTCCAACTCCTGGAACAACTACACCTGGACCTCCAACTCCTGCACCAACTACACCTGCACCTCCAACTCCTGGACCAACTACACCAAAACCAACCATGTCAGGCACACTATGTAAGTTTGAAAATAAACAAACATTGTCAGTATAAAAGTTATAAATACCTTATAGATTGATTATAAATTCATTATAGATTCCTTCTGTTGTTTTCTCTTTTCTAACGCATTTATAAAGCATTTATTCAATTTTCTGACTGTGATGTTTTTCTCTGTTATCTTGTGACCAACAGTACCATGTCCTCCTAATGCTGAGTACATAGAGTGTGGTCCGGCTTGTATTCCCAGCTGCCAGGAGCCCTCCACCAACTGTTCAGTCTCCTGCATTAGTGGCTGCTTCTGTAAGCCGGGCTACGTCTTTAAGGGACACCGTTGTGTCAAACTGGAGACTTGTGGCTGTCTGGATGAACACAACAACTTCTACGAGGTTAGACGCCATATATTATAATGCTTAGTCTACCATTTAAATCTGATTAGGACCCACGTTTAGTTTAGTTTAGTTTATTTCGATCCTCATCAAAAGTTTCACAAAAACATAAAACATTACAGCAATTTCTAGCTGATCGAAAAGGCATAGGCCGAAGCTCAGAGCTTATTAATGCCTATCCTTTTCCCCTATAATTAACATTTCAATTTAAAATAAAAGTTCATATTGCATGAACACTCAAACATCCGTTTTACTTTAACAATGTCACTGTTCGTAATAAAACGAACCTTTCCAAATTACTTAAATTATTCAGAAAAATAAAATAAGTCAAAAATCAAATCAAATAAAATATCTTACAATTGTATACAGTACATCAGTACATATAGTTTATACCCACATTCTGTATGCTTATTACCAACACCAATACTGCCACATCACACCCTGTCGCTCATCTAAATACTATACTTATAATGTAATTATTCGTTTTTATTTAACAATTTAATTATTGAATTCCTTTAGGTCGCTAGATTTTCATTTCTATATTTCTCCAAAACAATCTCCTTTAGCTGTTTTTTAAATTGTCTCAAATCTTTGCAGATTTGGACCTGCTCCGGTAAAACGTTCCATAATTGGACTCCTCTGACAGATATGCACATGCTCTTCATGGTCGTCCGAGCCCCAATATGTTTAAAGTTCTTTTCCCTTCTCAATTCATACCTCCCCTCCCTATCCTTGAACAGACTCTGTACATGACCAGGTAGTAGTTTATACCTTGCCTTATACATAATCTGTAATGTTTTAAATTCAACTAGGTCATGAAACTTAAATGATTTGGAATTTAAAAATAATACATTTGTGTGATCATGATAACCTACCTTATGAACTATACGTATTGCTTTTTTTTGGATTATGCATAATGGATTTAGGTTTGTATGATAGGTGTTTCCCCACACCTCCACACAATAGGATAGATAAGGCAGTATTAGTGTGTTATACAGCATGAACAGTGAATTGTTGTTCAAAATATTCTTAACCTTGTACAATATCCCAATACTCCTAGACACTTTTGCCAGTACATGATTTATATGGGCTTTCCAACTGAACTTATGGTCAATTACGACTCCGAGGAACATGTTCTCATATACTCTTTCCAACATTACATTATCTATCGTTAATTCAACCTTTGCATTTAATTCAATTTTTTTGTTTCCAAAAATCATAAATTTTGTTTTTTTTAGGTTAAGTGATAATTTATTTGAATCGAACCATAATTTCAATTTCCCCAGTTCAGTAGAGACAACCCTCAGCAGTTGCTGGAGGTTCTCCCCGGAGCAAAAGATATTTGTGTCATCTGCAAAAATAACAAACTTCAAAATATTTGAAACTTTACATATGTCATTTATATATAAGATAAATAACTTAGGGCCTAATATAGACCCTTGTGGAACGCCACAAGTAATATCTAATCTTGTTGACATAAACTCCCCCATCTGTACAAACTGTTTTCTATTTTCAATATAACTTTTGATCCACTTAAGCCCTACCCCTCTAATTCCATAATTGTCCATCTTGTGTAGTAAAATTTCATGATTAATAGTGTCAAAAGCTTTCTTTAGATCAATAAATACTCCTAATGCATATTTCTTATCTTGAACTGAAGTTGTTAATTCTTCTATTAACTCAATTAATGCCAGTGAGGTAGATCTATTGGTTCTAAATCCATACTGACAATCTGTCAGCAGATCATGTTTTTCTATGAAGCTATCCAATCTAGCAGAAAATAGTTTTTCTAGGATCTTAGAGAATTGAGATAGCAAGGAAACTGGCCTGTAGTTAGTAAAAATATGTTTGTCTCCTGCTTTATGTATAGGTATTACTTTAGCAATTTTCATCTGGCAAGGAAAAGATCCTGATTTAAATGATGCATTACAAATATGAACTAAAGGGTCAGCAATAGAATTGATTATATTTTTTATAAGTTTCATGTCAATGCCATTCCAGTCCGTCGATGTTTTGCTTTTAAATTTTTGTACAATATCAATAATTTCATGTCTGTCTGTTTTGCGCAGGAAAATTGAGTCTGGATTTCTTTCATCAAGATTTTGAACATCCCTCCCTAAGGGAGAGGTTATTTCATTTGCCAGTTTGGGACCCACTCCTACAAAAAAATCATTGAACCCCTGAACCACATCATTCATGTTGTCAATTGTGTTTTCATTAACAACAAAATGATCAGTATAGTTAGAGTTTTTTTTATTTCTTATAATGCTATTTAATATATTCCAGGTACCCTTAATATTATTTTTATTCCTATCCAGTAATGTATTATAATATTCTTTCTTGCATTTCCTAATTATATCCATTAATTTATTTTTATATCTTTTATATTTAATTTCTTTATCTCTAGTTCTATATCTTAAAAATTCTCTGTACAAAGTATTCTTTTTTTTACATGCATTTGTCAATCCCCTTGTGAACCAGGGCTTTTCTATGCGTTTAGGTTTCATACTGCATCTCTGCATTGGGCAGTTCCTTTCATATAGCTGTAAGAATGTTTTTAAAAAATGATCATAAGCTAGATCCACATTGTCTGTTTCATATACGTTCCTCCAACCTTCATTTAACAATTCACTATTTAAGGCATCAATAGCTACTTCCGTTCTCAATCTCTTGTATCTGGCTATGTTACTTTCCCTCTTCAGGCTATAGTCACAGTCATATATTGCAAAGACTGGCATATGATCGGTAAGGTCTTTTATCAACAAACCACTCACAATGTTATCATCCATATTATTGGTAAAAATATTATCTATGATGGTAGCTGAATGTGGTGTTATTCTGCTAGGCTGAGTTATAATAGGATAAAGGCTCATACTATACATTGCCGCTATGAATTCATCAATTGCTAAGTATTTATGAGGATTAAGAAGATCAACGTTGTAATCACCGCAAACATAAGCAATCTTCTGCTCAGTAGTACTTGAGAACATGTCTTCCATAAAATTCTTAAAAGTTTCTATTCTGGAATTAGGTTCCCTATATACACAGCTGACAATGATATTCTTCTTTTTTTCCATGTTGATCTCAATCGTGACACATTCACAAGTATCTTCAATAGCAGTAGTCATAGTTTCTAATATTTTGTATTTCAATCTTTTATCCACAAACAATGCTGTTCCCCCTCCTGTTTTTTTGGATTTCTTTTTTCTGTTCATCATGATTAGATCATAACCCTCCAGCTCAAAGTCAACCCCCCTTTCTGAGCAGAGCCAGGTTTCAGAGAGAGCTATCACACTGAACGGTGTGATAAACTTGCTCAGATAATCTTTAATACTTTCAAAGTTTTTATACAGGCTCCTGCTATTGAAGTGGATAATAGAAATACAACGATCCATTATTATACTATTATTAAACTGTTCTCTTGTGTAGTAACGACAGTTATTTACATTCATGAAAAAGTTACCCTCAGGGTCAATTTCTTCATTTAGATCGTTCATTATAAGAGTCAAAAGTTCCCAGTAATAACTCCCCTGCAGCTTCAAGCCCATTGCACAAGAGTCCTTGTATATCCCAAGCATTTAAGACTTGCTCTCTCACATTCAGACGCCACTCACACCCCCACACACTCTTACTCACGCAGCACACACACACGCCGCAGTGACCGCACACACACGCACACAGCGCTCGCATGCTCGTGAGCACACCCGCAACACACATGCACATCCCCGCACACATACCCGCAGCTTCCCACGATCGCACACATCCAATGTCGTTTACACTTTACGAGCAGAGAGAGAGAGAGAGAGACAGACGGAGAGAGAGAGAGAAAGAGAGAGACAGACGGAGAGAGAGAGAGAAAGAGAGAGACAGACACAGAGAGAGAGACAGGCGGAGAAAATGAAAGAGCCCTGAAATGAAAGTCCTCAAAAGTCATTGTCCTTGTCCATGCTTCAAAAAAACACATGAAAAAAGTAATGAAAAAAATAATCCATGCTTGCCGATATCCCAAATCAATGCATGCGTGTATTAATCCTTTAGAAGAAAAAAAATAGTTCCATGTCGATAGGAATAGCCCCTGCTTTCCCATAGTCTCATACATGCACATAATTAAGTCTATAGTCCATTCCAAAAAAGCAAAAAATAAGGTATCAGTCTTTTTCATGCATTCTTTATCTACGGGACACCTATATCAAAAAGTGATGCCTTCCAGGGTGGCTTGCCCACCACCCGGGTTAAAAAATAGGCATGCAAAAACATCAGCTTTAGCCCATGCAAGAAGCACTATCCCCGAGCAACCAAAGCCCTCATGTGTCTTTATAGAGAAAAACAAAAATATAGTAGCGAGACAAAAAATAGTCCATGCACAAGCCATATAAGCAAAGCGTTTTCACTGTCAAGTCATAGCCAAGGCACGGTGCCTATAAGCCCACTATTTTCCATATTTGACCAATTCCTGGAGATCTCTTACCAGTATTGGCTTTGCATCCTCAGGCGCTCCGTTCGGCTTAATCCACACTTTGCAGCTCCTTGTCCAGGTGGCTTGTATTTTTTTCTGCTTTTTTAGGATTCGTGCTTCTCTTGCTATATCTGCATTTCGTTTTGTTAGATGATCATTTAGGTATACGTTGGTCCCCCGAAGTTTACTGGCCTGTGACAGCAAGGCCAGTTTATTTTTTCGGTTAGCGAAACGTATTACAATTAACGGCGTGGTGGTGCCGTCTCTCCTAGGGAGTGAGTGACAGGCTGATAACATGTTGGCTTGCAATCCCATGTTTTGTTTAGCGAAGAACTCCAGGACCTGATTCTCCAGAGAAACTTGTTCGCTTGGTGAATCCTCCTCTCCTTGTCCCCGTGTTGTTCCTGATACAACCCGAGAGTAGGTTTGATGCTTTGTTGCAAGCCCGCTGATCAGCAAATCATCCATACGGGAATATTGTTCAAGGTCGTCAACTCGACGCTCCAGATAGGATATTTTCTTATCCTTCTCTTGTACAGCCAATTTAAGATTCTGGATCTCCTTCATTAGCTCCGCCAACTTTGTTTGTTGGGTGGACACGGCCGTGAGCTCAGCCGACATGAAGTTGAGCGATTTCCTTATCTCCTCCAGCTCTTTCTTAGTTGCCATACTTTCAATGCTTAATAGGTGTATCAATACGACCGATTGTGTTTAATTTGCCGTTATCAGACCATCAAATCTAATAAAAAATACTCCAGCAGACTTGAGCGTCACAACAGCACAGCACAGCACAGCACAGCACAGCACACGTTGGAAATCATATTTTCAAAGGAACCATTGCACACCTAAGGCCGAACCCACTTCTAGCACATATGTGCTAAGACAGGTCGGGCCCATGTGGATCCCACAGGCAAGCCCATTTGGATCACACATTTATACCATATGGGGCACACATGGGTCCCACATATAATTGCCTATTTGGGGCCAACGTAAGGCCCTGGTAAAACAAACTAAAAGCATTCATAGGCAAACACACGTAGGTCCCAACTGGGACCCATATAAAACTGCCTAGTAGGGGCTCACCGAAGGAAACCATAAGGGACCCACGTGGCCCTGCTGACTGGGAGTAAATGATCTATACTGTAGATGATCTGAGTCAAGGTGTCATGAACTGAGAGGAGATGAAACTTGACTGCACTCTGTCGAGATGCCAACTGTGTGTGTGTGTGTGTGTGTGTGTGTGTGTGTGTGTGCGTGTGCGTGTGTTATTTAGATATATATATATATATATATATATATATATATATATATATATATAATATATATATACAATAGCTGTCAAAATAAACGCATTAAAGGCGGTAATACATTTTTGGGATTAATCGCGTTAAAATATTTAACGCAATTAATGCATGCGCAGCATAACCGGACCAGCCTCATTCACTGCAGCCAAAAACACTCAGCCTGCCCTTGCAACGCAGCCTGCTACTAGCCTGACTGCAAGCGTCAGACTCTTCACACACTACGTTTCACTTTGTTTACACACCACCCACCAACAGGGGGTGGTAATGTGCGGACTGATTTATCAGGCTAGCCTGCTACCCCCTCCCCCTCCACACACTCTGACACTCATGTCTCACACTCTCAATACTGTGCAGAGGGGGACACGCGAGGCTAGCTGCCTGTTAAAACCTCTTGAAAACCACCGATGCCACTGGATTAATAACGGATCATCAATACATCTCAAATAGAGATCTACTACTTCCTTTGGCTGTTCAATTGGAGAGGACAACAACAACACATTAAAATCCACGATTTTAGGCTCCAACTGCTATCATTAAATCCAGAGAAGTGGTCGCGATGGATGCGTGATCATGCGTCTTCAACACAGGCTGTGTATGATGGCTCGTTGACCCTGATTTGACATAGGCAATCAGCACAGTCTGGCTTGTGCAGCTTTTCAACTGAATTAATCTGTAGCCCAGCCAGATATCAAGTAATCCTCTCCCCCTCATGCTAAACTGACTTCTTAAGTTCTACTTCTCCCCAAACTTTATTTTCCATCCTGACAAGCCTAATATTATTGCATTTAGGCTCTTTAGTTTCCAATAATTAGCCAATGTTTTATTGCTACACAATAGGCTAAATGGTAAACAATGTAGCCTACTCTACAGGCATAAATAATAATCCATCCATCCATCTTCAACCGCTTATCCGGCAACGGGTCGCAGGGGTAACAGTTCCAACTGAGATTTCCAGAGTTCCTTAATAATAATAATAATAATAATAATAATAATAATGATAATAATTATATTAATAACAAGAATGACGCTACATTCATTAAAGCTGCACTATGTAACTTTCCTCTTCTACCCCGGACTTGAACCCGGTTTCTGTGCTGAAATCCGTGCTGAATACACCATGTTGTTTGATTTTTTTCAGAACCAAAGAAGAATTGCTACAGAGCTGCGTCAGCGAGTCTGGGACTGCTGTGTCTTCTCTTGTTGGCTGGCATCATTGGCCTGGTCATACACAGTGAGTGTCATTCTATAAACCCTATGTTTACATCTTAGGTATATTACAGTCAGAAATAGTATTGATTCGTTGAAAGTTAACACTTTGGGCTAGTTGGAGGCAGGTGGATTGGTGTGGAGTGGAGTGGCACATTCAACTTTGTTTTCAAAATCGAATTCTGGGTATGGCTATTTTAAGAGACAACAGACTAACCTAGGTGTCGCCAAAAAATACTTCTAAAATGAATCTTACACATTAATGATTTTAACTGCAGGACTATTTGTTATTTCCTCCTACGGTCATTTTATTCAAAGTTGGGTATTCTGAACTTGTTAATATTTTTTTTCTTGGTCTGTTCATTAATTCATGGGGAAGTAGCTATTCAGCAGCCTATACCCTATACGTGGTGCTGCATTTGGCTGTGGACCAACAAAGCTGTTTTAAGGTCAACCCGCACCAATATGCAACTTCCTTGAACTGCCATTGTTAGGGATAATGGGTGCAAGCATTTGCATGTTGCAAGGAGTTGCATTGACAAATCAATGGTGTAGAGTGAGCCTTAAAGATGATTGGCTGCAGCGGGGATAATCCATCCCTCAATGACATATGTGTCACATGCTCTTACGTCTTATTGTGACCGTAGGGAGCAAGTTTACTACGAGAACCGTCACAGATTGACCGTATGTATGTATACGTGTAACACAACTGACACTGTGACATCACTGTGACATCACAGGTGACGTTGCAGTGATGTCAGATACTCAGAGCAGGGATGTCCATAAATAGGTATAAACAGGTGACATCACAGTGATGTCAGATACTCAGAGCAGGGATCTCCACATATGGGCATAAAGGGGATTCTGTTAGGGATCTCCATATATGGGTATAAAAGGGATTAGTGATGTCAGATACTCAGAGCAGGGATCTCCATATATGGGCATAAAAGGGATTGTATCCCAGAAGATGCTCTGTTAGGAGAACCACACTAACAGAATCCATATATGGCCAAGACAGATGGCGCGACCTCGCCCTTTAGGACGAGGTCGCTTTTCGCCCTTAGGCGTTTTAAAACACAAGACATCAAGTAACACACAAGAAACATAATACAACAATAAGACTCCCTAATTGGGAGATAAGCGACCGTCAGTTCGCATACACAAACTTAAGACAAGGCAGGTAAAGGTTTAGACAAGGCAGGTAAAGCCTTGTCTTTAAGGACAGGCACTAGTTATACAGAGGTGATAGTTTGTGATAGTGAATATAATCACCAATTAATTATGACTACAGAAACCATTTGAATACACATCGTTTCCATTTTTCAAACCACTTGCATGGGCTCAATGCACAGCAGTCATATTGGAAAGAAATCGGGCCTCTTCCTCACTTCCGTCCAATGAGACTAAATGAAGGCTCTGTTCCATTCTGGTATACTTTACAGAGTTGTAGATAAAGCCCGATCATCATTTTCTTGATTCTCCTTGTTGCAGATTCTGTATTGATTAAACACCTGGACCAAATACAGTCCCGATATGACAACCTGACTGCACAGATGGACCAGCTACGAAGCAGTTATAACAAACTGACTGTAGAAGAGGAGCGGAGGAGGCTCTGTGTTCAGTGAGACATCACTGTTTTTCTTTTGTTTGTTCATTTTTTTTCATAAATCTGATCAAATGAAAGACCAGTGTCTAAATGTATTTGTTGTCCTTAGAAACACATGGATTCACATTAGGCGGTGGTGTGTGTTACTACGTCTCCACTGAGAAGAAAACCTGGAAGGCTAGCAGACAGTACTGTAGAGAAAGTCAATCAGACCTGATTGTCACCAACAGCAAAGAAAAACAGGTAGTGTGTGTGTGTGTGTGTGTGTGTGTGTGTGTGTGTGTGTGTGTGTGTGTGTGTGTGTGTGTGTGTGTGTGTGTGCGCGCGCGTGCGTGCGTGCGTGCGTGCGTGTGCGTGAGTGTTTGCAAGATATAAGCAATTCCAAATGATTATATGTGATTTGTAGGCTACTTCAGTAACAAGCATCTTATTCTTTTCTGTCAGGACTTTGTCGAACGTTTAGACAAGTGGGTGTGGCTGGGTTTGACTGACAGAGCCGAGGAAGGAGTCTGGGAGTTTGTAGATGGAAAACCACTCACCACACCTACGTAAGACTATAGCTTCATTCTTCTCTTCTTCGTACAGTATTTCGATCGCCAACATACATGCTCATAATATGTCACGATGCGTCGTGTTGTGAGCTTATTGTTATTATTTTCTCCCATGTTTTTTATTGACCTTTTCCATTTTAAAACACAAGACATCAAGTAACACACAAGAAACTCAGTACATAATACAACAATAAGACTCCCTAATTGGGAGATAAGCGACCGCCAGGTCGCATACGCCAACTTTAGATGGCAATGGTAGACAATCAGGAGGGAATATGGGAAATGGGACAGATCCATGTTGATGGATCTGTCCATGTTGATGGATCTGTCCCAAAGTGGTACACAGAGATACTGTGTACCGCTTTGTGTGATTTTAGGGCAAACTCTGTAGGAGCAGTGTCCAAAAATGTGTTTTGCAAAAATCAGACTGATGGTGGCTTCATAAGAGGAGCATGTGAGAAATGATGAGGTTGTGGTTTGGCATCCAAGGAGTGTGTGTGCAAAGTTTGGCATGGATAGGGGCAACAGTGGCGGAGATATGAGTAGGGCAAAAGTGTGACGTGACGGACAGACTGACAGACTGACTGACTGACAGCCAGTGGAGGTTTTGATAGTAACTGCGACCTGGCGGTCGCAATCAGTAGAATAATCAAAATTGTAAACTATCATCTGTACAGTGAAACTATACACACTATTGAATTAGTGTTGTGAGCTTTTAGATTGGCTGTTTTGAAAGTGGTTAACCCATTTAGGCCTAGAATTATTGAATGCTTTAACCAGTGAAAAATAGCAGATATACAAGCTCACAGCACGGCACCGAGTGCTGCGCTGCGAGCTTGTAGATCTGCTATTTTTGAAAAAGTTGTGAAAATGTGTGCAAATCTTTGAATATATGTATTTTTAAAGCGAACGTTTGTAACTCAAATTTTGCTTCTGGGTGGTCCCTGGAACTAAATATTTTGAGATGCGGGTCCGTGGCCAAATAAATATCATTTTGGGGTTTTAGTAGCCTCTCAAGAACAGAGTAACTGAGCTCCAGTTAAGTGAAAAGGACCTTTTCTGTGACAATGGCTGGCCAGATTGCTGACATAGAAACATAGGGTTTTTCTAAAAATCTTAGAAGGATTCAAAAGACACAGAATCAGGTCAAAATTCTAATTTTCACGATTTTTCAAAAATAGCAGATCTACAAGCTCGCAGTGCGGCACTCGGTGCTACGGAGCCCCGTTAGGGACATAGTAGTATAGTATTGTTTTTGAGCAACCAGTTTGTATTTGTTAGTTGTTAGTTTTGTTTTTTCCAGGAACGTTTTTGTTTTTTTATGTATTGACTTTTTTTTATTTTTTATTGACTTTGTCTTTTTGAGGAACATTTTTGTAATTTGGTGTTATTGTCTTTTTTTTTATGTATTGACTTTTTTTTTTTTTTATTGACTTTGTCTTTTTGAGGAACATTTTTGTAATTTGGTGTTATTGTCTTTTTTTTCAAAGTGGCAGTGCCACTTTGAAACACGCAGTGCGTGTTCAAAGACGCAGTGCGAGTTCAAAGACGCAGTGCGTGTTCAAACACGCACTGCGTCTTTGAACTCGCACTGCGTCTTTGAACACGCACTGCGTATTGGTCAGACATTACTTCAGAACGCCGCACATGGCCTGACCTGGCCTCCCCCTGACCAGCAGGGGGAGCCAGGGGGCCTTGGCACAGCAGTGCAAGCGATGTCCAAGGCTGTCTATGAAGGGAGCGCTCGTTTTATGGTTAGATACGCCAGCCAGTTACTGTCCACGACAGTGCAATCGTTATATTTATGCCCAGGCCGTAAGGCCTGGGCAAGCGCACGATAAACGCAATGATAATTGGGTTTTGGTGCACCTCGCGCGGTCCAAGTGACTACAACCGAGCGCTCCCTACGTCCGGTTCAGCCAATCACAGGGGGCTTGGGGGAGACCGGAACCAGACCGGAACAGGGACAGCCTTGGCCTGGGCAACGGCCAGACGCGGTGGTCCTCCTCCTAGAAGCATCAACTCTGTGCGTCGTATTAAATGGACTAGAAATAAGCCCCCTGCGGGGGCACGAATGGCACACACACACACACGGAGTAAAAGTAACACACACACACACACACACGCACACGCTCTCTAAAGGCACAAATGCAACACTTACACGAATGACACACACACACACGGAGTAAAAGTAACAGCACGCACACACGTGCGTGCACATTGTTTCTCGTTGTCTCACTGCTTCTGCCAAGCAGGATTTAGAAGCACGACACAGTATACACACGTGTGGTCGGCGCGCGTGCGCGTGCGTGCGTGCACAGTCATACAAATGAGAGTGAATGAAGCAAAAATAAACATCACAATCTGTCAGCAAGTATTGAAAGAAAGTGAACAAAATTAAGTAAATAATCACCTGTTGTTGATGCTGCTGCTGTTGCTGCTGCTGCTGCTTTAACCACGTGTAAATAGTGTTTGCGTTTATGACGGCCAAGGGATGTCTTTTTTTTTCGTCCCATGTTTTTACACGGGAGGTGTGAAAGGAAGATCTGTCCCTATAAAGGCGATGTCGTTTCTTGAATTTGACTTCGAGAGATTGCATCGCCGACGCTGAACTGAGCGAACAGTGTGTTTACTTTTAAATGTATGTACAGTCCTGTTTGCTGGTTGTGTCTGTGTGACGCTAACTCTGCACCAGAGCAGTACTGGGAAAGATGGATAACCACGGCCCGGACTCATTTTTGAAGCTTGTGATTGGCTGAACCGGACGTAGGGAGCGCTCCGTTGTAGTCACTTGGACCGCGCGAGGTGCACCAAAACCCAAGAAATCATTGCGTTTATCGTGCACTTCAGGCCTTACGGCCTGGGCCTAAATAGAACGGTTTCCATCCATCTTTCCCAGTGGGATCCATAATCAGGCGAGCAGTACGTGCTATGAGTACGTGCTATGAGTGCGTGACGCGAAGAGTACAACAGCTGTTGGCACATGCGCAGTTGGGTGGGCCTAGCGGGCATTGGGCAAAATAGCTGGCTAAAAAGCGCCTGAATAATTTCGTTTTATATTAACTGTACGCCAATGTAAGTACATTGATGGTGGCAAATGTGCCTATAACGTTGGCAGAGTACTGATCAGTACATATGCCAAGTGTGGAACCTCTAGGATTAGTGGTTTGCTGGGAATAGTCAGCATACGCCATTTGGCACTCCATGGACTATTTGGGGGCACTCCATGGACCCGTTCTCCAATTACTATATGTAAGATTTTATTCCAGGATAAAGTCCCCACATAACAACATGTCTGCAATACAGGTGAGCAAAGTTCCTAATACTCATTGCGTGTATACTCGGTCGCGTTTCTGAGACGGTAAGTCACAGAATTCACAAGTCAAGTCAACAGTTTTGGTGTAACAGTCTCACTCGGCGATAACATAACATTAGGTTTTCAGAGCGTTTGTATTTGTCACGGTGGTGTGTAATCACATTTGATTTCGTTGTGAAATCACTACGGCAGTGTTTTTCAAACACAAAAATCAGCTTTGACAGTATACAAATGGAACCAAATGGACCGCGCGAGGTGCACCAAAACCCAAGAAATCATTGCGTTTATCGTGCACTTCAGGCCTTACGGCCTGGGCCTAAATAGAACGGTTTCCATCCATCTTTCCCAGTGGGATCCATAATCAGGCGAGCAGTACGTGCTATGAGTACGTGCTATGAGTGCGTGACGCGAAGAGTACAACAGCTGTTGGCACATGCGCAGTTGGGTGGGCCTAGCGGGCATTGGGCAAAATAGCTGGCTAAAAAGCGCCTGAATAATTTCGTTTTATATTAACTGTACGCCAATGTAAGTACATTGATGGTGGCAAATGTGCCTATAACGTTGGCAGAGTACTGATCAGTACATATGCCAAGTGTGGAACCTCTAGGATTAGTGGTTTGCTGGGAATAGTCAGCATACGCCATTTGGCACTCCATGGACTATTTGGGGGCACTCCATGGACCCGTTCTCCAATTACTATATGTAAGATTTTATTCCAGGATAAAGTCCCCACATAACAACATGTCTGCAATACAGGTGAGCAAAGTTCCTAATACTCATTGCGTGTATACTCGGTCGCGTTTCTGAGACGGTAGGTCACAGAATTCACAAGTCAAGTCAACAGTTTTGGTGTAACAGTCTCACTCGGCGATAACATAACATTAGGTTTTCAGAGCGTTTGTATTTGTCACGGTGGTGTGTAATCACATTTGATTTAGTTGTGAAATCACTACGGCAGTGTTTTTCAAACACAAAAATCAGCTTTGACAGTATACAAATGGAACCAAATGGACCCCAACGGGTTCATTTGGTACCATTTAGCTGTCAGTTACTGGTATGGGTCATTAGACCAGTGGTTCTCAACCTTTTCAGGCCGCGACCCCCAAAATAATCATATTTTAACTGGGGACCCCCCACCCTGACGAGAGTTGAGACATTAAATTTTAACACAGTGCGATTGTTGCGAGGCGTTGTTGTGAGCTCTGCAATCTTCACAATTTCTGCATTTTATATTTGACAATATGGCCAATATTGGCTACATTCATTTTTTTTCATAGGTATTAAATCCTTAAATGGTCACGTTAGAAATGTATAGATACCCTCTATATACACTTAAACTTTATGTTGGTTTGTTTACTGCTGATAGATAAAACAATGTTGCACATTAAGTCAATCATCTGGGGACCCCCACAATAATTTGGGGAGCCCCCTGGGGGTCCCGACCCACTGGTTGAGAACCACTGATGTAGACTAAAGAGTCCATTTGGTTTCATTTGTCTACTGTCATTGCTGGTATTGGTCAATGTGTAGACTAAAGGGTCCATTTGGTTCCATTTGGTTCTGTTTGCATAGTGCAGTACATGTTCCATACAATTGACTACCAAAAACAAGTACCTGAATAAGTCAAGCATCTTGTTTAAGTCAGGGTCCACAGGATACTCAAATCATCATCATACATACAAATATACTAGGCAACAATATACAAGTGGAGGTCTCCACTTCATAGGATATGCATTCCACATAGAAGGAGAATGACTTAAGTCCCTTGTTAGATCAAAATCTGGGTTTAACGTGGTCTGTGGAGCATGGCACATACTCCATCACAAATCATGATGCACAGTGATGTATGTTGTTGTTATTGCATGTTGTGGCAATCTATTGTACTGTATGTCTATATGGGACAAAATGACTCAAATTCTGAGTAGTTCTAGTCATTGTGTTGTGTATTTATTAATGGATTGGCCTTAAAAATTATTAATTTTCGAATCCAGAAGCTCCTCAACAAAACATTTTTCTTTGCAGGATGATGTAGACGATATTGCTGAAATGTCCCAATATCTCCTTAGCCATGTTTCAGCAAGACGACATGGAGGGAGGGGACGACTATCCCAGCAGCACCTTCAGATGCTGGATGGGGCCCCAGCAGTGCAGACAGTAGGCACATGCAGAGGTAATAGCTGCCACACATAATACATTTTCGCTGGATACTTGGTAAACTTGAATGTTGCTCTGTACTTGATCTGATATTGTGTTCCCTTGCTACCTTGAAATAATAAATTAATCCAAATTCATGTCCTTTCAGGAAATGTTTCCATGTCCATTGTGTGGTGTAACATTTCCGAGAGGGGACATAGATGAGCATGCCAGCCTCTGTGGAGATGGGTACGACTACATTTGACTTAATCATGCCTTTACGTTTCACTAATGTGATGTTTGTTTTTACAATGACTGCAGAGGTTCTGATTAGGGCTGTCACGATATGACATTTTACATGACGATTAATTGTCACTCAAATGATTGGCGATTAACGATTTAATTGTGTATTTGTCGTTGATAATTACATTTCTGTTTGGCTTTTAGGCTTTGAAGTTGCATATGGTAGATATGACACATAACCTAAATATACAAATACATTACTGACATATTTGACAACTTACTACTTAAAAAATAACATTGATAGTGGAAATAGCAGATCTACAAGCTCACAACGTGTCGCATCACTATTTCTGAAATCTTTCAACATTCACGATTATGACGATTATGACAAAATAATTGCGATAATGTCAAATAATCACGATTAGGCGATTATGTAATAATTGTGACAGCCCTAGTTCTGATAGTATTCTTGTATGTAAATCAAGAATTTCAGAAGACAGCAGTCTCAGGTTGAGCTGAGGGTCCCAGTCACACAACGGTCGGTCCTGTTGTCCCGGGTCCCAGCCACGCATCACTTGGTCCTGCTGTTCCAGCCTTCCAGGTACGATTCACACCTCAAAAACACACCTTTATACAGGTATTACAGGTGTTAAGTTATTAAAAGGTATTGCCTTTTTAGACAGAGGGACGGACTGACAGTCTGTGCCCACCACAGCATCTGTGCTAACTCAATTGGCCCATGTTCGGGGGTGGGTGATAATAGTCACTGCATGTATTTTTACGGGCTGGGGTGGCACCTGTCATCAGGTACCCCTGGCCGGGAGGAGTAGGACAAAGGCTCTATATCCTTCTGGTGGGGATTTCTGCCCGGTGCAGCAGTGACTGACAACAAAGAAATGTATGTGAGGAGTAATCAAATGAAAAATGGGGTCTTCAAAATAATTGGCTGCTTTAAATAACATTAAAGACAGAGAGAACAAGATATGCAATATACTACCATCTAAAATGGCAAATGATATTTCTCCGGTTTGAATGGGTTAATTTGGCCATAATGCTACACGGTAAACTCTCAAAGCCATTACAGTTGTTTCCAATACAGACAATCTCTGCTATCGGTCACTTATGCAGATGTTCTTGCTTAACCATATTTTCTGTTACAAGATTCGTGGAGTCCAAGGAGTTGAAAATGTGGACATCGCCGCCTTTATGTTCCAGAGACGTGGAACAGGCAGAGCTAGCGCTACATGTCTTTACAGTCGAGTGATCCCTATGCTCTATGGCAGAACTACCATTCCAGCATGTCATCTTACAGGGTGTTAACATACCCTTTTCAGGACAGAGGGAAACCACACTCCAGAACAACTGTGGCATATTGGACAGCTCAACACCCCAGTGGAAGAAGAAAATATTGAGGTAACTTTATTAACCCCTATTGCTGTGTTTTATATTGTCTACTTCTCAGCTGCCATGAAGCTAACATATTACTGTTATTTATGAAATTGTTATTAGGGGTCTAAGCTTAATGTGTGTGTGTGTGTGTGTGTGTGTGTGTGTGTGTGTGTGTGTGTGTGTGTGTGTGTGTGTGTGTGTGTGTGTGTCACAAAATCTCATGTGTAGGACCTGCAAAATAGTCAAGGGGCCAAAACTGAAAAGTGCTTCAGAAATGAGTTTTGCGGCTATGTTTGGGTAGAAGCTGACAACCTTTTTTTTGTGTTAGAAGGTACCCATAGAAGATGTTTTAAGCGAGATTTAGGTTTTGAGGTCATTGTTGAAGCGTGTTTTGTTTGTTTGTTTTTTGACCTGCACTTTTGTATCTCAGAGTATTTTTTGTCCTTTTAGTCTTACAGATTCCAGAATGTCTGAATTCATCCATGGCTGTGAGCAGGCTTTAACCCTCATGGTTTCTAACAAAAACTATTCTGTGGCAGCCGGCCTTGGGTTTTTGTATTTTATGGGTACAGACAGTAAATCATGCAGTGATCACTTTTGGCCGCATTTTGATTTTAGACTTGTCATTTTGGTTTGAAAATACCAGCATTTTTGTGTGCCTTTTATGACTTCATTTCATTAAGGGCATTGAGGGCAGAGTCACATTGACTATTTTGAAAGCCAATCCCAACACTTTCCCAGCCGGACCGTCCTCAACCGGACTTCTTTTGAAGACTCAAGTAGCCGACCGGAGTTTTCCGGACTAGGTCATTAAAAATGAAATAAATGATAATTATTAAAAAAAAAGAAAAACGATCGGCAGCTCTTCTCTGTGTCTTCTTCGACTAATCTAAAAGGATCATCCTCTCAACCCTGTGAACCGGAAGTGCTTCTCGTAGCTTTCAGCCAGCGTAGCCATTTTCCCATCCACTTTCATTGTAGGAGGAGGCGTTAGCATAGCATCTCTCCGTGGTGTTTTCGATCAGAAGAAAGTTAACATGAAGGCTGCATACGGACTGGATTACATGCGTTTACATCGATGTGCATGGATCGTGCACGTGAAGCACTTGCGGGCGACGCTGTTTTCCCCCACGCAAATGAATGGAGGAATGGCTTTGGGACGTTGTGAATGTGAATAAACCACGGCTTCTCCAGTGTAACTATATACATGTAGCTGGAGCTCTCCAGTGGTGTTATACAATCGGGGCATTGTTTTTTTTTTTTTTTTTTTTTTTTAAACATGTTTAAAAATGAATAGAAGATTAACCGGCAGTACTTGTGTTCAGCGATTTCTGGGCAGGCTGGGAATTGCTTAACTTAAATGGTTTGGTTTGTATGATAAAGGATTAAGAATGCTGGTTTTCCAAAATGCTTTGCGTAGATTGTAAACATAATGTAGCCTAACTTATAAAACAAAAAGGTTTTTGTCTGTTATAGTGAATAAATATGGATCATATAATACAACAGCATTTTATTATTAGCCTATACAAAAAAGGTAGGTTTGATCATTAGTTATGTCTGTCTTTCACAAATTAATGACGGGCATAAATGCAAATAAATGTTTTCATGTATCAAAATTGGTGATAACGTTCAATGTTTTAGTTGCATTCAATATTTAATTCAATGTTTCTGTTACATTCAGATACATTTATATTTAATTCAATGTTTCTGTTAGATTCAGATACATTTATATTTAATGCAATGTTTCTGTTAGATTCAGATACATTCATGTATCATTACTCATTAGATATTGTTGTTAGATTCAGATCATTAATTTATCATCAGATGTTTCAGTTGCATTGGTTTCCTTTGATGAGGAAGAAGGTTCCCATGGCAACCCCCAGCAGACCCAGGGTCAGCCCCACCCCACAAAACACAGCTGGAGCCTTGCTGGGAGGAGCTGGGACGTGATGGTCCACATCTGGAGAGAAACACACACACACACACACACACACACACACACACACACACACACACACACACACACACACACACCTATGTTTAGACAGATCTGTGTATCAGGACAGAGTTTATTAATAAACAGTGTCTATGAGTAGATTTTTTTAATGTAAATGAAAAATGTTATCCCACGATTTTTGTAACCCATTTTTTCACCCGGTGTCAATTATCTAATGTAATCCTGGGCTCTGCTCTCCCTCTGCCAACCTGGGGAGAGCAACGGACCTCATGCTTCCTCCAGGTTGCTTCTTTTCACCTGACAGGGGGGAATTTACCCGGTTGGATGTAACATGTGGAAGGCTGGCCAGGGGGAGGCAGTATAGAGACCAGGATTACTGCATGTTTTTTTGTGAGGGTATCAACCCTAGGAGACACAGGTAGAACATAAAGGACCAAAAAGGCCCTTTTGCCAACCCTACCTCGGGTATGGCCACTGATGAGGGAATCGAACCCGGGACCTGCTGTTTATGTTTATGTTTATGTTTATTAAAGGATCCCCATTAGAGACTCACAAATTAGCCTCTAGTCTGTCTGGGGTCCTGAATCAAGCAAATACAATACAAATATACAATTAAAAATACAAATTAAAGTGAAAATAAAATAAAAATATATAAATAATATATAAATGAATACAAAAAAAGAACAATCAAATGAAACAGTCCAGTCAAGTTTAAAAATACACAAATGAAGTTGCATAGTTATGTTACTTGTCAAGATATTTCTTGATTATAGACAAGATGTTTTTCGGCGAGCATTCCAGTGTTCTATTGACATACCAGTAAGCTTAAGACAATTTGATTTTGGTGCCATACTGCCATTGTTGTTCTTAGTTTACCAGAAACTGCTCCTCTGGTGTTGTACCCATGCTCAGAAGTCATTTCAAACTGTTGAGCCAAGCTAGATGGCTTATTGGTGCTAACAATGTTACGTAGTAGCATTAAAAGACTCACAGATAATTTCTGTTCAACCATTAGCCATGACAGATTTTCATGCATATAATGTGATGTGATAGCTACTGACTACACCACCGTTCCCCCAATGAGAACAGAGTTCTTACCCCACCACCTGGTCTCAGGGCTGCTCAGTGATTGGTTCTTACCCCACCACCTGGTCTCAGGGCTGCTCAGTGATTGGTGGTTGACCGTACAGCTGTAGACGTCTCCCTGCTCTGCAGTGATCTTCAGTCTGAAGAACTGCTGGAAGCTTCCATCCTGGTCGAGCTGGGGGACGCTGCTGGTGATGTCATCAGTGATGTCATCAGTGTTCCTGGTCCATGTGACGTTCACTGGAGCAGGATAGAACCCGGTCACATGACACACCAGGACGTTGGCCACGCCCAGCTCAGCCTCGTCTTTGGAGAAGATCTTAGAGTCAGGTTGTTCTACACGCACGCACGCACGCACGCACGCACGCACGCACGCATGCACACAGACACATGATGTTGATCCACCTTGAACATCTTCATGTTTACAAAAGAATATTTAGAAAACATTTCAACCTAACATTTCATATATAAAATGTGTTCATCTCTGTAAGATGTGTTGAACAGTTGTGTAGTTATTGTGTTAATAGTTGTAGTCAGTATTTCTGTACCTTGTTTCACTGGAGGGTTCTTGGCGGCAGAGCGAGCAACGTCCAGGTTGATCATGCAGGACCCCACATGACCCACAGCTAATTCATAAGCATTGTTGTAGGTGATGGGATCTATGAATGGAGGCTGAGGGTAAACCTCCTTCTTGTTGATGAAGTCAGCGTACGCCAACACTTCACCATCCAGTCCAAACATGTCCGCTTTATATGAGTCTTCTGTGTCTGAACACACTGTGAGAAAACTTTCCCTGTGGAACACTGGAGAGAACACAATGATGACTTTAATTACATTATTATGATGACACATCATCACATGTTAAACAATCACAATACAAGTCTATATATTATAGTTAGTCTATATAAAAGTATACATTTGATATAAAATTATATATTGTAATGTACTTACTTCCTGGGATTTGGGCTTTGCCACCAAGTAGAGAGGAGAGGATGAGGAGGGTGGCTGAGATCTTCATCATCACCACCACAACTGAACTGATTAGATAGAGGATTAAATCTAATCAGATTAATAAATCAAATTAAACAGATTAAAGTGATCAGGTGTTGACTTCAAGACGAGTTCTGGAGTCTGACGAATGAGGAGGGAGGGTTTGTTCTGTACTTTAGCAGAATCAGCCAATCAGATTAAAGATACACTGTGACATCATCAGTGTCCAGGAAGACGACATTCTGAATTTTTGAAGAGAATTTAATGAAGAGACGATGAGAGGTTAAAGTTCATTGATTGATTGATTGATTGATTGATTGATTGATTGATTGATTGGTTGATTGAAGACTATTAGTCTTAAATGTAAACATAGGTACAGTCAGACATTAAGACTAAAAGGATAACACAATACTTTATTAGTTATGAATGTAAACAGAGATACAGTCAGACATTAAGGCTAAAAGGATAACACAATACTTTATTAGTCATAAATGTAAGCAGAGGGACAGTCAGACATTAAGACTAAAAAGATAACAAACTAGAAAAAAGTCTCCACCAGGTCAGGTAGGTTATTGTGGGACAGAAAAGTTTAGAATTGGCCAATCAGGATGGATAATGAAAAATCTAATGGATTCGTCTTGATGTCTTGACTTAAGATAATATGTACCGATGTGTGTGATGGTTGGACTAAAGTTGTGGGAGTAATAGTTAAAAATAAAAATACAAATAAAAAAAGTTTTTGCAAATATCTGCCTACATTTCGTGAGTTTCGTGAGGCATTTTGTTCAAAACGGACTTTTTAGGCAGTCGTGATTGTGATGCAACGCCACCCAATCAATTTATTGTCGATCTGGCTGCATATGTCCTGAAATATAATTATTTCAGTTTTGATAATGACTTCTACTTACAAGTCTCTGGCACAAGCATGGGTTCAATTTTTGCGCCTAACTATGCTAATTTGTTTATGGGCTTTTTTGAAAAGAACTGTGTGTTTAACCCTTCTATTAACATGTACCAATCAAAGATTTTGAAGTGGTTTAGCTACATTGACGATATATTTTGCATTTTTAAGGGCAGTGTTAATGAATTAGAGTCATTTGTATCTGCTCTTAATGAGTGGGACCTAAACTTAAAATTTACTTTGGAGTTTAGTCTTGAAAGGGTTCATTTTTTGGACATGTGGATTATTAACAGTAACGGCTGTCTTACCACTACTCTGTATCAAAAAGAAACTGACAGAAACACTTTATTATTGGCTACCAGTCTTCACCCACCGTCTTTGAAAAGGTCCCTACCAATAAGTCAATTCTATAGGCTTAGAAGAGTCTGTTCCTCCACAAATGAATATATTAATAAAGCTTCAGAGATGAAATCTAAATTTACCCAAAGAGGTTATGATTCAGAATGTGTTGAGCAAGCCTTCACATTGGCCTTAAACAAACCCCGTTCTGAACTTTTACAAAAAAGCAACAAAAAAGAGAAGAAATTTTCTGTTACATGCGTCACCACATATTCTGCCAATTCTTCTAAGATCCAATCTACTTTTAAGAAACATTGGCACATTCTTAAGTCTGACCCTGAACTAGCGCCACTTTTTAAATACCCTCCCCTCTTTTCCTTTAAAAGAGGTAAAAACTTGAGGGACCATTTGGTTCACGCTGATTTTCAATCCTGCAGCTCTGCTGCACAGGGACAGACCCTTTTAGCTCACCTTCCTAAAGGAAACTATCCTTGTGGACGTTGCGCGCAATGCAACAACACAACGAAAACTACATTCTTCAATCATCCGCACACTGGTGTCAAGTTCAAGATCAGAGGGACTATCACCTGTGCGTCTACTAACGTTGTGTACCTCATACGTTCTCCCTGTGGACTTGCCTATGTAGGTAAAACGTCTAGGCATCTCAAACAGAGAATGAGCGAGCATAAAAGCTCTATAAGAAGGAACGATCGGGAATATCCCGTCGCAGTCCACTTCAATGATATGAAACACGATATATCAAGTTTTCGTTTCATAGGCATTGAACATGTTTCCCTTCCTAAGAGAGGTGGACATCTTGATAGTTTACTTAAACAGCGCAAAGCCTATTGGATCCACACACTAAACACTCTAGCACCCAGGGGACTAAATGATGAACTGGTACTTAATGTGATGCTTTAATTCTAATTGTTGCTTTTTCTTTTATTTTTTGATTCAGGCACTAGGATATTCAGCTGCCTGATCCTGACTGTTTTTAGACTTTTTATGCCTGACAAATGTAATAAAGATTTCTCTGCTGTATTTTATTTTTATGTGTATATATATTTAGGCCTTTTTCTGATCGAATTGATGTTTTTTCTTATACTATATTGACATAGTTGACACACATTGTGATCCACTGTTTTGTGTAAGTTGTATTATGAATTTGAGATGTGTATTAACTACTGCTCTATATACTGACGGTGATGACAAGATCACTTTAACTTAATGATCGCCACCTGTTGAGGCTCATCTCTGTAATGAGGGAGACTGTGATTGGTTGTATAGATCTCTGTGTGTGTATTTAGCTGTCCTGCTACAATGTGTGAGCAGATATGCCTGAAGAAGGTCGTTGACCGAAACGTTGCATTATCATTAAATAAAAAGGAGTGTTTTGGCTAAGTGTAAGATGGTGTGCGGGTCATACCGGTATGTGCTACTGGTGCATGATTGAAAGTGTTCAAAACGGACAAAAATACATATTTGAAGTTTTTCAGCCTTTGCATAAGTCACATAGGCATCATGGGATATGTAGTCACTACTGCTACAGATAGTGAGAGTAGCAGAGAGTTTCTAGACATCATGTTTAGTTAATCAGCTGTTTTTAGCATCTGAAGTTGAAATGATTCTCATCCTGTCACACTCTGAATGATGCTGAGTCATCATGTCAGAATGACTCTGAATGATGCTGAGTCATCATGTCAGAATAGCTTGGTGTCATTCTCTCATATTTCACCTCTCTGCTCACACACTGTGCTCTTACTGCTCTCTATAGTCTGTTGTCTTGTTGTTAATGATTTCAACTGGTTCTCAACATCTTATCATTGTGGTTCAATACTTATAATCTAAGCATAGCATTTAATGCTTCTTTCACCTCGCCACTCATACACTGTGCATGTCACAGTTCGATCCTCGCGGACCTTTGTGGCCGCGTGGAGCCTTGCCACACAGACGCTTTTTCAGTCTGATCATACACTGTACTGTACGCAAAGACTCAGTCCGCTCCTCGCAGTCCCTTGGAGCCATGCCACATAATCACATTCAGTCCTCACATTCACTGCACTCTGCAAGACTTGAATGTACAGCTGACACTCAAAGACTGAAAGCTTTGGTTGCTCCTTAGTGACTTGTTCAGAGCCCTCTTGTCTAAACTGTGAAGCATCTTTGATATTGAGCTTCAGTTCTTACTACACACGCTGTACATTATATTCACTTCTTCTTGTCAGTCTGGACTTTATTAGTTTTGAAGTTTGAGGCGATGCCCTTGTATTTGAGTTTTGGACTTTAGGCCTTGTTGCCTTTCTGTATTTAGTCTTGTATTCCATTTTTCTGTTTTGCATTTTGGTTTTGTATTTTATTTTGTAGTTTGGTACCTTGTGTTTCCTGTTCTGCCCCTGTAGTTGCTTTCCTGACTTGTCTCACCTACTGTTGATTAGTTATGTTCTCCTCCTGTGTCTTGTTGTGCCCCAGCCAATCCCTGTGTTGATTGTATGTTTGATATCACCTGTGTCTAGTTAGTCTTGTGTATTTATACTCCCCTGTTTGTTCAGTTCTTTGTCAGATCTTTGTTGTATGTCACCGGTGTTCTGTTGTTCTTGATTCCTGTGAGTTTTTGAAATAAATTCTGTTACACTTGAGCTTACTGCCTCCGCCTGCCTGTCTGCATTTGGGTCCTAAACCGCCTGCCTTCGCACATCATGACAGTGCAGCACAAACTCTGGGGGAGCCGGGATCAAACTGGGAACCCTTTAGGAACCCTCCGTGTTCTAAGACGTCAAATCTACCCCTGAGCCACTGCCGAGTGTGAGAGCGTTTTCTCTTCAGGCGTCCCCATTGCGTTCAGGGTCACTGGTAAAACGCTGTTCTGTCATGTTCATTAAAGTCAACAAAGACTCTCATCAAATCCAAGCCTCATTAAGTCTCACTGCTGACACTAGGGTGGTCATTCGTCCGGATTTACGCCGGACAGTCCGGTTTTTGACCGTGCTGTCCTCCGCCCAGCGCTGCCTCTGACCGGACACCTAATTGTCCGGCTTTCAGAGTGATTAGGCTGCAGTGCATGTGTTATTGCTTAATGGTTACATTTACATATCGCGGCAAATCTCCCGTTTCATTGGTATAGAAAAATAGCAGATACTCAAGCTCACAGCGCAACACCGCACCGCAGCTTGTCGCGTGCAATGCATTTAGTTTAGTGCACGTTCCCAACTGTTAACTCACACTGAACGTCGCTCGCGCCTCCCAGTCCCACGCTAGTGGATGAAACCCACGGCGAGTAGTTGTATGAACTGCAGCTCAGATTTGCCCAAAAGACGCAGAAACAAAATGTCATCTAACCAACAATGGAGCAAGGTAAATTAGTTGATAAAGAAGCGCAGAATTGACGAGTATCATGCACTTTGCAGCACTGTGTATAACGGCTTGATGTTAGCATTTGTTTTTGTTTTTAGGTTTTTAGAACTTTGATTATATTGTGTTTTTTCTAGATAGATATCCATTTGCATTTGTTATATTGTTGATGATGTACTGACATATTATCTTGTTTATTATTGTGATGTTATCTGCTTATTGTAAATCGCTTTGGATTAAAAGCGTCTGCAAAGGAAAGGTAGAACGCAATGCATGTTTTGACTGACAGGCAATAACTCAATGTGCTGCTGCTAGGTTTTCCTCTTGTCACTTGTAACAAAATAACTGCAGCTGAGCTATCTAGTACCCATTTATCTCCCCTTCTCTTCCCCTCTCTCTGTTCTATTATTTCTGCTATGCCAGTCATGTGGATTAGATTTCAAATGGGACAATTTAATTCAAGAATAATTGCAAAAGAAGATACAGTGTAGGCCTACTGTAGGCCCATCACAAAATAAAATAATTCATGAAGGGTCTTTGGGTGTCACACCGTCTTGAAACAAGCGTCAGTCATGTGATCAAACTGGTTTGGGTTGAAACCTGAACTTACCATTGAAGCCTCTCTCCAAACTCCCCAAACTGTATACTTCATCATTCACTGAATGGGAAGTACTAACACTTCCCTCTGCTTACCATTCTGTTCCCTCTGTTTTGCACACTCAATCAGGATTATTGTTTTGCAAACGAAGTGGCATCAGTTACAAGTGGCAGACAATTGGAGAGTGTTAGAAACAGGGCCTGCTGTGGGGTGTTAGTAATAGGTGGGCAATTTCAGTCCTGCCAACCCGTACGCATTTTGCGTACTTAGCACGCATTTTAAGGCTCTGTACGCAGGTACGCTTTATCCAATGATCTCTACGCAATTTCGTGTCATGGGTGCGGTAAAACAATTAACCCAAAAAAAAGAGAGAGAGAGAAAAAAAACTTGCTGAGCGCTGGTGAGAGAATGCCTGCCTGCCCGCCCGCTCGCCCCTCCCCTCCCTGCTACAATCTCCTCAAATTGGATGCAGCTGCGACAGCTGATCAGCTGGAACACTGAACACCATGGGAGAAGCCTTATCCACCGTCCGTCAAGCACTCACTGTTTGCAAAGGTAAATGTGGCCATAATGTTATGAAACGTTGCTAAATTAAATATATTTAGCAACGCTATGTTTCAGGTGTCGTCTGTCATGCATTATTTAATTGAGACCTGACGGTCTGTGACAAGCACAACTAACTAGCAAACAATTATTTCAGAGAGCCCCTGTTGCACACGATAGCCTACAATGTCCGACGAAGACGACACAGACACAGAGACCGGTAGCAGAACAGGTCCTCTCACACAGAAGAAAAACCCACAAAAGAAAAAAATACAAACGTTTCTGGACAAGTACCAAGCAGAATGGCCCTGTCTAAGGAAGTCAGTGCAGCCTAACCATGCATTTTGCACTCTGTGCAACGATCATTTTGACATCAGTCACCAAGGATCTGCAGGTAATATTTCAGATACATTTTATTTTTAATAACCCTCCTTTGATGTAAATTATTCATGGCAGTAACCGGTCCGTAGTGGTAATGAAAAGGCCGGGTACACGTGTCTCCTTATCATTATAATACAATCAAGCAGATAGCCCTGTGTTTAGATATTCACATGTTTTCTAATGTTTAATGTTGATCTGCTCTGGGGTGTGACAACTGTACAGCAAACCAGGCCCTATCAGCTTGTAGATCTGCTGTTTTCAAATAGTTAAATAGGGTGAGAGTTATTCTTTGGACATATCTATTTTAACATTTCACTAGACATGGTGACAAATAAGCAAAACAAAGCAGCGATCGTGGTGGCACTGCCGTAACATTGTTAACATTGTTATGGCAGTTCAACCCTCTGGATTGCTAAAAAACAGCTGACAGTCACCTATGTGTTGTTGTGAAATGTTTTCATGAAATGTCAATTTCAATTTTATGGGCCAATTCTATAGTTTAATTTCCATACATTCAGACAACTCTGTGATTAGTGACAGTGGATTAACACTGAATGACAGTTGTATACTGACCAACAGAATATACATATTGTATAATGTTGCCCTGCTTACTGTCACATTTGTCTTGTTGCATGTTTAAATGACATGTCAAAACATAGTGTAAAGAAGCTGTGTTCATGAGTTCTCATTTTCAGCACTTGGGGGAGGCAGACAACATTATGTTTAAATTACATGTCAAAACATAGTGTAAAGAAGCTGTGTTCATGAGTTCCCAAGTTCTCATGTTTCAGCACTTGGGGGAGGCAGACAACATTATGTGTGTGATATAGCAAAGCAATATTAATTTGATTTTTTTAACTGTATGACAGAAGCCAAAAAGAATGTCATTGCAACTGATTATAACTGCACCTGTACCTGAGTATGACATTAATGATAATTGTAATAGGATACTTGACGGCACCTTGATGATGATGTTTTCCAAAAGTATGTGTTTTAATTGATTCATTAATTGCAGTTAGAGTGTGTGTGTGTGTGTGTGTGTGTGTGTGTGTGTGTGTGTGTGTGTGTGTGTGTGTGTGTGTGTGTGAGTGTGAGAGAGTGAGTGAGCGAAGCTGTGTGAAGTACTGCTCTGATATTTTGTTCTCATACTGTAGGTATGGGATTTGGGTGTGGAAGCAGACATAGATGACTATATGTGCTCGCCCGGGACCAGGAGAACAGGGCGTCTCCCCTCATCAATGCAACCTGGCACAGACCTTGGCATCGTTGCATTTAAAGAAATGATCTCCTGCTGAGTAGCCATAGTTCCACTGTCTGCCACATTTTCACAGATAATCTCTATGATGATAGAGCTATCTCTAGTAGGCCTGTGCAAAAAAATCGATTCACTATATTATCGCGATGTTAAGGCCGGCGATTCAATTAATCGATTTTCAAAGTTCAGAATCGATTTTCCCGATTTTATAAAAAAAAACAAAAAAAAAAACGTTTTTTTCTTTTTTTTTAGGCGAAAGACAGAGGAGAGCTGTTATTCTCCTCTCTCTCTCTCTTTGGTGCGACCTGGTTGGAGGATGAGTAAAAAAGAAGAAATGCTGGAGGATCGCCTCTCTCTCTCTCTGCTCTCTGCCTGCCTCTCTGCCTGCTGTGCAGAAGAGCCTCGTTCGCTCGTTGCTCCTCTCTCTCTCTCTCTCACACACACACACACACACACACACACACACACACACACACACACACACACACACACACACACACACTTAACTATAGCGGAGACTCATCGTGGAGCGACAGATTCACTCTCTTTCTCTCTCGCTCACCATGGATAGATGAGATCTCAATTCTCAAATAGTCTACTAACCTTTCTTTGTATAACCATGCTTTTGCTGTTGTCACCTCGAACTGGATAATCTATAATCCATGGAGCTGTACGGGTTGTTTGCTATTAGATTGATTAGCAATCGCTCGTGTATGTCTTCAACCTCAAGTTAGAGACATTAAACTACTGTTACGTGCGAAACAGCTGTGGCTCGTAACGCTTGTTAAGTTCCAAAATGCGCATTTTTTTACTTCATAGACAATCAGCT
Organism: Nannobrachium achirus; assembly: GCF_963921795.1. Lineage (NCBI taxonomy): Eukaryota > Metazoa > Chordata > Actinopteri > Myctophiformes > Myctophidae > Nannobrachium > Nannobrachium achirus. The sequence continues at coordinate 59,067,494 of NC_137814.1, forward strand.
GAAATGAACGCACCTGCTAAACTTTTCTGTCTTTGATGTAGCGTGTGTTCTGTGTTGTTAGTGCGTGCGTGCGTGCGTGCATGCGTGTGTGTGTGTGTGTCCAAGTGAATGCGTTACTTCTATGATATCAAGTAGCCAGCTACTTCCCAGTATCTCCTCTTGAAACTGACTTCTACTTCACTCCAAAAGGACAGTTTTATTTTTCCATCCTGAATGGCACTAGCCCTAAATTAATATTATTTCATTTAGTCTACAGTAGCCTACGTTGTGCATTAATGCAACTGAAAGTCAAAGTTCTAGGTATTACAGTTATATTGCCTCTGTTAAGGCCCATTCCCACTGGGCCAGATAACAGATTAAAAAAATCTCTTTCTCCAGATATTTTTCCATTCAAAGTGGATGGTAGATATAGATAAAAAAAAAAGAAATCGTCCACAGATAGAATAAATATCTGTGGCAGATTATTATTATTTTCATCTGTATCTACCATCCACTTTGAATGTGGCAGATATTTTGTTTGGCCCAGTGGGAATGGGCCTTTAGGCTAGATATATTTGTTATTTTTTCTTGAATTAATTAGTTAGCTTCAATTAACTTGAAGCAAAAATACATAGGCTAATACAGCATTTTGTAGTTATCATGAGACATATTGTTATCGAGGTATTCAACACTATATTGAATATTGAAGGCTTTCCTAAAATACACAGCCTTAGTGTTTTGTCAACTACGGCTGCTCATGCAGAGAAACCCAAAAAGTTTGGGTCATTGTTAATCTTTAGCCTACATCAAGGTAAACTATGGTATGGAAATGAACACAACTATCACCAGCATGATAAGGCTATCACGCTATACAAAGAAAAAGATGGTGCTACCTAATTTCTGGTGGTGCTACCTAATGAAAAGGTAGGTGGCACCAGTGCTACCTATGAAAAAGTTAGTCTGGAGCCCTGATTTGGCTGCATTGATTTATAAGTATATGATTCAACTTTTAATGTTTTATATTGTTTAGAATTGTTTTAAAATGTTTCAATACAAAAAAGCTGTAATTTTTGGGGAAAAATCGCAATAATCGTGATTCGAATCGCAAATCGCAGGAAAGCGCAATTAATTGTGATATAATCGAATCGTCACCCAATGAATCGAAATCGAATCGAATCGGGAAAAAGTGAATCGTCACAGGCCTAATCTCTAGACAGTGCCGCAAACTTCATGTGCAGGCTAATATGCTGCTCTGCAGATTCAGTATCTGCTCAGGTCCTGTCAAGTGTGCACTCCTCAGAGTTACTACAGGGGATCACTTGAACCCTAGCATCCCTATTCTTAGTGGAACATTAGCCCAAAAATAGCAGATCTATCGACTATTTTTTGGCACAGAGGTTTGGTGTAGAGGGAAAAGAAGAGCAGACTAGTAGGTATTGATAGTTCAAGTGGTTAAATTTATGAAAATACACATTAATCCTGCTTCATCTCTCTCAGAGTTAAGGGGTCCTTGGCCTGAAAACGTTGAAGACCCCTGTTTTAAAGCATTCTGTACTCCCATGTATAAAGCTTTCTTGTGGTGTACTTACAAGTGTTATATTTAGATAGATACTTCTAGTCCATGCTAAAGGAACCTAGAGAGTCCCAAGGATACGCTTTGAGAAAGTCCTAACAGTCTTTTTTGTTGATACGCCAGACTCACCCCGACACATCACTGTGACATCACAGGTGACATCACAGTGATGTCAGATACTCAGAGCAGGGATCCCCATATGTGGGCATAAACAGGTGACATCACAGTGATATCAGATACTGAGAGCAGGGATCTCCATATATGGGCATAAAACACTCTCTTATACCAAACTCTCAGCCACTCATAGGGCTACTGAGTACTAACCTGAGGCTGGTACAGAGACAGCTGGTACAGAGTTGGCCGGTGGTTCCTCAACATGTCGCCTGGCTCTTTTTCATTTCTTTAGAACCTGTAATAAAGTTAATTAGATATTTATAAATACATACTGAAGGATAGAATTCACCGTTTGTCAGCCTTCTGATTGGTCCCTGAGACTCCCTGACTGGCCAACCAGAAAAAAACATTCACTTTTTGCTATCGGGGGTGGAGTTTGTGCAGTGGAGAATGTTGCTTCAGGCTTTCAAAAACTGTCCGCTCTGCGCGACACGGCTGTCGTCCAGTACGGCCGCGGGCGGTGATAGCGATCTCGCTCATCATAATGAATAAGCTTCAACAAACTAGTTCACATGGACCTTATCAATGGTCTAAGAGTTACGATTGGGTACATATATTTTAAATGGGCAGAATTACGAAAAGCCAGCCTATTATGTGAGGAGAACTATAATCTGGCTCTCCTCTTCCTACGCAAGATGCAATGCGCTTTCTCTTTCTATTTCTATTCTCTCTCTGATCCAGAGGATTAAACCAATTAAAACATATATTTTCGGGGGAAAACTACTGTTTTGCTATGTAATTACTGTACTTTTTTTTTTATTAATATCACGTAGATGTGTTTTTTTTGGTACTTTATATAGCTGTAATGAGGCTATGAAAAAATAAAAAAATCCCATCCACTTCCACTATAAAAGAATCTGCAATGGATGATTCTGTCCCACTGGAATTAAACAAATTAAAACATGTATTTTTCGGGGAAACCCCCTGTTTTGCAATGTAACTACTGTACCTTTGTCTTCCCTTTTTATTAATATCACCTAGATGTTTTTCCTTTGGTACTTTATATAGCTGTAATGAGGCTATGAAAAAATAAAAAAATCCCATTCACTGCCACTATAAAAACAATCTGCCCAGGGTCAAATGTCCCACCATAGTAACAGGGCAGAATGGGGCGGAATTTGCAAAAGCCTGAATTAGAAATGTTACAGAGTAACTTCTGTAATGCATGTTCTGTGCTCTTACCTTGGCCGTGGTCTTGTCATGCAACAGGAGGAACAGCAGGATGCCAAAGATCAGCAGCGTGGGGCATGATCAGCGACATGGGGAGCAAGCTCAGTATGTAGGTCCTGCAGAGTGCAGAGAGGGACACACAAATATGCAACAATCCATTTACAATCCAGGCATTTAGCTGACTGCTCTTTAGTGCTGGGCGATTCTGGCTAAAATGACAATGACATTTTTTAAATGGCCCAGTGGACAATGGGAAATTTACATTTAAAGAACTCACTCATTGATTCACTCGACCAAGCCATCAGTCGGCTGCAACATCATGAAATTGTCGGTAGAGTCCAGGCAGGAAGAGCAAGGCTAGGGTTAGGGATTATGTCCCGATCATGTTTTTTTGCTCCTGATCTCGATCCCGATCACATATTTTTGTTCCCGATTCGATCCCGATCCTTCCCAATCCGATCTTTTGGCAATGCTTTAAGGAAAAAGAAAATAACTGCAAGCATATTGAAAAATATATAAAATGAAAAACATAATATATTTGATATATTATCGGGGCTATATATATTGCTGATCTATATGGATCTCTGGGGTAATTTTGATGACTGGTGGAGTCAGCGCCGTCAGATTGACAGTGTGGATATGTCTGTTTCGATCCACTCTTCATATCTTGAACGGCATTATCTCCCAAAAGTGGAAAGGTCAGCCTCAATAATGCGGCAAACGCTGTTTCGACCAAGGACAATGGCATGTTGACTGTTTTAATTGCCTGGTCCCCTATTGAAGACAAAAAAAAAAAGATCCAATCCATTCTGATAAAAATTATGCATCCATGCACGATTATCATGGCACAGACTACTAGCACATTAAATTAAGTATCAGTGGTTTTCAAAAAGTGGTCCCTAATAGCCCGGCACCTTAGTGAGACAATCGTTCACGTTGTGATACAAGCACCACATTTTGCATAAAGTTTCCTCTGGACCTACTTTTTCCAAAAAGCAAGTTAGCCACTCAAAAATAAACAAATAAATACATTAATAATAAGAAAATGCAGTATTGGCACCATTTTTCAAAAAAAGTTGGGGTCCCATCGAATTTACTATACAGTAAAACAATACAAAAAATAAAGTAGGTATGTGAGGGGTCAAAATAGGGGTATTTGAGGATTCTGAATCCAATGCAAGCATGTGTTTTGCACAAAAAAACATTCCTTGAGCTAGAAAGGCCCCCACAAAACCGTGAAATGTGATGAGTCATCACTAAACCATGTGTATGAGAACAAAACTGATCTTACTTCTTGGCATATAACTTGGCAAATAAATGTCTGACAAATCCTCATGCAGTAAGGCTATCTGGCCGGGGGCTCTAGCTGTTCCGGATCCTCCGAGCTCTCGGTCTGATGACCCCAAGCGGCTGGGCATGAAACAGCCTGAGTCTGGATGGGGAGAGTGAAAAAGGCAACTTGAACTTTACCTAAATAGGCCATTTAAACCCAACATATTGTAAACTTACATCAAGCAATAGGCTATTTAAACCCAACATATTGTAAACTTACATCAAGCAATAGGCTATGTCTCTTTATTGTCAATATTATTGGAGGTACTAGCCTACACTTAAAATGTCATAGGCATGCCTTGGATTGTACTGTTCTATATGTCTGTCATTCAATGTTATATGAGTTATAGTGGGGTTCCCTGTACATGTTATTTTTTGTTTTCATTTTCAATTCGTGTTAAAGTTTATTTTTCACTTCCAATTTGTAGATTATGGTCTATAGAACAATTTTGGTTCGAGTGTCAAGACACCAGATTGAAGAAAAACATATTTTTTACCCTATTAACAAAAATAACCAAAATCGGAATTAAGATTTTTGTGAACCATGTAGGAATTGTCTTAATTTTGACACAATTGCTGTGTAATATATATTTTCCATTGCTATATCAAGTCAATACTGTGTGAGGAATCAATTGGAGTCAAATATTTGTTTTGAATATTCGAATTAGACAATAACATGGTTATTACGCTCAACATCAACAATACAGTTACATTTGTTCTAACTGTACCACAATATAGCACCATTGGCTTTAACAACTACTAGAACAATATTTTAACAAAGAATAAACATTCTAATCTAATATACAGTCTGCTCTGGTCTAGCTAGTACTCACAACTACATTTGCAAAGACGTGTGCATTTCAATTGTGCCTTCATGCAACTGCACCGAGTGCAGGTTGGCATACAGAGACTTTTACAAGTGCACTTCACATCAAGCTTCAATATGTCCTTGGCGAGGGGCAGAGTGGTCCAAATGGGAAGCAGCTTGCCGTCCTCTTCCTTCCACCCAAAATCAGTAGGACTGTGGATGGGCATCATGGACCTGAATGAATGAATGAATGAATGATTTAATTCATTAGTTAATTCATTAGTTAAATTTACATAGTACTACAATACACATATTGCAGATACATACATATGGGCTGTCGTCCCGACACTTGCTTGGAAGATGCTCCTATTCAGATGTTGATCCAATGCATCCCTAGTTGGGGGAATTCTCTCCACGTCCCTGGTTTTCTGCGAGAATTGTGCCATTCGGACACGATCAACATCATTGCCCTCATTTGAGTCGTCAGTGTACAGCCTACAGACACAGTTTGTTGCCACTTCTTTCAGCCTTGGAGATGCTTTATATGGAGTGTCGACGAGGGTTGCAAATTCCTCCATGAGGAATGGCACTTTGTGCATCATCTTGCAGCAGGATCGCTTACCCTTGAATTTGAAAGACGATGTGCTGTCTGAGCCAGTGAAGAGAGCCATGCCCTTGCATGTTGTCATGCCCAGGTTTGTGGCGATGCATGGTATTTAAGGAGATCATCCTAGTAGTCTTTCCATCTTTGAAGGAGATCCAGATTTCCGCAGCCGGATTCAGAGCCTGGATGTGATGGAAATTAGACAGAAGCACTACAACAACATCTGTGTCTCCAATATGCACCATCCTATGTGATGATGTTTGGAGGGCATGGAGAAGATGTACTAGGACACAAGTGTCAGCTTCCTCATGGTTGCATTGATCCATTGGTGTACTGTTTCCAACATGGTGGTCTTGGGGGGGTTAACAGTCTAATACCAACATTGGCTCAGCTGGAATCCATTTTTACACCGTCTCCCCCATGAACATTGAAAAAATGAACCCGGTCACCCCCAGACCTGCACATGGTATAAAGAAAGCGTGTGTGTTGTTAATGCATGTACAATATTATATTATTGTTACAATATATAGATAGATAGATCATATACTATCAAATAAACCATAATAATAATAATACTAATAATATACTAGCACTACTCATACCTTACTTTCAAAGCCAGGGGTATCCGGATTTGAACACTGCACATCAGCAGTCAATGTGAGAGGGTCTGTTTCTTGTGTGATTATGACAATAGTAACGGCCATTGCACAAGTCCTCCTCCGCTCAGAATCACCTCATCACCATCCGGTAACTGGAAGACTTCCACCAAGATTTCACCACCATCCAGTGTGTACGACATCTTGTGCATGTGCGGGCGAATTCAAATTGCAAATGGCACAATGAGGCGCCTTGGCAGTTGTCTCTAACTCTTTAACACCTGAGGTGTTTTGGGAACTGTGTTTTTATAAATTTTTTGCCTCTTTGGCTCCATTTATTTAAATACTGTGATAGAGGAAGCCTTTGGAACCAATTTCTGCCTCAATTGGGCAATGTCGTCCTTGCCCTATATTTTTCTTGGTCTTGTTTCTGCTGCGTCAACTAGGCGATCCTCTCCTTTCTGGCAAATCGGTTGTGTTTTTCTGCAGCACGGAGGCAGGACAATAGCCGCTTTCCAATCCGAGGGGTTCGCACTTTGAAGTGCGCGTTTTTTAAGGGCTATGACGTCACTGGGCCGCGCCTAGTGCTGTCCCATTTAGTAGACCGCGTTAACCTAGGGTAACCTACCCTTGGAATGTGCACTACTTTCTCCTCGTTTTGAAGCATACAACCGATGGTCACTTCAAGCACTTTGTTGGATAGCGGTGTCCCACAATACAACGCGCCTCCACGATTCAACCCGGATCAAAACAAAAACAACAGTGTCTGCTGTCCATCGCATTAAACTTTTATCCACAAAAGAGCTCTCTAACTTCTTGTTTGGTGCCACAGAGTTTAATTGTAAGGTGTTTTAGGTATAGTATTTAGTTGTATAAACTTCATAATTAATCATGACAGAGCCTATTAACCCTGCAAGACGCGAATTAATTTCTACTGGCCAAAAAAAATAAAAAAAAATCAGATGCTGTTGTAGGAGTCCTAATCACAGGAAAATGTAATGTTAAAAAATTAATAATGTTTTCGTAAGGTTTTATAGACATAAACCATAAATCATAAATCATGCTATAATTTGCATTTTGGGGATATTTTTCACAATAATAACATATGTACATGTTCTAGACATTCTAATGATCACAAAAAAATATATTACAGGCATTTTACTTATGTTTTAGTGAGGAATAGCTTCAGTTAAAAAGTGAGATGTTGTTCGTCCAGACGCTGGAATTTCAACTTCTTTGGGAGGTGTGAATGTCAGCCCCTGTGGGGGGTATTTATATGCAAATATCGTGGCCAATGGCATTGTAAGACTAAACAATAGGATTTAATGGTGATGTTAATGTGAAAAAAGAACAGGAAAACTAACTATAACATAAAAAAAAAATGATTTAAAAAATGTTGCCAAAAAGCAACGCTGGGCCTTGCAGGGTTAAAAATATGCCTCGGAGTTGTCGGAAGGTTCTGAGAACCGCAGTGTCTCGTCTCGGGGCGGGCAGCTCTACGCATCGAATCCCTCTGAAGGCAACTTGTTCTCGGCTCCACGGCTCTGCTCCCCTCCCTTGGAATTGGTGGTGGAACATGACTTGTTGTGGCTTAATTAACAGCCAATCCATCAAATTGTTTTCTTAATATGATTAGATATGAAAGAAACTGCCTCTGTATAATGCTTGGTTGAATGTTTTGTTTTCAATGTTTTCAAGTAACATGACAAACTCATGTTATATAGTTTATACCATTCATTGCATATTCTACTGAGCATACCGTTATTAATTCAGATTGTCCAGTGTATTGTATATGTGCGTTATGTTATTTCCAATTAAATAAACAATCTAACTACCACTGAGTTCCCGTGGCAAAGAACTTCGAGCATCAGGTTTGGTATTTGAGTGTTGTTTAAAATATATCCTATTATAACAACGTGTGAACGTGTCCACTAATAAACGAGGAACCAATTCAGAATATAATCAAACATCAGAATGAACTGAAAATAGAAATGGATAGAGAGTAGGCCTACTAGGCTATGGCAACATCAAATCGGGAGTATTTCCCTTAATTACAGATGTTATGAATAGGCTACGTGAAACAGTAATAGCCTATTGACAATTTGTGAATTAGTCCTAAATTTGCATAGGCTATACATAAACGTTAACGATGGGGGAACAATTATTTTTGCTTTATTCTCCACTGCTCTGTAATATACAAAACAGATGCCCAGAACTCTAGCTAAATGACATTTAGAGGAAATGTTTTATTCTCTCACCAAGCACCACAAACGTAGGCTTACATGTAAAATGCTGTGGCAGCTGAAAGCAATGGATTTAGATTGGTCATCTGCGATGTTGCGGGTGATCAACCTGCTATAATGCAACGGTATGAAACATAAAAGAACAGCATATTTATGTCATGTGCTAAAGGGCTTGGCTAGAATGTCAATAGAATCTATAAACCTTCCATGTCGGGAAACAGAACAGACACAGTTTCTGCTTGGTTATACACTTCAGAATGAGAAAATACTGTATTAGGGTCCATTTGATTATAGGCCTATAGTATCCTAGTGTACTATCTGTGGGTTAGAACTCGGCATTCAGTCGTCACTATAATAACTAAATAAAGCTTCAGATCTTTGTCATATTTCCGTTAAAAGAATTACATTATGCGTTGAAGCCATTTGAATGTTTGCTTTATGATTTACTATGAATTATGCCTGACCATGATATGAAATGTTGCATTTTTATTTTGGGGCTTGTATTGCTTAACATTGCTGCTATTAATGATGATGATCAGATTACGGTGATGTGATTCCCGTCTGTTCACAGAAAGGCAGGGCAAACACATTTTCAACCACAAACATATCACAGCATATACGAATCATTTTATTTTGTTTAAAACGAAGGTCGGGCTTTTCATATTTCTCTCTGTCAATAAATGACCTGAAATGATGTTAATTCCGGTGCTGCTTTTACATTATGCATAATATGAATATCATGATACATGTTGTTACATTGTGAATTGTAATAGAGCGTGTTAATAAACTGTTATTTGATTTCATGATCTTGTGCTTCAGAACAATCTCATCATACAGTTATGTGACTGTCAGACCTCAGACCTTTAATTATGACAAAACCAAAAACAGAAGTTTCTTTAATATCTAACCAACAGAAAACTATATGAAACAGGTTGTCTGAAAGTTGTAGCCACAATAAATCATATCACAATCATGTATAGGTCTATAGCCAGTGTTTCCCAAACTTTTTAGCCTGTACGTGACCCAAAAAAGAAATTAGTTTGCCCTGGAACCAAACTAGTGAAAACAGCAGATCTACAAGCTCACAACGCGTCGCTTTGCACCGCGTTGTGAGCTTGTAGAGCAGGTAAGCAACAGGACATGCAACGCTCATCCCAAGCCGAACATCGAATGCCTTGGACGGATGACATGACTCTCACTGCCCGCCTCGGTTCGAGTGATGCTGGTTCTCAATTCTCCTCGAACGTCAAAATAGCTGTGAAGTATTAGGTGAATTATGACCCCCCAAAAAATTCAAAATATCCTAAAATGTCTTAAAATGTAATTCCGCCTTACAAAAAAATAAGTTTGGGCGCTTAAGAAGGTAAAATACGTAGTTTAAAAGCACCGCGGAGGAAAAAATGGCGGAGGAATGATTTTTGCAACCGGAAGTTCTTGGCTATGCACTTGGCAGTGCTGTCCCATTCCACAGGCAAAAATGTGCACTTCACAGGACAAGCCCTACACATGGCACGGCCCAGTGACGTCATAGCCCTTCAAATGCGCACTTCAAAGTGCGAACCCCTCGGATTGGAAAGCGGCTAATATCGACGTCGACAGGGCAGCCTCTTGGGCGGCGGCATCCATGGCGTCAGCAGACGCGATGGCTCGGGCCCGCCTCATCTTCTTTGTCGGTGCTTTTCCCAGAGGGCGTGTTGGAGCTGCGTTTGCCCTCCTCTCCAGCGGGGGCACTGCTGCCTCCGTTAGTCAACCTGCTTCGCCTTCCACTCCTGAAGCACCTCCTCCAGGTTGAAATTCCTCCTGTTGTTTGTGAAGAAGTTCCTCACCTGGACCACTGTCTTGTTTCCGATGACGTCAGCGATGGCCTGGAAGTCCTTACCGTACGTACGTACTCCTTCGTCAGCCTGTTGTTGTCAATAAGTGGTCCAGTGGGCCTTCTGGTTGACCTTGGTGTCTGCTTTTTATTTTAGCTGTTCTTGGGACGTTCCCGATCTGGTTTGTGACTTTTTAAAGGTTAAATGTCGAATGAGGTTGAGTAATTATTAACGTCGTCGGGCTTGGAGAAAGGCCTCGGATTGTGAAGCACAATGATTCTTTTGTCTGTTTTGTTCCAATCGAGGAGATGCTTCTCTTCATCGTGGCTCAGGTTGGTGTCAATGGTGTGTGTTGTTTTTGCGCCAAACTGAATGTTTTATGGTTAGGTCACGAGTCAGAGAATTCTCTTTATGCAGATACCGGGGAAGGGGCGGAGTCGAACGCTCATTCACGGGACAGCACTTCCGGTCCCCTTCCGCCTCCATGTTAACAGAGTACTAGTAAAGCCACGTTATATTCCGTAACCATTTTAATTGTTTGAAGTTGTTCTTTTTTATTTTATTTACTCTTTTTTATTTCAAGACTCTGTTTGCCTGGTTAATGTATGTGCCGTTCGTTTTAACTGATTTGTGTCTTTAGCGATTTGACAAGGGGAATGTCTTGGACTGACTGACTGACTATAATGGCTTCACAGAGAGGTAGGCTATAAAGAAAAATAAACACTTAAGAATGCAACAATCGTTTTGCTAAATAAACGTTTCTTAAGTGTGTTTGTCATTCAGGGCTTTTGGGGCTTTATTTCATGTAAAAGTTGACTTTACAGTAGTTAGACACATTAGCATTACATCTGCATAAATACAATAGTGGACCATTACATGAGACTTATAACTCAATTAGTATTAACACAGCATTGTTAGACTCACGTTTGATATTTTGGAATGCTCTCTTAATCTGTTTGTTTATATATCTGAGCATGATATTTGACATGAATTAAACTAATTCATTGTACACATGTTTATGGGTCTAGGTATAATACGTACCGTACACTAGCCAATAAAGCTACTTTGAATTGAATTGATATTAGACATGAATTAAACTTAACTATGTTGTTACACATTCATGTTATGGTGATCTAGGATATAAAATGATATGTACACTAGGACATCAGATCAATATATTTATTATGCTTTATTGTATGACAAATGGTGGAAATTGACTTAAAAGAAAGACTAATTATTTGCACATCTCCTTTTTTATATGCTACAGGTTCCTCTTAGCACCAGTCATCATCTCAACTGGATGTCTGAAGAACAGCTGTACATCTGTTTACACTGCAATTAAAATAACACAAATGTCTTATTGATATAATCAGAAATAATCTACCCACATGATGTTTCCCATATTTATGGTAACATCACATGTTATTGGAACAGAATGTTTGCCACATAATAGGGATGCTAAGGTCTGGACTTCATCCTCCCTGATGACCAGCTGACATCAATGGGTTTCTCCAGCCTGGAAGACGTTGTCTCCTTGCCCACTTGTTGTGTCAAACTCCCTGAATTTGTTTGTTAAAAATGCCAGAAATGTTGTTGTGCTACACAATGTTGCATTTAGGTTGTCGTACTGAGGCTATAATAGTAACATTGTGGAAAAGATGCCCCGTTTCCATCATGGTAACCTTTCATGACAGCTCATTAACTTTGAAATAATTTACCATGACTTGATCAAAACCAGCAAATTAAATAGTGAGCAAGCCTAAAGCAGCAAAGACATCGAAAAGAAAGCAGAATATAGCCTAATAAATATAGGCGATGTGTGAAGTCTAAGATACTTAGTCTACATATCCTACTGGTGTTTCACAGTACAGGGGCTAATTATCTATGCAGAACGACCTGAAGATCAATTACCCTAATTATGGCATATGGGGCAGGTGATATACATTCCAAGGTCTTTGTCTTGAAATACAATGTAACAGTGTGTGTGTGTGTGTGTGTGTGTGTGTGTGTGTGTGTGTGTGTGTGTGTGTGTGTGTGTGTGTGTGTGTGTGTGACACAAGTCTGTGTGCAAATTATTATCATTCAGTCAAACTCTAAACTATGATTGGGGAGGGGGGAAGTGGCTAATGTATATTTTGTAATTACAATCAATCTAATACTCGTTCTGGGTGAGTATTCATAGGTGAGTAGCCTAATCCTAACCCCAGGGCAACAGTTTCGGGTGAGAGTTCCAGGCAAGATAACACAGCCAAGATTTTATTAATAATAGCCTATAAATACAATAAGGTGCAGAATTAAATGGATGCAACAATTTTTTGCTCATGTCTTAGGCCTATGTCTACCTTTCACAAACAAATTATTACAAATGGAAACAACTGCTCAGCAAAGCCTTTTAGTCAGTACATGTGCTTGATTTTGACACAGTTGTGTTCTGTTCTCTTCACTTCCACTATGGGAGCAATCGGGTGCTGTTGCATGGAGTTACACTCCAAGACTCCAGTGGATCAGGAACTAAGAGGTACCTGTAGAAATATGAGTTCATAAAGAAAGATTACATTTTCATAAATAACCAGGCAGCCTATTTATTTTAGGTACAATTAAGTCTTACACATATTTGTCTTGGTGAATAAAAGATATTTACACAAATAAGTCAAAAGATGTACTATTTTCATAAATATATTGATCTGAAGACCTAGTGTACTGTACGTATCATACCTATAAACCCATAAACATGTGTACAAGGAATTAGTTTAATTCATGTCAAAGATCATGCTCAGATATATAAACAAACAGATTAACAGAGCATTCAGCACAATGCTGTGTTGATACTAATTGAGTTATAAGTCTCATGTAATGGTCCACTATTGTATTTATGCAGATGTTATGCTAATGTGTCTAACTACTGTAAAGTCAACTTTTACATGAAATAAAGCCTCAAAAGCCCTGAATGACAAACACACTTAAGAAACGTTTATTTAGCAAATCGATTGTTGCATTCTAAAGTGTTTATTTTTCTTTATAGCCTACCTCTCTGTGAAGCCATTATAGTCAGTCAGTCAGTCCAAAACATTCCCCTTGTAAAATCGCTAAAGACACAAATCAGTTAAAACGAACGGCACATACATTAACCAGGCAAACAGAGTCTTGAAATAAAAAAGAGTATATAAAATAAAAAAGAACAACTTCAAACAATTAAAATGGTTACGGAATATAACGTGGCTTTACTAGTACTCTGTTAACATGGAGGCGGAAGGGGAGCGGAAGTGCTGTCCCGTGAATGAGCGTTCGACTCCGCCCCTTACCCGGTATCTGCATAAAGAGAATTACGGGTCGGCTTTGTTTGTCCTGTATGGAGAAAATTAATGGGGAAATCACTTCTGGGGCAAACTACGTCACAAAAAGTCACGTGCTGTTGAGCTCTATAGCAGGCGGCGCTGCAGCTGTGTGGAAACCCTTGGTCTTGTGCGAGCTGCTCGAAAACCAAGATGGCAGCAGCCAAAATCCCAAAATTTGGGATCTTCAAAATTGGAGTTCATGAATGTATTTCACTTTGAAAAACACGTCAAAGAAAATATCGATCCTCAACTAGAGATGGACCGATTGCAAAATTCTTGGCCGATTCCGATTTCCGGTTTTATTAAATTCTGATCTGCCGATACCGATTTTTCCGATACCGATTTTCTATCTAAGAAAGAACAATAATTATACAATACACCATATATTTTTTGGCTTGAGTACCCTTTCCATGATTTTTTTATCCAAGTACTCCCTTTCCCAGACAACATTTTGCTTATATAACTGCAATTAAAACCACAACTATGGTAGGCTATATGCATAACACCCCTGTTCAACAATATAACATCACAAATAAGAAATGGAGTGAGTTTCAAACAGTGCATCCTGAGCAGATTTATTTTCAACACTGACAATAAGATTCAGTCAGTTTTCATGTCAATAACTAGTAATCAACAACCAATCAACTGATCAACAAAATTCAAAAACACATCTCAGTTGGCTGGTATTCTACCATGTAATTTCTTCAGTATCCCATGCAGTACCTCTGGGTATCACCAGGGGTACTCGTAGTACCCCAGTTAAACACTGGAATAGTTGACTTTCAATGTCACAATCAACAATTTTTTAAGCAGCACTGAGTAACTTAAGAAAATAAAACTTTAACTCAATCTAGTGCAATGTTTGTAGGCCTACTTGAAAAATGAAAGCTGGTGCTATTTAACTATTATTATTATCATTGTTATTAATATGCTGGTGAAATTGGCTTGGCAATCCTTTCTGTTTTTATACTGTCATTAGTATCAACAAGCAACCCCCCTGGTTGCTTGTTTCTCTCTCAAAAACAAAACCTGGCAACATTGGGTGATCAGACTCAAGTGTTTATCTTAGCACAGGACGCTAAACAAGCAGACTGCAGTGGACACACATGCTGCTCATGATTACATGCATTTATGTAGCGCAATATTTGGGATATATGTGTGGCTGGCTACCAGATGTGAGTTTGTATGCCTTGTAGATCAGCTGTTTTCGACTAAACTCACGCAGCCAGCCACCGCTGCTGTTCGTTGTGTGTGTGTGTGTGTGTGAGAGAGAGTCAGAGAGTGTGTGTGGAGGGAGGGACGGGGAGAGAGAGAGAGAGAGAGAGAGAGAGAGATAGACGGAACACTATAGCCCTGTTCAGCTCGCATCGTTGCTTTTGTTCAGATGTAGGCTACTGTAATGAGATGGAGTTATTTATTTGAGCGAACGGGTAATATGGCTTATCAATGCAAAGAGCGAGTTTTGGATCATCCTGGCACACAGTGAAATAAGTCCAAATCCGCGACATGTTTTCTTCATGAGTCTGTTAGCGTTAGCTTCGCTGCTGCTTTGTTTTGGTCAGCGCGCGTTGAGACACATGTTGCGTACTGCGCATGCATGTCATTTTTGATCGGCGGAAAACCGGAAATTACGTTAGGACCGGCCGGTCACCGATTGAGGCCGATTTTATATAATACCGGCCGATTTTCGATACCGGCCGATACCGATGTCCATCTCTATCCTCAACCCTAAATTACAACTAGAAAAGAAAATTTCTAAGAAATTTTAAGTGTGCCTGCAGCTCGCTAAGTCTGTGCAACCTTGTGTAGCGGTTGGTGTTAGCATTAGCGTTACATTTTTTAACATTAGCATTTTTTGCATAAGCTTTAACATTATGGTTCTTCATATGACACCACCCACATGTCTGTACGACAAACGGATCACAAGATAAAGGGTCACTTCCTGTTTGGTGAGGGGCACTTCCTGTTTGGCGAAATAGGCCCCAATTAAGGTTAAGGACTCTTAATCAAGTCATTTGATGACACCCACGCGTCTGTACGACAAACAATTCATGAGATATAGGGTGACTTCCTGTTTGGTGAGGGGCACTTCCTGTTTGGCAAAATAGGCCCCAATTAAGGTTAAGGACTCTTAATCAAGTCATTTCACACCACCCGCGCGTCTGCACGACAAACGGTTCACGAGATAAAGGGTCACTTCCTGTTTGGTAAGGGGCACTTCCTGTTTGGCGAAATAGGCCCTAATTAAGGTTAAGGACTCTTATTCTTGTTATTTGACGCAACCCGCGCATCTGTACGACAAATGGTTCACGAGATCAAGGGTCACTTCCTGTTTGGTGAGGGGCACTTCCTGTTTGGCGAAATAGGCCCCAATTAAGGTTAAGGACTCTTAATCAAGTCATTTGATGCCATCTACGCGTCTGTACGACAAACGGTTCACGAGGTAAAGGGTCACTTCCTGTTTGGTGAGGGGCACTTCCTGTTTGGCGAAATAGGCCCCAATTAAGGTCATGGACGATTAATGAATTAAAGCTGCAAGCAGCGATGACCGGGCCCTCGCAGCTCTACCCACGTCACAAGGCCAGCAGCCAATCAGAAACCAAACAGGAAGTCAGCCATTTCGACTAATTAGTGGCGTTTTGGCACATTTTTGGCCGTTACCACGGGTCGCACTTTAACGACAGTTTTTTGAGAAAAAAATGTTTTGTGAGAAAAAAAAAGTTTTTTGAGAAAAAAAAAGTTTTTTGAGAAAAAAAAGTTTTTTGAGAAAAAAAAAATTTTGAGAGAAAAAAAAAATTTTTTGAGAAAAAAAACATTTTTGAGAAAAATAAACAATTTTGAGAAAAAAAAATTGAGAAAAAAAAATTTGAGAAAAAAAAAAGTTTTTTGAGAAAAAAAGTTTTTTGAGAAAAAAAAGAATTTTGAGAGAAAAAGAATTTTGAGAGAGAAAAATTTTTTTTGAGAAAAAAAACATTTTTGAGAAAAATAAACAATTTTGAGAAAAAAAAATTTTGAGAAAAAAAAAATGTTTTGAGAAAAAAAAAATTTGAGAAAAAAAATGTATGACACCAGCCGCGAGTCTGTACGACAAACGGTTCATGAGTTATAGAGGCACTTCCTGTTTGGTGAAGGGCACTTCCTGTTTGGCGAAGGAAGCGTCAATTAAGGTTAAGGACTCTTAATCAAGTCATAGGATACCAGCCACAACTCTGTACGATAAACGGTTCATGAGATGTAGAGGCACTTCCTGTTTGGCAAAGGGCACTTCCTGTTATAGAGGGGGCGGGGCTTAATCAATTACAGCTCATCCCTATTGGCTGGAAAAAGACCAAAGTTGTGTGTGCATTTTAAAGTTTAAATCAAGTTGCTAGGCAAAAGTATGGCAGAGTTATGTGGCCACAAAGTTTCTGTTTTTTTTTTCGGAGTCCCCCATTCAAAGTCAATGGGGGTTTTTGAGCGTAGTTTTTTACGAATTACGTTGCCATGGTAACGCGGATCGGAAAGAAAAGTAATAGCACACCATTCCCGGCCGAGCCGCACATTTTGATGTATATATTGCGGGGGTGGCGTAAATCTTGCGGCAGTTATTACGTGCCGAAATTTCCCCCATTCTAAGTCAATGGGGTTTTTGGGCGTCGTTTTTTGTGAATTACGTCGCCATGGTAACGCGGATCGGAAAGAAAAGTAATAGCAACCTATTCCCGGCCGAGCCGCACGTTTTGATGTATATATTGCGTGGGTGGCGTAAATTGTGCGGCAGTTATTACGTGCAGAAATTTACTTAAGTATGGCGGATTACAACTAGAAAAGAAAATTTCTAAGAAATTTTAAGTGTGCCTGCAGCTCGCTAAGTGTGTGCAACCTTGTATGTGTTAACATTAGCATCTTTGTTAGCATTAGCATTTGTTAACATTAGCATGTGTTAGCATTAGCAATATGGTTTCTTGTTTTTAAGAAATAGGCTCCTCCCACAAGTTCCGCAAGGCGATTACGTTGTCCCGTCGCTCCCGAGATCGTTTGTGTTTCGTTTTGAGAGGGTCGTTCCCCCTGAAAAACACGTTTTGGCATGAAACGGTTACGTTTTGCGCGTTTGTGGTGCCCCCTATGGGTCGAAGTGGAAATGCTTTTGGGTATATGTTCAGTATAGCGCCCCCCACTTGTGGTTAAAATTTGGTGTTGACTGGATGTTTCGTTTGTGATTTATGGCTACTTCTTACAAAACTGGCTCCTCCCGCTAACTTTGGAACCCTGTTACGGAAGAACGGTATGGACTATCAAAATATCGTTTAAATATGTTTATCGCATGAGTCCATAGATCGTGTGTATCGATTTTTGTGACATTTGGAGAAAATATGTAGGAAAAGGAGCAAAAAGTAAGTTTTGAAGAAAATTCAAAATGGCGGAAAATCTATCCTGACGCAAATGGGCGTGGCCTATATGAGGAGATGCGTCATGACCCAAGGAATCCAGGGAAAAAGGAATTTTAATTTTCCGACCCACGGTTCAAGAGTTACAGGCCGAAAGGTAAAGTGGACTGTTATAGCGCCACCATGAGGCCAACTGACGAAATTATTTTTTATTTAATCCTTGATATCATTATAAATCTCCTCTCCAAGTTTTGAAACTGTAGCCCCTATGGTTTGCGAGAAAAAAAATATTGAATGTGAGTTTTTGCGATTCCCATTATAAGTCAATGGGTAAAATTAATTCACTAATAAATTAATATCAATTAAACGATACAACTTTTCTCTTAGAAAAGTAATAGCACACCATTCCCGGCCGAGCCGCACGTTTTGATGTATATATTGCGGCGGTGGCGTAAATTGTGCGGCAGTTATTAGCGCACCAAATTTGTGGGATCATTAAGTGTGCCTGCTATGCAATAGCAAAACACTTATTGTAATCCGCCATACTTAAAGGAGTAGTTCGCCGGTTTTCAACCAAGTCTGTGTTCTTTTAGTCAGCTACGTTCATGCTAAAATGCGTCTATTTCCTTACATTACTGTTCTGTGGCCGCTAGGGGTCCATCGTCTAGCTACGTCATAGACTATTTTGGCCAATTAAAAGCCTGGGTTCCCCAAGCTATGACGTAGCTAGACGATGGTCCGTAAGCTACTGAAACTACAATGGGATTTGACCCGGTGCGGTTGCCGTAGCCCCCCCTCAACACTAGCTAGCATTAACACAACAACAACAACAACAAACAGTATGGTTGTTTCAGACACGTTTTCTACTGACATAGGGACTTGCTGGCAGAATCTTCGTTAGAACTACTTTTTATATGAACTGGAGTAGGCTATACATTAGATTAGAAGAAGGAAAAAAAAAGAAAAAAGAAAAAAAAAAAACAGCGACAGGAACCAGAGAGAAAAGACGTGCGTCTGCCAGCTGGGACTCCACTACGCTAACATCATACAGACACATGTTGTATGACCATTCTCTGCACCCAAGTTATTCTGCCCACCTTTGTTGGGCAGAATACTACTACTTCTTGCTGCTAGGATCCCTAAATTGAACTGGAGGAGACAACCGAAACACAATGGTATGTTTCATTCATGTATAACTTGTTTGTGTATGTGTGTGTCATCATCAATGTGTCCTGGCATACACGTTCTTATTTTAATCCCAATTACTGAATGTAAAGCCTGTACGTTTTCTTTAGAATATGTATGATGGCACTGATTTTACTAGTATTTCACATTAGGAGTCCACTAGTACTGTGGTTCTCAAACCTTTTATTTTCTAGTACCTCCTACGTGTCCATTTGGTTCCATTTGTACACTCTGACAGAGATGGAAAAAGGACAAAGATACTTGAGTAAAAGTAGGTTATCAATACTGCAATATAGAAACGTTCTGTAAGAAGTAAAAGTACTGGCATCAAAATATACTTTAAAAGTACAAAATGTTTGAAAATGGCAGATCCACAAACTCACAACACATCGCATCAACGCATTGTGAGCTTGTAGATCATCTATTTTCAGATAGCCTGGGTAAGTGGGTATAAAATAGGGCTAAAGTTGATTAATTAGGTTTTATAATATAATCATTTATGTGCAAAGTAACTGACATTTTCAAATAATTGTAATGGAGTACAAGTACTATATTTGGATTCGATCTGGAGTCAAGTACAAGTACAGAAAGCTGGAAATATTCAAAGTACAAATACAGTACAAAGTACAACATTTTACAAGTACTGCTTACACCACTGCTCTCAGAAAATAGAGAGCACTAGTAGGCTACTATTTAGGGCTAGCAGATCTGTCTCTGGTAATATTTAATATTTGTATGTGCATGACAAAAATGTACACCAGGGGTAGGTAACCTTAGGCACGAGTGCCAACATTGGCACAGGGGAGGGTGGGCACACTAGCAGAAGTGTGAGAGACAGGATTTTTTTTTCAAATATATATTTTAAACATGGTCAATTAAATGAAGTCACCTAATTTGCAGCAAATTACATCCTGCACAACTCTGACTGGGGAGGGAGTCTGGGAGATAAGTGACTAATTGCTAAGCTGGTATGGCGATGAACCCTTTGTGAGTGACAGAGACAATGCAACATGTTACAGTCTTTTCTTCTTCTCACTGCAGTATCGTTTGGAGTGTCCTGGAGAGTCGTCGCAAGTGGAGAGTCGACGTCTTCTTACCCTGGCATCATTATATTGTATTATACATAACAAATGCATAGAGATGTGAAAATATCTGATCCTTCCCTTGTCATAATATATAATAAAATAGATTCAATACATTTGATTTTCCTTCTTTTCTGTTTTTACTGTATTGAGTGCTGTGTGAACCTGCTATTTGTAACACAGTAAACACAGTACAATCAAATTGTCGATTGTAGCCTGTGCAGTTTAACAAACACAGTGGCAAGTACTTCTGTTTCAGAGCATTACTGTAGTCCAGTGGTTCTCAACCTTTGAGTCTGGGAGTTTGAGCTTGTAGATCGGCTAGTTTCACAATATTTATCTGTGGAACGGAAACAAGCGGATGTAATGCCTCAACTCCTACAGTCTAATTGCTTATCAGGGTGGGGGTCCCCAGTTCAGTTGCTTTGGGGGTCACGGCTTGAAAAGGTTAAGAACCACTGCTCTAGTCCAGCAAATAATGGGTGATAAAGGCAGGCATAAAAAAATACTTGAATGAAATCTAAAATATTACAGTTTGCAAGAATTAAACCAAAAAAGCTCATGACAATGTAATAGCCTATATTGTTTTTATTCACAATGTGATTCTTTGTTCGCCTGTAGTATGCCTTTTTGGTGTGTGGAGTCCACCTGAAATTGAAACAGTTATTGTTCTAAGAGTTTGTGCTGTCATACAAAGGACAGGTAGAATGGAATGGATGTATCTTTACAGAAGGAAGGTAGCTTCATAGATACTACTGACAAAGACATGGACAAAATGTGTTCAATGACTGCAAGCATGCCTCGTTCTCTCATGCCAGTGTAGGATGAGTAGGATCTCTGCATGTATTAAGGTACGTGTATGAACATATAAATGTACACAACATGCACTTCAAATAGCACAGGTAAGGGTCAGTCTAAATAGTATAATATATCAAAAACATTTTTACATTGAAAGTATACACACAATGCCAGGTCTACAAATGAACCTGGCATAGGTTCCATACCATGTTATCTAAATTACATTTTAACCTTTGCATAAGCCTGCAAGGGCTAAGGTGGAGTCTGGGACCTGTGTAGCTCACTAGCTCTGGTCCATAGCGTTAGTGGAGTTCTCCCTAACTTCGCTCCGGCTTGGCAAAACGGGAAAGCCGTCTCGTCTTGTCAGAAAATAACAAAAACTGTTTCGCCCCTCACCAAACCAAAGGTATCAGTGGGGTGTTGAAAGCTTACTCTACTTAGTGAACGCAATCTGAGCCCCCACCACACGCTTAAAATATATTTCTAGGGCGAAATGAAAAATATTCCAACAGATGGAGACATAATTTCTATTTTTTTACTATTTGTCCTCGCCATCACATTGCCAGCTCAGTACTTCCGCACAGGTTAGAGGACCACATTAACAGAGCATTAGTCTTGTTGGGTGTTATTCAGCTCTACGACGTTGGAACCATAAAGAGTGTCTCCATCCGGTGGAATATTCATCATTTCACCCTTGAAATGTATTAAAGCCATACTGTGTAAGATGCCCAACTAGTGGTCATTAGCCCTATAGCAAACCGCGGTCGCGTCCGCGTCTTTCGGACGTTTTTCGTACCTTCAGACCCCCGCGTCTGCCTCCACCTCGCTGAGGTCTATCTTTTAAGGGGTCCCTTGTTCCTGTGCGTTCAGTAATTCCAGAGATACGGACTCCTTCACCCTGCCTGGTAGGCGAAATTACCTAGAGAAGGGATGGTACAAACGGGCGACAACAAATATGGCTGCCATAGCGACCCCACTTCAAGATGCGCTGTGATTGGCCGGCAGTTGTATAACCCTCGCTGTGATTGGCCGGTAGTGTGATGACGCAATTTTGGCGCGAGATCCGGTCCACGGCAAGGATCTCAGTTTACATACAGAGAAGGCTTTACAGGCTGAAATTCACGGCGCGGATCTTCTAAAACTTTTGTGATTTAATAGTTAGGAGAATTTTAAGATTTGTTTTATAAAAAAAGTTACATAGTACAACTTTAAGTGTGCGTGGTGGGGGCCCAGACTGCGTCTACCAAGGAGAGTAAACTTTCACTCCCCACTGATACCTTTGGTTTGGTGAGGGGCGAAACAGTTTTTGTTATTTTCGGACCAGACGAGACGGCTTTCCAGTTTTGCCAAGCCGGAGCGGAAGGTAGAGGAACATAACGTTAGGGAGAACTCCACTAACGCTATGGACCAGAGCTAGGACCTGTGGAGCGTTGTCCTGGATGGATTAGGGAAGGTTTGAACAGCTTCCTTGTGTTAGCTGATATAATTTAGCAGAAACTTAGTCTGCAGAAGGGCACGCTTCTTGATAAAGTATAATTATTTTGCTCCCTAGTCCTACGAATTGGAACAATTATTCTCACACTATTCTCATCTTGTTTCCCAATTTGACTTATTTCAATAACAAGCTCACAATACTCTCCGGCCATCAAATGACAGTCTATCAATTCTCAACAGAGGCAAAACTAAATTTGCAAGAGGGGTTAGAGTAGTGTTAGTAGTCTAATATTTTTTAAACAAGATCATTTCGATGTATGCATCAAGATTGTGTGTGCTGCCAGGTTGGAACTGTAAGTTCCACTTCTTCCGCATCTCTTCTGAAGGCGATGTAGACAGGACTGCGATGTAGGACAGGAAGCGCAGAATCGCATGCATTTGAGCACTGTGGAAGGCTTCAACAGCACCTGTATGAACATAAATGTAAACAACATGCACATCACGTAATACAGGTGAGGATACAATAAATATAATTGAAAAAGTTAGACTGAGGTGCAAGTTCGTTCTACAGTTTGGGAGCCAGAAGTGAGAAGAGTCTGGGACGTGTAGTTCTGGTCCAGAGCGTCAGCGATTCTCACTGATGCTCTGACAGGCGGGTGACTCAAAGACTAGACAAGGATTTCTTGTTTGAGGGCTCAACTTCAGTCAAAATAAACTAAACTACTTTGCTACTCACCTAACCAAAGGTAGTTTTGCGTTGTTGAAAGTCTATTCTCCTCGGTGGGAAACCTCTCAGCACCCCACCCACTCTGTAAAATACATTATTTTTGTCATGAAATAAAATGCATCCACGTCAAGCCACCGCAGACAACCTGGAAATAAGCGGCGGTCAGAGTTGGATGTGTTTTATTTCATCACAAAAATAATGTATTTTACAGAGTGGGTGGGGTTGAGAGGCTTCCCACCGTGGAGAATATACTTTCAACAACACAAAACTACCTTTGGTTAAGTGAGTAGTAAAGTAGTTTAGTTTATTGACCTAAGTTGAGCCCTCGTAGGGGTATAGAAATCCTGGTCTAGTCTTTGAGTCAGCCGCTTGTCAGAGTGTCAGTGAGAATCGCTGACACTCTGGACCAGAGCTAGGACATGGTTGTCCCGGATGTTTTAGGGTTCTGACATGTTCCCTGTGTTAGCTGATCTAATTTAGAAATTTAGCAGACACTTATATCTGCAGAAGGGCTGCACGATTCTTGTAAATGATTATTTTTCTCCCTAGGAATTGGAAAATTATTCTCACACTTTTATTTTATTTCCCAATTTGACTTATTAAAATAACAAGCTCATGACTTAGTGTACAGAGCAGACAAGGCAACATTAGAGTTGAAAGAGGCTTTAGAGTAGTCTAATATTGAAAAATTAGATCACATTGCTGTATGAATCGAGAGAGTAAATAATATTCCTGGGAGTTCCTAGTAAGCTGCTTCTTCTACGGCATCTCCAGGGGTTGACACTAAAGGTCTCAGAGGCACTTGCCCATCGGGCAAGTACAGGTCATGTTCTACTTGCCCGAAGGTAATGCCCACTTGCCCGAAAAGTAAATCGTCCATTATAAAATGATAGGTACGATTTTAATTACCGCAATTTAACACTTATTTCTTTACTTTCTGGGGCTGTGCGATAAAATGTCATACCTCAATACCTCCGAATCCAAATACCAAATACTTTAGCTATGATTGAATATGTCTATGGTTTCACACTTGTTATTTTATATTTTTTAATGTAGCAACAGTAAAAACAGCACATTATAGGTAAATAGTGCTCTTATTTTACATTCCACAGACCAGAAGACAGCGCACTGGCCACGTTCAGGTGTTTAGACAGATATCTCGTGTTGTGTTTATAGACATTTGTGTCCCCTCTCAAATGAGCGCACTTGCCCTGTCGGGCAACCTGAAAGCCAACTTCACCTGCCCTGACGTTTTATTTACCTGGGCAAGCCTTAGTGTCAATGCCTGATCTCTTCATTCAAAGGGCGATGTAGACAGTTGTTCCGCTGTCTTCCCGCAGGACTGCTATGGACATCATCTTGGACGGTGGATTATGTGATGTGTCAGCACCTTACTGTATGCAATTATAGACAAAGAGGAGGAAAAAAGTTTCAGGGTAAACAGATTTTTTACAATGACATTTCAAAATGTTGCCATAGCTTTTACCCCATTTCTAGTAATCACACCATGCAATAATGAGAATCCTAAACCAGTTTGCTAAAAAAAGAACAGATCTATAAGCTAACAACAGTAACACTGCATTTTACCATGTTACATCTTTCAAGTAATGTTGGGGGGTTGCTCTCGGGCACAAACCTCTTATCTCCATATTTAAACAGTTTTTTGTTTGTAAGTTTAAACCCTACTTTATACTACAGTGTAGTACAAAAGAATAAAAAGTAACTGGCAAAAGTGCTGGATGATTACAATTTAGGCATTTAGCAGATTTGAATCCAAAGCGATTTACAATAAGCAGGTAATATATCAATATAATAGGATAATGTCAGTACATCAACAACAATATAACAAATGCATAGGAATATCAATCTAGAAAAACAATAACATTTAGACCACGCACCTAATCAGTAAAAAAAAACAAAAAACAATGCGATCTAGCTTCATGTATGGTCAATGAGGGAAGGGGAGTGTTACAGTACTGCTATGTGTTTTAGTGGAGTTATGTGGATTCAGTTTGTTTATGAGTTTGTCTGAATAAAATATATTCTAGTGATTCACGCACTTCACAGTTTTAAGTACCCAACGTTTGGTTGCCTACACTAGGAATCAGAGGGTATTATCATCATCATCATCATCATTTATAATAGCTCACGTTACATCATGGGGGAGGGGTTGTTTGTCGATTCATATACATTATAATACAGTCCCCTCTGTTGACTTTTATCTCACCACTTTTGGGTGCCCCGCACATTTACATTAATGTTGGAACCGCACTATTGTTACAGGCTAAAGAGTAGCATCGCTAGCAATAACAATAGCCTAAAGGTAGTCCTACCTCTTGAAAGAATACACCTTGATATGAAGCCTCTCCACCCATTAGATGGATGATTCTAAAGACAAGAGATGACAACACAATAAGTGTTACAAACATGAATCAAGTTGCAACCTTTGCTTGTACATTATACATTATGTTTCGTAGAGTGGCATTTTAATTCCAAACATACAGTACATACCTATGTTCTGCTTCTTTTTACAAGGCACAGTTCAGCAGTTGTCCATTCACCGTATTTGGGGGAATACAGATGGAACCGCGTTCTCCTTTATTGTGGTCTTTGTTTTCTTAGCTTTGCATTGTGTCCATCAATCCTGCCATTACATCTCTGTGCAGCAGCACCCGGGGCTCGCTCCGTCGCTCGGCTTCATTCAATCATCACACCACGGTAAAACAACAATGCCATGTTGTTTCACAGACACAGTTGCAGACGTTTCAAAACTTCTACAACTGCTCAGCATCACTGCGGTCATAACATCCCATCTTCTTACTACGTGACTTCCAGCCAACAGCAACAGCACAAACAAACTAAAACAGCAACGCAGCGAGGATGTTATCATGGTTACGCTGTTAGCTTAGCTTTGGCTCTCGTCTCTCTCCAAGCGCTGCTTGCGCAAAGGATTATGGGTGCTGTAGGAGGTGCTGTAGGAAGTGAGGTCATAGCTTCGCGTTTCCAAAAAAATGTAAATGTACATCCAAAATAAAATTATTTTTTGTTTTCCAAGTTCGAATATCATATTATGGGATTACAAAAGCCCTTGAAAACGACCGGAGCTCCCCTTTAAGTCATTAAGTCTTTCGCCACGAATTTCTGCACGTAATAACTGCCGCACAATTTACGCCACCGCCGCAATATATACATCAAAACGTGCGGCTCGGCCGGGAATGGTGTGCTATTACTTTTCTTTCCGATCCGCGTTACCATTGCGACGTAATTCGCAAAAAACGACGCCAAAAAACCCCATTGACTTAGAATGGGGGAAACTTCGGCACGTAATAACTGCCGCACGATTTACGCCACCCCCGCAATATATACATCAAAATGTGCGGCTCGGCCGGGAATGGTGTGCTATTACTTTTCTTTCCGATCCGCTTTCCGATTGCGATGTAATTCGCAAAAAACAACGCCCAAAAACTCCATTGACTTTGAATGGGGGACTCCGAAAAAAACCCAGAAACTTTGGCGCCACATAACTCTGCCATACTTTTGCCTAGCAACGTCATTTAAAATGTAAAATGCTCACACAACTTTGGTCTTTTTCCGACCAATAGGGATGAGCTGTAATTGATTAAGCCTCGCCCCCTCTTTAAATGGAAGTGCCCTTCACCAAACAGGAAGTGCCTCTATAACTCATGAACCGTTTGTCGTACAGACTTGCGGCTGGTGTCATACCTTTTCTTTTTTTCTCAATTTTTTTTTTCTCAATTTTTTTTTTCTCTATTTTTTTTCTCAAATTTTTTTTTCTCAAAATTTTTTTTTTCTCAAAAATTTTTTTTCTCAAAATTTTTTTTCTCAAATTTTTTTTTCTCAAATTTTTTTTCTCAAATTTTTTTTTTCTCAAAATTTTTTTTTTCTCAAATTTTTTTTTCTCAAATTTTTTTTCTCAATTTTTTTTCTCAAAAATTTTTTTTTCTCAAAAAATGTTTTTTCTCAACATTTTTTTCTCAATTTTTTTTTTCTCAAAAAATTTTTTTCTCAATTTTTTTTTTCTCAAAATTTTTTTTTTCTCAAAATTTTTTTTTCTCAAAATTGTTTTCTCAAAATTATTTTTTTCTCAACATTTTTTTTTCTCACATTTTTTTTTCTCAAGATTTTTTTTTCTCACAATTTTTTTTTCAAAATTTCTTTTTCTCAAAAAAGTTTTTTTCTCAAATTTTTTTTCTCACAAAACAATTTTTTCTCAAAAAACTGTCGTTAAAGTGCGACCCGTGATAACGGCCAAAAATGCTCCAAAACGCCACTAATTAGTCGAAATGGCTGACTTCCTGTTTGGTTTCTGATTGGCTGCTGGCCTTGTGACGTGGGTAGAGCTGCGAGGGCCTGGTCATCGCTGCTTGCAGCTTTAATTCATTAATCGTCCATGACCTTAATTGGGGCCTATTTCGCCAAACAGGAAGTGCCCCTCACCAAACAGGAAGTGACCCTTGATCTCGTGAACCGTTTGTCATACAGACACGCGGGTTGCGTCAAATGAAATAACGCTAATGCTAACACCAACCGCTACACAAGGTTGCACAGACTTAGCGAGCTGCAGGCACACTTAAAATTTCTTAGAAATTTTCTCTTCTAGTTATTATTATTATCATTAACTAGAAACGAAAATTTCTAAGAAATTTTAAGTGTGCCTGCAGCTCGCTAAGTGTGTGCAACTTTGTATAGCAGTTGGTGTTAGCATTAGCATTTGTTAGCATTTGTTAGCATTAGCAATTGTTGGCATTATCATTAGCATTTTTTAACATTAGCATTTTTTTACATTAGCATTTGTTAGCATTTGTTAGCATTAGCATTTGTTAGCATTAGCATTAGTGGTTAGCCGTTGGGACTGTGGGACCACCCACCGAGTTTGAGACCAGTAACGTGTTGGGAAGTGGAGCCATGGCTGTTTAAAGCCCAGTCAATAGGAAGGCAGAGGGGGCGGGGCTTAAGCGATTACAGATAATTCCTATTGGCCATGTAAGTACACACAGCGAGTTTCGAGACGGTACCATGCTGCAAACTGGAGATATAGCTGTTTAAAGCTCAACCAATAGGAAGATAGGGGCGGGGCTTAAGAGGGGCGGGGCTTAAGTAATAAGTCCCTATTGGCCGTTTAAGTCCAGACACCAAGTTTCAAGATGGTACCATGCTGTGAACTGGAGTAGTGGCTGTTTAAAACCCAGCCAATAGGAATACACAGGGGGCGGGGCTTAATCAATTACAGCTCATCCCTATTGGCCGGAAAATAGATGTCTCAGCAGCCACTAGCAGCCATAGGAGCCAGTCAGAAGACTCAAGGGCCACTGGCCGCCACGGGGGCCAGTCAGATTTCCGATTGCGATGTAATTCGCAAAAAACAACGCCCAAAAACTCCATTGACTTTGAATGGGGGACTCCGAAAAAAACCCAGAAACTTTGGCGCCACATAACTCTGCCATACTTTTGCCTAGCAACGTCATTTAAAATGTAAAATGCTCACACAACTTTGGTCTTTTTCCGACCAATAGACAACATGCCTGGCCACGCCCCCTACTTCCGACCGGAAGCCCTTTTTTGGGCTTGATCGTAGCACGATTTCCTGTTTACGTTCATCTGATCTGATTCTCCTCTTAACTAATGAGACGGGATTGTTTTACTTTGTAATTTTACTTTGTAACTTATGTTAACAATGTCACTTAATGGCAACACGCATCCACTCTGCTGATAAATAAATGAGTTGTGACGATACACACCCGTTCTGCCGTCATTCAATGTTATGAGTTGGAGGAAAAAAAAAGAGATCTCAATTGAAACAATGCCATAGGCTTTCTTGGGCGTATGCTTTTAGTTGACCTTGTACTAGTGTACTGTCATGAAACTACCTTTTTTCATATGCAAACTTCTTAAAAAATAACGCTATTTAAATTGTTTCAAAAGCTTTATACCCTGTATATATATATAAAATGTCACAATGCGACATAGCTTTTTACACAATGCTGTACTCCCTCCAACTGCATGTCATATTATATGTTCGCCATTTTAAACTGTTTTTATTTTATTTGACACTTGCTTTGGCAATATAAACATGTCTTCTCATGCCAATAAAGCTCCTTTGAATTGAATTGATATAGGCCTACAAATAAACAGATTTGTGTATTTGAAAGCAAGCATTGAACCTAATCAGTATTTCATGGAAGCGAATGTTGTATGATTCTAGCTAGCAAACCTTTTCCCTTCAGAACGCTGGTTGATCATGTCAAACGTCATCTTCTCCATTCTCCACTCTTCTGGGATGTCACCATGAAGTCACAGTTGGCTTGTGTTGTGTGATATGCATTAATGTTTTTACAAATAGGCCTGTCAACAACTCAACCCACTCCAGAATAGACATAATACACATTAGCCCACCTATTATGTGCATCCTATGCTGTGTTCATTTCACTATATCACTGTAAATCATCGATTTAATCCTAATCAAGGCAATATAAATATCCATTCATATTTAATGCTCATTTAATCATTAAATCCTAAACTGTCACGTCAAAAC
The DNA here is from genome assembly GCF_963921795.1 of Nannobrachium achirus. NCBI lineage: Eukaryota > Metazoa > Chordata > Actinopteri > Myctophiformes > Myctophidae > Nannobrachium > Nannobrachium achirus. The sequence continues at coordinate 59,097,268 of NC_137814.1, forward strand.
AATGAATACATTTGGCTTTAATAGATACAAAAACAAACTGGATTAATTGAAAATGACAAGTGTTTAAAAGCATTCCTTCAAAGCATCATTGGGAACATTCCTTATCTCAATAACACAATATACAGTACAACATTTGAAACCCTCAACAGTTAAAAAAAAGGCATGGACAAGTCAAAGAAAAGTGTGTATAAATATTTTATTGCAATAAATATGATGAGGAGATCTCGACCCTCACATCTGGCTTCATTGGTCCTGCATGGACGTACAGTACAGGTCTGAAAGACAGAAAACAATTGCATTCACAGATACAACACAACAGCGAAGAGCTTTTATTTCAATTATAATCAATGTTGTGTTGTCACAAGTGAAAATAACTTTTACTTAGTTGTAACAAGAGTAGTAGTCACCATACAGTAAAAGATCGTAGCTAACAATGCTAATTAGCTAGCATGAGAGTTTTACCTTGTTGTTGTTGTTGTTGTTGTTGTTGTGAGTCGTGCTGCTTCTCTGGGGAGTTTGCTGAGTTTAGGATATGTTAAGGATGTCATCAATACTATTAACTGGTGTAGATAGAATAAAAACATCGAAGATAGCGGTGGCTTGCATATCAAGAGACCATGACCGCACCGCACCATCTAGCTGACAGCTGGAAAAAAAAAACTCCGTTGGTTTAACCCTTTCAGTTCATTGTCATAATCTTTTACTGCAGCGCTGGGCAGTGTTGCCAAAATTTGTGAGAGAAATAAGCCAAACAAGCCAACTCTTGCAATATAAATAAGCAAAAAAACAAGATAGTTTAGGTAAATAAATTGACTTGGCAACACGTTTATATGCATGCCTGACAGAGAGAACCCGGAAGTTCCCTTTCGACTTGGGGGCGGGGCCTCCCTCCTGCAATCGGCCAGGAATTTCGTCTATAGGGATGAGCTGTAATTGATTAAGCCTCGCCCCCTCTTTAACAGGAAGTGCCCTTCACCAAACAGGAAGTGCCTCTATAACTCATGAACCGTTTGTCGTACAGACTTGCGGCTGGTGTCATACCTTTTCTTTTTTTCTCAATTTCTTTTTTTCTCAATTTTTTTTTTCTCAATTTTTTTTCTCAAATTTTTTTTTCTCAAAATTTTTTTTTTCTCAAAAATTTTTTTTCTCAAATTTTTTTTTCTCAAATTTTTTTTTCTCAAATTTTTTTTCTCAAATTTTTTTTTCTCAAAAATTTTTTTTTCTCAAATTTTTTTTTCTCAAATTTTTTTTCTCAATTTTTTTTCTCAAAATTTTTTTTTTCTCAAAAAATGTTTTTTCTCAACATTTTTTTCTCAAAAAAATTTTCTCAATTTTTTTTTTCTCAAAATTTTTTTTTTCTCAAAATTTTTTTTTCTCAAAATTGTTTTCTCAAAAATATTTTTTTCTCAACATTTTTTTTTCTCACATTTTTTTTTCTCAAGATTTTTTTTTCTCACAATTTTTTTTTCAAAATTTCTTTTTCTCAAAAAAGTTTTTTTCTCAAATTTTTTTTCTCACAAAACAATTTTTTCTCAAAAAACTGTCGTTAAAGTGCGACCCGTGATAACGGCCAAAAATGCTCCAAAACGCCACTAATTAGTCGAAATGGCTGACTTCCTGTTTGGTTTCTGATTGGCTGCTGGCCTTGTGACGTGGGTAGAGCTGCGAGGGCCTGGTCATCGCTGCTTGCAGCTTTAATTCATTAATCGTCCATGACCTTAATTGGGGCCTATTTCGCCAAACAGGAAGTGCCCCTCACCAAACAGGAAGTGACCCTTGATCTCGTGAACCGTTTGTCATACAGACACGCGGGTTGCGTCAAATGAAATAACGCTAATGCTAACACCAACCGCTACACAAGGTTGCACAGACTTAGCGAGCTGCAGGCACACTTAAAATTTCTTAGAAATTTTCTCTTCTAGTTATTATTATTATCATTAACTAGAAACGAAAATTTCTAAGACATTTTAAGTGTGCCTGCAGCTCGCTAAGTGTGTGCAACTTTGTATAGCAGTTGGTGTTAGCATTAGCATTTGTTAGCATTTGTTAGCATTAGCAATTGTTGGCATTATCATTAGCATTTTTTAACATTAGCATTTTTTTACATTAGCATTTGTTAGCATTTGTTAGCATTAGCATTTGTTAGCATTAGCATTAGTGGTTAGCCGTTGGGACTGTGGGACCACCCACCGAGTTTGAGACCAGTAACGTGTTGGGAAGTGGAGCCATGGCTGTTTAAAGCCCAGTCAATAGGAAGGCAGAGGGGGCGGGGCTTAAGCGATTACAGATAATTCCTATTGGCCATGTAAGTACACACAGCGAGTTTCGAGACGGTACCATGCTGCAAACTGGAGATATAGCTGTTTAAAGCTCAACCAATAGGAAGATAGGGGCGGGGCTTAAGAGGGGCGGGGCTTAAGTAATAAGTCCCTATTGGCCGTTTAAGTCCAGACACCAAGTTTCAAGATGGTACCATGCTGTGAACTGGAGTAGTGGCTGTTTAAAACCCAGCCAATAGGAATACACAGGGGGCGGGGCTTAATCAATTACAGCTCATCCCTATTGGCCGGAAAATAGATGTCTCAGCAGCCACTAGCAGCCATAGGAGCCAGTCAGAAGACTCAAGGGCCACTGGCCGCCACGGGGGCCAGTCAGAAGACTCAGCAGCCACTAGCCGTCAGAGGAGCCAGTCAGAAGACTCAAGGGCCACTAACCGCCAGAGAAGCCAGCCAGAAGAGCCAAGAGCAAAGCTTAATGTGGTCAAAAATAAAGATAGAGTGTTCAAACGTTCCAAGAGGCCTACCAACGCTGGTATTCCAGAACACATAGTATACAGCCCCAATGCAGCAGAATATGTGAAACAAAGCTGCCCCAACCCAATGGATCTTTTCCTACAGATGTATCCACCCACCCTGAGAGAAATCACTGTCGAAATGTCCAACCTCTACTCCACCCAGACCAAGGGCAAGCACCTGAATCTGAGTATGGATGAGCTCCTCACCTTCTATGGGATCCTCATCACAAGTGGATACAACACTGTGCCAAGAAGACACATGTACTGGTCGGCTGACGGTGATGTACACAATGAGGTCATTTCAGATGCGATGCGGAGAAATCGCTTTGATGAAATAATGGCCTCAGTTCATGTGGTTGACAACACAAAGATCACTGATGACCCATTTTTTAAGGTTAGACCAATCTTCTCTGAGCTCAATCAGTCGTACAAAGTCATGCCATTTCAGGAATGGCTGTCAGTGGATGAGAGCATGATCCCATACTATGGCAAACATGGATGTAAGCAATTCATCAGAGGTAAACCAATTCGTTTTGGTTACAAGCTATGGAGCCTTGCCTCATCTAGTGGATACATGTACCACATGGAACCATATGCTGGATTGCACACCCTCCTCCCTAGATTTGAACGCTTTGCCTGACACTGGAAGCACTGTTGGATCTGAAGGAAGAGAGTGAAAACACACAATGACATGAATCCAAAATACACTGATGATTGTGCGGTCAAACAATAACAACCTTTGGTACAGCTGTCACCTCTCACCCCATCACACACACACACACACACACACACACACACACACACACACACACACACACACACACACACACACACACACAGCTGTCAACCACAGCTGACCGGTATTCTCACATGTCATAAAACAGCTGTCAAAATCTATTTTTAGAATCTATGTATAGAAATCTATTTTTATAATGAATCTATGCTTAATACACTACTTACAACCAATTTCAAGTAGTGAAGTGAGGTTAACAAGGTCATATTGTTTTGAAATAACATACCACTTGTACCACTCGCTTCGAGGATGCGGTTGCCTCTGCCGTCACAAAACTCTATTTTCAGAATCTATTTATAGAAATCTATTTTTAGAATGAATCTATGCTTAATACACTACTTAAACCCAATTTTAAGTAGTGAAGTGAGGTTAACAAGGTCATATTGTTTTGAAATAACATACCAGTTGTACCAATCACTTCCAGGATACGGTTGCCTCTGCAGTCACACAGGATTATTTGGTCCTCTACGCCCAGCTCCTGCCTCACCTTTTGATTGATTGATTATTTTATTAGACAAATATGGAGAACAGTACAAGGATAGTCAATACAATTGAAATGTAGTACAGTACAAGTACGGTTATAAACCCTGCCTAAAAGGAACATCCCCAAAAAGTCTTTTCACTGTCTTTTTTTACTTTGGAAGTCCTTTGTATTTAATTCATGGACATAATAGCAAACTAAGAATACATTCAATAATATCACAGTTATAAAACACTATGTACAGGATAGGGGAAACAATGGGGTGGTGCTATGCTACGGTATGGCACACTTCTCACCTGTCCATGGGAGAATTGATAACTAACCTTCTGAGACATGGTGGCAACATTTGCTTCCACTTCGGTGAATGTGACATAGAGGTTGACCTGAGTTCCCTAGACTCTTCCGATTGTAATCTTCCTAGAAAGAGCAAAAAAGATATATACATAGTAAATTAAGTTGTTTTAGTCATCAATCCTTAAGGACAATGAACTTTCTTGTTATATCATTTTAAACTAGAATGTCTGACTGTACCCATACTGGCATTCATCTGCATACCTCACAAAATGTGTTTGGCTCAATATTTTGTTTAGGTTGGAACAAACCTTGTATAGGTTCTGGGTTGAGGTGGTGGCACAGCACGGATCCGGAACGGCTGCATGGGTGGTGGTGGTGGTGGTGGTGGTGGGTGCACAGGGCGTGCTGGTGCTGCAGAGTGGGACGGTGCCTCATTCCCAAACACTTGATATCGTTGTCCAGTTGTCTAGAATATAGAACTAGAATATAGTCCACTAAAGTGAAATAGGTCTCAATTACAAACAGCAGTGACTATAACAAATACGAGTTGACTTTTGTGCCCTACCAATGTTTTCATGCCATTCTGCATCCCCTGCCAGTAATAGTCCTGAATGATGGCTGCTTGTGTTTTTTTTCCACCCCACACAGTGGCCCCCAATGTCTCTTTAGCTGATGTAACCACCTTGGGCCATTGCTGTGTGTTTCTCCTGCACAAATAGTACAGGAGTGTGTGTGTGTGTGTGTGTGTGTGTGTGTGTGTGTGTGTGTGTGTGTGTGTGTGTGTGTGTGTGTGTGTGTGTGTGTGTGTGTGTGTGTGCGCGTGCGATACTAAGAGGGTGGCTGACATTCTGCCTATTAGGGCTGCAACCCATTGTCCTGTGTCGTGTCCTGTGAGTTGCCAGGTGTGTTGCTTGATCTCTGAGCTCTTGCGGCCCTATTCCCAAAACGATCACGGGCTCCAGTGAACCATTTGCTCAGAGCCATCTCTGTGTTCCTTCCGGTTGATGTCCTTTGTGCATGCGTTGGTCTTGAGTGCCCCTAAAAATAAATGACAAGAAGCCAACTTAAATAAAGCTAGCTTGATTTTTAGATTATGAAACCCTTAGCTTGATTTTTAGATTATGAAACCCTATGAGAAAGACATCCATTCAAAGGTTTTAACATATTTAATAGGACTAGAATTTGCCTAATGCGCAATTAAAATAAGAATTTTGCAGGCACTATTAAAATAAGCATTTTGCAGTCACTATTAAAATAAGCATTTTGCAGACACGATAGCTGGAAGCAAAAGGTTGTTCAACAAATTTACTTAATTCACACAAAACAGGAGCAATAATTAAAACACTCAATACACAAACATGCTCCTCCCACACTTTGGAAAAAAATTAAGTAAATAGCTGCAGCAACTGTCTCGGACGTCTTGGAGTATAGGCCTACGTAGGCCTACCCTACCCCCTTGCGGGGCAGTTTGCAATCAAGTGTCCAGGGTCCGCACAGTACAGGCAAAGTTTCTCCTGCATCCTCCTGGTCCGCTCCCTTGAATCCAGCTTGACGTGCGGTCCGGGGCCGCCTGGCACAATAATCTTGGGGCGCACGGTCATGTTGGCAGCATCCGCTGTTGCAGGCTGTTCGGTGCCACAGGCAACAGATCTCATGAGTGGCGGGGGCTCTGCCGCTCGGACGAGTTCTGAGACCGCCAAGCTGGTCACCAGCTGCAAACTGATTGCTGCAGGGTCATCACCAGCACCTGGATTGATTGAGGTTTTTATTAGTTTCGCGTAGGAAAAGGCACAGTTTGGTATGGGGTCAACATAAAAGGATAAACACCACCTATCTGACCCAGGCCCGGCCCAGAAGTGGCCCAGTTCCGGAATTTGTCTGGGCCAGTTATGGCCCACATAATCTACTTATAGTCGGCTCACATACCGCAAGGAATGATGGCCCAGAGATGGCCCCATCATGGCTTGCCAGAGCTGGCCGGCTCCAGGTCAGCTGTGGACGCACTGTTTGACCCAGGTCCGGCCCAGAAGTGGCCCAGTTCCAGAAAAACGGTCTGGGCCAGTTATGGCCCACATAATCTACTTACAGTCGGCTCACATACCGCAAGGAATGACGGCCCAGAAATTTCCCCGTTATGGCTTGCCGGAACTGTCGACACTGTTCTGATCCAGTTCTGGGCCACCTCTGGCAAGCCAGATATGGGCTTTATACCTTAAAATTATGCCATATCCAGCCACACATTGCACCTCCGAAATAAGAAAATCTAATACCTTTGATGAACTACCTGAAATACACATGAACTACCCTGAAATACACATGATAGCACCAACACTTTTTAAGTAGTAATTAAAAAAGCAGAAACAGTTATTTAGCAAAAGTACATGTTTATTTACACATCTCACTTACATGCATGATCAGCCCGACAGGCCCAGTATAACGGCACCACAATAAAATAAAAACACAATTGCAAAAAATAAACAAAACACAGCCAATTACAAAAAAGAAAAACACAGCAAACGACAAAACACGGCAAACAACAAACCAATTAACCAACCAAAGCAAGAACGACCTAACAAACACAACCAACCAAAGCAAGAACGACCCAATAAATACAAACACAGCAAAAAAATAATAAACAAAAAGCACAAAGGAGTGGTGATAAGACGCTGACGGCCGCCACCCGTTCCCAACGTGGGCCCCCGGTAGGAAACAACTCTTGGTAAAATACTTTAAATGGTAAATCAAAGAAACATGTCAGTTCAGCCCAATTTACTTTTTTTTAATCAAATATCAAAACCAGAGAAGCTGTGCAACAGAGTATCATTCAATTGGGGTCTCATTCTCCTTTCTCCTCATTCGCTCTTTTCTTACGCCACTCCTGTCAGGAGACAGCTGTAGCCATTTTGTCACAAGTCTTTCGATCTCTTGATCTGTGGCATCCGAGGTCAGACGATTCCGACGCACAGCCGCTAAAAAACAGACAAAAAATGATATTATATTTCATTTTTCTTCACAATGTTTCCAGCAGAGCAGGCTGAGTCTGAGAGGGAGGCCGGACTCACACATATGCGTGAGACATCTTCTCTTTATCGTCTGAGAACGAGGGGGGAGGGGAAAGTCCAATGCATTGTCAATGGAAGATTGTTTGGTTTTTTGTCGTTGCCGCGTCTCTTGGCCAAAAGACAGCCTTTGGTTGAGCAAGAGACACGGCAACGACAAAAAAACAACAACCTTCCATTGACAATGCATTGGACTTCCCCCCTCATTCTCAGACGATACGGAGATGTTGAGTCTCAATACAAACTTACCGATGACAACACCCTTAATGTGGAGGTGCTGGAAGCCAATCCTCCCATTAATTCCACGCGTGTTGGTCTTCTTTGCGAGAGAATCCGTCAAGTCGCAGCCATTACTCTCCACACACACTCCTTGACGTTTCCTCCTCCTTTAAGGGCCAGTGCATTTCTCTGTGAATTGATATTTCTGTTAGTTAAAAATCAGTCGACCACCTCCCTGACACTTTCAAACATCAAAGCATGACAGATTAGGAAGTGTGAGAGTGTAATATCAAATCTGACTTTCATGGAATGTATCTGTGGCACCTGTCAAACCGCCTGCTAGAGATTAGATGGTTTACAGAATATTAGATTTGTATACATCTAATATAATGTATTGGATTTGTATACATCTAATATAATTTCTGAATAAAGTAAAATATTATTCAAAAAAATTACAAAAATGTGTTGCCACATACTGTACATGTACTGTACAACACCAAAATGTGTTCCCGGCCCGAATGGGTTAATAAGTGTTTAGCATTAGACAAACAAAAATGGGTTGTGTGTCTGGTCTCTCCCAAGTAAAATTGAAAATTCTTACCAGTTTGTTTTTGAGGTCGGGGGCATTTTGTAGCCGTTCCTCCAGGTTTTCAAGGGTTTGCTTATCAGCTAGTGGTAGCAGATTCGGTTCAACACCCGTCAGATCACCTGCCAGAAAGAATAAGAAAAGCTTAGTCACATCACAGGTTTACAGGTGTAAAACAGTGGGAAGTGAAGAGGATGGAGATAGAATATGTATAAAAAAAAGCAACAATGCATCTACACATTTGCGCATCGTCTCCAAAGCTGTATGTACCTGAGGTCAGACTTAAGTGCATGAGCAAAGTAGCATATATACACCGTACATGATATAGGTGTTAAGAATAAGATGCATGAATGAAACTCCTAAAAAAATAAGACAAAAAAACAAAAATGTCAGGAGACCCACCTAACTCTTCCTGGATTTTAATCCCTGGACTGTTTGGAAAATGATTTTCATTTGGTCCTTCATCATTTCCTGATTAGCAAGGATATTTTCAGGAGAGCTAGTATGAAAAAAAAGAGAGAAAACTAACTTGACTCTGATAAATCGACCTATTAACATCACATCCAATGTGGCCCCACTCCTCTAATTCCTTCAAATTCCCTTCCTCTACCTCCTCCGTTGTGGTTTGGAATTTCATGTGCGCTCAGATCATTTGGTTCAGACTTTAGAAAACATATGTGGGCCAGTTAATATAAAGCTAATCTGGGCCAAATTAACACAATACATAATTGGACCAGTTGGTATAAACTTAATCTTGGCCAATAAACCCAAATCATATGTGGGCCAGTTAATAAAAGAATATATATGGGCCAAATGGACCAAACCACAATCGGCCCACATGTGGCGTGCCATCACATAAACAGTGCTGTCATTGCCAGACCTGGCCCACGTCTGGTTCACATACCGCTTGCCGAAGCCAGAGGTATTCCAGACATGCCAGATTGCCGCCACGTTTGGCCCAGACCCCTCTGCTATAGTCCAGCAGCCAGAAAGTGAACCCGGACATTTTACGTCTCGGCGTCAAAAATGTTGGCAACTACAAAGTTGCCAATTTACCCCAGAATGCACCCGGATTCAGCTACTTCCGCAAGCTTCAAAACGCCACTGAGCACTTGCATTGAAATTAATTGCTGGGGCGGGGCTGTTCGGTCTCTATTTATATATACTCTATGGCTCCAACCAAGACATAAGGTAATTGCCATGTTGAGGAAGGATCATACATATTTTTTTTTTCTTTAAGTTGTTTTATTTCTTTTGGGCTGTGGGCTTAACACACACATATGTATTTACTGCCCAGTAACTCGGTTGTTGAACGATGCTGAACGAGACATGGGAAACAGTCAACACGTCTGTCACTTGTGAGTGATGCCACGATTTCTTACAAAATCTCTGATATTTTGGAGAGACCTATGCTATCTGCCAGAGCAGGTTCTGCCATCTGGCACTGTTTGCATTCAATGAGAGTGGCCAGTTTTCCTCTCGTGATGTGGCCTTGGAAATGTTTCATGATGGCCCAAACCTCCTACTCAGACCACTTTGGTGCCCTCCTGGCATTTTCCAAAGACACTAAAAAAACAGACAAAACAGACCAACTAGTTTAACATCTGAAGCATACATGTGATTCTGTGTTTCCTGTTACTTTTAAGTTTGTGGTATCTGTTTGTCATGTATACTGACATGTGACTGTAGCAACAAGCTTCTCTGAATTCAGATCTGTGTATTAATTATATCAAATGAGACTGTTCAAGTTTGATTCATTTTTCATCTATCCGACTGAAGAATCTTTCCTACATGAAAACAATATATATATATATTTCACAAGTGGCTAATGAGTTGAAAACATTTTCTTTATAAGGTGGTTGAGGACTAAGCTTCTGAGGACAATACAGAGATGGCTGGAGGTTCCTCAACAGGTTGCCTGTCTCTTTCCATTCCTGTAGAACCTGTAATAAAGTTAATTATACACAATTATACACACATACTTAAGAGTGGTGGGGGAATTGATACAACATAGTATTGCAATATTTTGTAGGCAATGCATTGTATGAAATGTATTTTGATATTTTATTGTAAGATAAACAAAAGCCCCCCGGTGGAGTGAACACCTGGTGCGAGTTGCTGTGAGCTTGTAGATGGGCTATTTTCAGAGGTACAGGGGGAAAAAGAGAAGCTCAAGTACAAGGCAAACAGTCAAGTTTACCACGTATCCATCAATAATTCTACAATGTGTGATATTGATTACCGGTCCACTGCTTGGCTGAATCCTGTGAGCTGACAGCTGAGTTGGCACAGCGGTAGGCCTTTGACTGGGACTGGCAGAGAGAAGACTTGGTGCGAGAAAGTGGGAACATGTAGATGGACTATTTTCACAGAGGTAGAGGGGGGGAAAAGAGCAGCTTTAGTACAGAGCAAACAATCAAGTTTACTAAGTATTCAGCAATCATAGTTCAATAATGTGTGGCATCCATTACCTGGCCAATGCTTAGCTGAATCCCAAGAGCTGTCTTGGCCCAGTGGGCCCCCTTCCTGGCATCTGAAGGTGCTGCTGGGATAGTCCTCGCACCTCCATCCCTGTCGTCTTGCTGAAACATAGCTAAGGAGATATTGGGACATTTCAGCAATATCGTCTACATCATCCTGCAAAGAAAAATGTTTTGTTGAGGAGCTTCTGGATTCGAAAATGAATACATTTTAAAGATCAATTCATTAATAAAGTACACAATACAATGACTACAACTGCTCAGAATTTGGGTAAAATTGGGTAACCCCCCCCCCCCCACACACACACACACACACATACATACATATAGTTTTTACAGTTTTGAATTGCAGCCGACCTACCTCAAAACGTTCTCTGGATTTCGACCAGTCACCAAACTCCGCAAACGAGGGGTGTCGGAGAATCAGGTCGTTGTGGATTTTCTCCCATATTGTGTGGTTGTGAACCATGTCTTTGAAATCATGCTGGTTCGCCGGTTCACCCCATATGGAGAGCAAAGTCAGCGTCACCGCCCGTGACCAGTTCCTCTTTTTTGGAGGCATTTCTGTTGGTGAACGACATCCAATAAATGAATTAACAAACTTTTAACAACACTGAAGTTAATGATGGCGTTCTCATCAAACAATGAACTTACCTTAACGGTTCTCAAAAAAACGTTTGGCTGACGGTCGGATCACTTGAGACACAGAGAGGTTGGAGGTTCCTCATCAGGTTGCCTGGCTCTTTCCATTCCTGTAGAACCTGTAATAAAGTTCATTATAGTTCATTAGATATACAAACATACTGAAGAGTGGTGGGGGAATTGATACAACACAGTATTGCAATATTTTGTGGGCAATGCATTGTATCGAATGCATGAGTCTCATTGAGTCTCATTTTAATGTAATCTATCTATTAAACGAGCAAACTCACACTCTAACGCTCTAGCAAACTCACACTCTAACGCTCTAACTCACTCACACTCTAACGCTCACGCTTATCCACGTTTATCTATTCACTCGCTTCAGCAACCGATCCCAAAGTTCACATGGTATTGGCCATTAGCATTATACAGACGGTGACGGAGCCCGAATTTCATTTATCCCAAATTAAAGCTGTTTATTAGCGTTTTCTGCTGTCTGTTGCCAGGGTTACTGTCCGTTCCTCCAGGCCATGGGATCTGTAGCCCCACACACACCCCTCTCTCTCACAGTTAGGAATGCTCATGCTCTCTCTCTCTCTCTCTCTCTCTCTCTCTCTCTCTCTCTCTCTCTCTCTCTCTCTCTCATCAGGTGTGTTTGATGTGTGTCTCATCTTCCAACGGGTATGAAAAAAAACTATGTGGAGCAAGCACATTCATCCCCATACTTCTATTCACTTAAATTTGCTGTTAAATTATTTGTATCCATCATAAATATACACTCCTCCATGAGGTGCTCCTTACATTATGATGCTCCCACATATTCTCACGCACGCACCAGTTACAGTAACTTTCCCCACAACCCACACTCTGCACATATTTTGGAGAACATATCTTCGAACGGGTAAGGTCTAGTAACAATAATTGATGTAAGATGAACAAACTGGAAACATTCTCATTAGATTAAACAGATGTTGACAATGTTTTTTTCCCCATCCCTTTAAAGGCATCATTTGCAGTTGAACAAAGATAACTAAATCACAATATTGCAATACCCAATATATTGCAATACTAGCATATAGTTACTGTGAGAAACGACACAAATTGTCCGTGTCCGTCTGGACGTGCACACTTTTTTTACGGTCTATGGGTTTGTCGCTCTGACACAATGCTCTGATGTCACTATGATGTCAGGGGAACCACTAACAGAATGTGGTTGCCGCGTTGGCTTCACTGTGATGTCACAATAATCATTTTTATGCCCATACATGGAGATCCCTGTCTGTAGAACCAGCCACACAGATATGGGATGTCTTGGCCTTCTGTCTTGGCCATATATGTATTCTGTTAGTGTGGTATGTGGCCAATGTGGTCTCCATATATGGGTATTCCCATATGAAGTCCTGTTAGATATGGGCTTAATATTAATGACATCAGGGAACTCCATGTATGGGCATAAAAGGGATTCTGTTATGTGACATTATAGTGAAGCCAGAGCGTGAAGCCAGAGCGGCAAACCCATTCTGTTAGAGTGGTTCCCCTGACATCACATTGACATCAGAGCATGATGTCAGAGCGACAAACCCATAGACCCACAGTATCAGGCGTGACAGAGATACATACAATCATACATTATGGACAAGCTGTGACCGTTCACATACTAAACTTGTGATCTACGGTCGCAACTATTATTACTACTATTACTACATTTATTACACTATTACTACTACTATTACTACTTTTATTACTACTATTACTACTATTACCAGTAAGATGCCCTAAGGGTGAGAAGCGACCATCAGGGCGGGTGGAAACATTAGACTTGTAAGAGGGGGCGGGGCTTCAACAATTACAGCTCGTCCATATTGGCCGTCTAAGTCCAGACACCATGTTTCGAGACGGTACCATGCTGCGAACTGGAGTTATGGCTGTTTAAAGCCCAGCCAATAGGAAGACGGGGGGGGGGGGGGGGGGGGGCTTCAACAATTACAGCTCGTCCCTATTGGCCGGAAAAAGTGCCAAGTCGTGTGAGCGTTTTAAAGTTGAAATCACGTTGCTACGCAAAAGTATGCCAGAGTTATGTGTGACAGCAAAGTGTGACAGCAAAGTGTGACAGCTGCTGCACACGTTTAGTAGACAGAGGGGGCGGGGCTTCAACAATTACAGCTCGTCCCTATTGCCGGATAAAAGGCCCAAGTTGTGTGAGTGTTTTAAAGTTGAAATCACGTTGCTAGGCAAAAGTATGGCAGAGTTATGTGTGAGAACAAAGTAGTTTACTGCAAAAATACATTGATTTTAATTGGGGTCATTTTTGACCCCACTCAGATCACTGTAGTGATACAAAAACTGCAATTTCTTAAAATTAATGAAAGGAATGATAAAAATGCAAATGGCCTCATGTCACAAACATGTTTTATGAGGAATACCTGGAATATGAAAATATTTAAACTTTTAATTTTAAAGATATTGAAGAATAACAACCCCTGGGGTCGTTTTTTACCCCACTCATGCATCCTAGGGTTAAGAGCCACCCATCTACTTTTCTAAAGATGTCATTCCTCCTTTGTGCATTTATCTATCTACCGTGTCATCTATCACTGACCTATGAACAGTGCATAACCATTTCGTGGAAATGCAGTGAGGCTGCTTTTTTGTTTCACCTGCAGTCCCCACAAACACAGCGATAAAATGGCATACAGCAACATTTATTATTATATTATTTAACATAAATACTGTATTTCACTCATCAAACTGCGAAAACCCACCAACATTTTGTTATGTGCCATTGTGTCCATGTTTTCTGGCAAAGGGTTTAATATTGTATGTGTGTCGTATATAGGTGGTCCAGCTGCCACATGTTCTGTTTTGGTGTGTGGGCCTCATACAACATGTTCATGTGTAACTATTAGGCCTGAATAAAACGGCCACTTGTGGAAACTGTTATTGCGACCGTAAGGTCGCAGTTTAGTATCAAAACCTCCACCGGCCGTCCGTCACGTCCGTCACGTCACACGTCACACCTTTGCCCTGCTCATATCTGGGCTCGTTTGTGTATTGTATGACATCACGCCACATCATCGGCTGAGGACTGTGTGATGTCATCATATCTCCATATATGGAGACACAAGTTGCTCATGCCCAAATATGGGCTGGTGAGGTCAGACTTAGTGTGATGCGTAGGTTATCTCCATATATGGAGATTCAACTTCAATGAGTAACCATGGCAAATCACACCGTACACAAATGACCCTTATATAAGACCGGCATTATCTACCGACAGCTGCTATAAGCCAACCCTGGCGATAAGGTCTGAGTCGAAGAAATGCTTCTTTCCTGGCAAGAATTGCCCCTTTATACTGTAGGGCTCGTTTGTGTATTGTATGACATCACGCCACATCATCGGCTGAGGACTGTGTGATGTCATCATATCTCCATATATGGAGACATAAGTTGCTCATGCCCAAATATGGGCTGGTGAGGTCAGACTTAGTGTGATGCATAGGTTATCTCCATATATGGAGATTCAACTTCAATGAGTAAGCATGGCAAACTGTCAACTGCCCGTATGTCTTGATAATTGGTAGGGAGTCTTACTGGTGGTAGATAGTATACAAATTGATTAAATACATACATAATACAGTCTTGATCCAAGTCCAACCTTCAAGGTTGAACCTTGCAAGTTCTGCTCGAGCGTGTGCTCTGAGGACATAAGGGAGGACAGGCATTGTCTGTCCTCCCTTACGTCCTCACACTGATTATTGCTAGTCAACACCTCTATTTCATTGTTAATCACTGTTGTGTTCATACCATTTACTCTGGTCCACAATAATAACGTATTTTAAATAACACATGACTAAAAAAGCTGAACAATTAATAAACTAAGGTATGCAGTCATGCAAAATGCATACATCACTCACCCATGGGAGTTATAACACTGGTGTTGCACATGAACTGGACTGCACATGAACAATATTAATAATGCTTTGCACCAATACACTGCAGTTTGGCCCTTAAAAGGACCTTTTTTTGAGGAGGAAACTCTTTGGGGAAAATGTAAAGGCTTTTAAAAAAGCCTTTTTTTTTTCTTTATTGAAACAGCAAAAAATATTCAAACATCAGGCTATTCCTTCTTCGGGACCCGGCGGTTCTTTTGGCGCTCCTTCTCCCGCTCCTTCTCCTCTTGCTCCGCTTCATCCATCTGTTTAAATAATTCAAGGAGTGGCCAGGGATTGCCAGTTCGCATCTGCTTGCTCTGCCGTAGTGTGTTCAGCAGTGGTCGGCGTCGCTGAATGGTAAGAGAGAATTTGTATTAGTAAATATATACAAAGCCAGTGGAATTTTAGCCAGAGCGGTCGCCGGTCACCTGCTGCTCGGCACCTAGCACCGTGACCGCGGCAGTGTGCTCCTGCACCTGCAGCGTCTGGGCGGCGCCGCCGGTCACCTGCTGCTGGTCGGGCTGGACACTGGCCACCGTGGCAGGCTGTACCTGCGGTTGCTGGACGGCGCCGCAGGACCAGCAAACCGGGGCCGCTATGGCGCTACTGCCGCCGCTGCTGGGAGTGGTGCCATCCATGACCGCGGGGGCCGGGGTCACATCCGTGACGATGGAGGCCAAGCTTAGAGTTTCTAAATTCGCGGCCAGCATCGCGACGGCGCTGCTGCCGCTAGGTAGTTCTCCTCCGCCGCCGCTGCTGCTGGGAGTGGTGACATCAACGTCCATGGGATCCGCGGTCTCGATAGCGCTACTGCCGCCTCGCTGATCTCCTGATCTCCAGGTGCTGGGTTCCATGGTTGCTTGCTGGAAGAGGAATTACATTAATCGTTAACAACTGACCTATTTATACCTTCAGCTCTGCTGTGCGTGTGGACAGCCTTCTTGTGATTGGTGGGGCGCTGTCTTTGGGTGCTCATCCAATCAGATTGCGCGCGCGCGCGCGTGTGTGTGTGTGTGTGTGTGTGTGTGTGTGTGTGTGTGTGTGACGACAACAAATTAGCGCCGTTAGCATCGCTAGCTAGCGCCGTTAGCATCGCCTATTTACAACGGCATTTGGGCCGTGTTTTTGGTGCGTTGAACACTTCCCTGGCATGGAAAAGCTAACGTTTTGATGCTTAAGTGTCTTGGTTAGTTGGTGAAGATGGTGGATAACCTTTTGGATCAATCTGGGATTTGATAAATGTGTACTGGGCTGACTGGACACTGGTTTGTTGAACATGGCAGATCCGCAGGGCTGCCAAGTCTCACGCTTTGAGCGTGAGAGTCACGCAATTTAACCTCTTCTCACGCCACACGCCACACATGCCATTTCTCACGCATTTTTACAGCCATCCCACAGACCTCTCCCGAAAGTTGCGGGGGTTTTCTCACTCGGTAAAATTCGCACGGAGAATTCTAAGCGCAGTGAATGCAGCTGCTCTGCTCCTCCATAGTCAGGCGGAAATTCTGAAAAAAGGCCTTCTATAAGCAGGTTAGAGGCATTTGGGGGTAAAAGTGGGGAACCAGGCTATTTTACATAATTCAAGGGTGCCGAATCTGAAAAATCTGGTTCCCAATCAAAATTTTGAGTTTTTGACCTTCTAATTTGCATAACAAAGTGGCTGCTGAATTGTACATTTTGAACTATTTATTCAAGCAATATTTCTCTTTCAAAAAACGTTTCATCATTTTATCATATAATCAGGCTTTTGTGAACACCCAGGACAGTTTTTGAGGTGCTTGAATCAGTTTAAATTTAGATATTTCATATTCCTTTTTATCAGACACGCCCCCTTCCTATACAAACCCATTGTAACTTTAAACTCCATTCTAACCATGATAGATTTAATGAAAACCCCCATCCTTTTTTATGGTGACTCCTGACGCCCTCCTAATACGTGAGCAGGTCTTGTTCTTTCGATAACTCCTTTCATTTATTTAAAAAAAATATTTTTAGTATTTATTTATTTTTCATTTTCCCAAATAATTATTAAAAAGAAACTAAAAAGGTTATTGAAAAAACATTGCCTGTTCGTGTATTAGGAGGGCACCAGGAGTCACCAGAAAAAAGGATGGGTGTTTTCATTGAATCTATCATGGTTGAAATGTATTTGTATTTAAGTGAAATATCCCTTTTAAATAAAAATAAAACATTTTAACCATGATAGATTCAATTAAAACACCCATCCTTTTTTCTGGTGACTCCTGATGCCCTTCTAATATACGAACAGGCAGTGTTCTTTCGATAACCTTTTTTGTTTATTTTTTATAATTATTTGGGAAAATGAAAAAAATGTAATACAATTAAGAAATTATTAAAAATAAATGAAAAATGTTATTGACAAAACACAACCTGCTCACGTATTAGGAGGATGTCAGGAGTCACCAGAAAAAAGGACGGGTGTTTTCATTAAATCAATCATGGTTAAAATGGAGTTTGAAGTTACAATGGGTTTGTATAGGAAGGGGGCGTGTCTGATAAAATGAATATCAAATATCTAAATCTAAACTGAATCAAACAACTCAAAAACTGTCCTGGGTGTTCCCAAAAGCTTGATTAGACGTTAAAATTACTAAGGGTTTTTTGAAAGTGAAATATCTCTTGAAGAAATAGTTTAAAATTGACAATTCGGCAGCTATTTTGTCATGCAAATTAGAAGGTCAAAAACTCACATTTTTGCTTGGGAACCATTTTTCAGATTCAGCACCCTTGAATTGTGTTAAATAGACTGGTTCCCAACGTTTACCCCAAAATGCCTCTAACAATCACATTTTTCAGAAAAACCACTAGACTACCACTCTCTCTCCCCGCCTCTACACATACACACATGCAGGCGACGGACGGAGCGAGACAGAGAGCCCTACAGACGGCGGTTGCTGCGATGCTTTCTCGCTTTGATCTGCGTCGCCCCCGCGGTGGAGAAACACACTCGCTCCGCGAGTAAACGTCGGGCGATATTTCACAAAGATGACCACAATCCAGCTCTTGCCTCCCGCGAGCGCATGCACGAACGAGACCACGCGCAATAATTTCATGGGTTACTATATCCACTTGTCTTGAACCCTAATAGCCTGCCCTATCCCCTCCCCATATTCTAAGGAGGGCTTTAGAAGAGATAGCCTACGGCGGTTTGCACCAACACTACTACTCTACTAGAGGGAAGAATCCCAGTAGCCCAGTGGTTCTCAACTTGTGGGTCGGGACCCCCAGGGGGGTCCCCAAATTATGTTGTGGGGGTCGCCATGATTAACTTAATGTGCAACACTGTTTTCTCAGTCAACAGTAAACAAACCAACATAAAGTTTAAGCGTATAGAGGGTATCTGCACATTTCTAAAGTGACAATTTAAGGAGAGCTATTAAAAAGAATAGCTCTAAAATGACAAATTAAACATTGGCAAAATTGTCAAGTAGCCTATTAGAGGCAGACATTGTGAAAATAGCAGATCTACATCCTCACATGTATCTGCTATTTTCACAGTAGAACCGTGTTATACAAAATGTTGCCTGTAAAATATGATTATTTTGGGCGCAGTCTGAAAAGGTTGAGAACCACTGAAGTAGCCTACTGATGAGACTTTTAAATGTTTGATAAATACACAGTGCTGTCAAACAAGTCTATGGAGCTATCTATGACATCTATTAAGATTTCATTTGCAACAGAATTTTGATACAATATGTAACCCAGGCTTGAAATGAGCATGCCTGGATTTAAAATGGAGAAAATAGAAAATGGGATGAATAAATAATTCATTTTAAGTTGATTTACAACGTGCTAAAAACGATTTAAAAGTGCTTTTTGATTTAATACATTTAAGTCATACTGATATACCTTGATCTATTGCTATACAAGTTGTTAAAATTTGAAGAATGAGCTGAATACATGGAAGGAAAAAAAAGATTGCAAAACAAACAAACAGGGTGTCTTGCAGGAGCCAGCAAAGGTTAAAATTACCTGGCTCTGTGATTGCCATCCTAAGTGGCCAATCACTGAGCTCTGAGCTTCTTATGTCCAGCCCTTTTAGTGATGGACTTCCTGTCCTATATAAGCAGAGAACTTCCTGTTCCTGCCAGAACCACATTGCTGCATCTGATGTGTTTGTACACAAAAACACAGAGAAACAATCTTTTGCCATCCGCTTGGTAAGAATGAGAAATAACCTTCCATTTCGAAACATCCACATTTCTAACGTTATTAGACAACTCCTGATGTGAATATTGTGTCATTTTAACTTTGTAGAGCAGTGTGAGACCGAGTTGTTGCAATTCACCGTCCACCAGGTGAATCTGCATTCTGTGCCTTGATTGCTTTGATCATCGGTGAGTGAAATAATGTATGACTGTATGGTTGATTTAAGAACTGATGCTGATGTTTATGATGTATTTGCCACACCAGGTTGGCAGAATTTATTTTGTGCGCATGTTACATGCTGAAAGCACTGATTATTGTACTTTTTTGTCACTGAAGAACTGTGTATTTTGGGTTCAGTGTTGAGGAGGTAATTAGTGCATCTCTCACCTGTTGCTAGCCAGGGAGAGATGTTTGAGCCATTAATATCTTTGCAAAGTACTGCACAAAAACACTGATTTGGATACTTTTATGCACTTTAATGCAATTTACCCCAATTTATTGTGAATATTAAAGGAGCATTTCATAGAATTATTTTTGGGTTAAAAAAAGAAAACAGTTCATTGAATATAGTGAATATTTAAAAGACTGTGAAAAGAATATAAGCGCTTTAGATATTTTTGATGTTTTCAATGTACTTTTACAGTGCATGATTACAAGAAGAGACATGATTGGCCTAATTGATATAAGTTAAAAGATATCAGTTAATGCAAATTCATGAGAAGATATGATTGGGTTAATTAATATGGGTTAAAGGTATTAATTCATGCCAATTCATGAAGATTTAGAAACATGGTTTACATGGTGTGTGTGAATAACACATACAATTGGATCTTGTCTGACCTACTATAGGTCAGGTTTTTTGGGTGATTTAGATTCAGACCATCGATTCCCTGGAGCTTGGTGTGGAGAAGAGGACATCCCTTCCCATTCCACCTACTGAAGAACCAGGTGTACAGTATGTGAGGCTTGACCGTCTCCATTACCCACCACCCATCGACACAGATCCCCAGAACCATTGATTCCCCAGTTCGTACTGGGGTGGCGAGCTACCCAGAGTCTGAACACTGATGGTGATCCCTCTCCCTCACGGACAGTGAGGTAGGACCGTGAGATTCGAACCGATATCGCGACTCAGACAGATAAAGGGCCCCAACGAAATCGATCGAGAATTAACATCTAAAACTTTGGGAACATTTGGGTTTCACTTTTTGCCGGCTTTTGTTATTGTTTATTATTTTTCATGTACTCGAGTTGTTGTAATTTCATGTTATTGTAATAATAAGTGGCCATTCAACTATTTCAGCTCATTGTTGTCTGTGTCATTATTGATGTGCAATACTGGCTCTTAACAGTCTAGAATACTTCTGATACTAGTCCAGTTAATGATATACACCATTGAACACTACATACCTGTACTTCCTGTTACTAATCCGTAACCAGGGTTACAGAATGTAGTGGGGGTCCTGCTTCATCTCCCTTTAGCTAAGGGGTTCCTGATTTGAAAACATCTTCTTCTTGCCTGCAGTGCCTGCCTGGCAAACAGCCAGTAGCCACAAATCACAATATAAAAATAGAAATGATTGCCCAGGATATTTTATCAGCTGCTATAGTAACAACAACAACAATAATTATTATAATAATTATAATTAATAAAAAATATGTTTAAAATGTGACGTTGGTTTGTCTGGAGCCCTGCAGCAGTGTTCACTGTTCAGCCTGTAGGTTAGCTGCACTTGATCAACCATTCCAGCCCAAGGACCGCAGGTAAAAATAAAAGAAACAAACCCATAGAAACCTGGGAAAAACATGGAAAAACCCGAAAAAAACCCGATTTGTTCCGCCCACGCGGGCCCGCGTGGGCATGAGGGTACCCCCGAGCCCCCCCCCCCCCCCCCCCCCCAATGTCTCACTCATAACTTTTTCTGAAACTTGGCAGCCCTGGATCCATAAGATCTACACATGATGCATATAGGGTAACTAGTGGCCAGCTGGTGTTCATGCCATGTTAAAAATATAAATAAAAAATCGAGGGACCCCTGGGGGTCCTCAGACCCCAATCTGAGTGTAAACAGCAGACCAAGCTTGTACATCTGCTATTAGGGTAACTAATGGCTGTGTTCATGCCATGTTAAAAATACAAATAGAAAAATCGAGGGACATGTTATAAATACAAATAAAATTCGGGGGGTCCCCAGACCCCAATCTGATAGAAAATAGCAGATCCACAAGCTTGTATTTTAAATAGTTGAGGGATACAGGGTGTCTAGGTGCTGTTCATGCTATCTTAAAAATACAAAACAAAAGACCCCAGTAAGTGGAAAAAGTGCCAAGTCGTGTGAGCGTTTTAAAGTTGAAATCACGTTGCTAGGCAAAAGTATGGCAGAGTTATGTGTGAGAACAAAGTAGTTTACTGCAAAAATGCATTGATTTTAATTGGGGTCATTTTTGACCCCACTCAGATCACTGTAGTGATACAAAAACTGCAATATCTTAAAATTAATGAAAGGAATGATAAAAATGCAAATGGCCTCATGTCACAAACATGTTTTATGAGGAATACCTGGAATATGAAAATATTTAAACTTTTAATTTTAAAGATATTGAAGAATAACAACCCCTGGGGTCGTTTTTGACCCCACTCATGCATCCTAGGGTTAAGAGCCACCCATCTACTTTTCTAAAGATGTCATTCCTCCTTTGTGCATTTATCTATCTACCGTGTCATCTATCACTGACCTATGAACAGTGCATAACCATTTCGTGGAAATGCAGTGAGGCTGCTTTTTTGTTTCACCTGCAGTCCCCACAAACACAGCGATAAAATGGCATACAGCAACATTTATTAAGTGTGCCTGCCATGCAATGCAATGGCAAAACACTTATTGTAATCCGCCATACTTAAGTCAGTAAGTCAGTAAGTAATGTTCTTGCAAATTTCGGCACGTAATAACTGCCGCACGATTTACACCACCCCCGCAATATATACATCAAAACGTGCGGCTCGGCCGGGAATGGTGTGCTATTACTTTTCTTTCCGTTCCGCGTTACCATGGCAACGTAATTCGTAAATAACTACGCTCAAAAACCCCCATTGACTTTGAATGGGGGAAAAAGAAAACAGAAACTTTGGCGCCACATAACTCTGCCATACTTTTGCCTAGCAACGTGATTTAAACTTTCAAATGCACACACAACTTTGGTCTTTTTCCGGCCAATAGCGATAAGCTGTAATTGATTAAGCCCCGCCCCCTCTGTAACAGGAAGTGCCCTTCGCCAAACAGGAAGTGCCTCTACATCTCATGAACCGTTTGTCATACAGACGCGTGGATGGCGTCAAATGACTTGATTAAGAGTCCTTAACCTTAATTGGAGCCTATTTCGCCAAACAGGAAGTGCCCCTCACCAAACAGGAAGTGACCCTTGATCTCGTGAACCGTTTGTCGTACAGACGCGCAGGTTGCGTCAAATGACAAGATTAAGAGTCCTTAACCTTAATTGGGGCCTATTTCGCCAAACAGGAAGTGCCCCTCACCAAACAGGAAGTGACCCTTGATCTCGTGAACCGTTTGTCGTACAGACGCGTGGATGGCGTCAAATGACTTGATTAAGAGTCCTTAACCTTAATTGGGGCCTATTTCGCCAAACAGGAAGTGCCCCTCACCAAACAGGAAGTGACCCTTGATCTCGTGAACCGTTTGTCGTACAGACGCGCGGGTTGCGTCAAATGACAAGATTAAGAGTCCTTAACCTTAATTGGGGCCTATTTCGCCAAACAGGAAGTGCCCCTCACCAAACAGGAAGTGACCCTTGATCTCGTGAACCTTTTGTCGTACAGACGCGCGGGTTGCGTCAAATGACAAGATTAAGAGTCCTTAACCTTAATTGGGGCCTATTTCGCCAAACAGGAAGTACCCCTCACCAAACAGGAAGTGACCGTTTATCTCGTGAACCATTTGTCGTACAGACATGTGGGTGGTGTCATATGAAGAACCATAATGTTAAAGCTTATGCAAAAAATGCTAATGTTAAAAAATGTAACGCTAATGCTAACACCAACCGCTACACAAGGCTGCACAGACTTAGCGAGCTGCAGGCACACTTAAAATTTCTTAGAAATTTTCTTTTCTAGTATACTCATGTTATTCTGATGGAGACCAGTATGTTATTGACCAGTGTGTTCTGATGGAGACCAGTATGTTATTGACCAGTGTGTTCTGATGGATCTTTATATACTCATGTTATTCTGATGGAGACCAGTATGTTATTGACCAGTGTGTTCTGATGGAGACCAGTATGTTATTGACCAGTGTGTTCTGATGGATCTTTATATACTCATGTTATTCTGATGGAGACCAGTATGTTATTGACCAGTGTGTTCTGATGGAGACCAGTATGTTATTGACCAGTGTGTTCTGATGGATCTTTATATACTCATGTTATTCTGATGGAGACCAGTATGTTATTGACCAGTGTGTTCTGATGTATCTTTATATACTCATGTTATTCTGATGGAGACCAGTATGTTATTGACCAGTGTGTTCTGATGGATCTTTATATACTCATGTTATTCTGATGGAGACCAGTATGTTATTGACCAGTGTGTTCTGATGGATCTTTATATACTCATGTTATTCTGATGGAGACCAGTATGTTATTGACCAGTGTGTTCTGATGTATCTTTATATACTCATGTTATTCTGATGGAGACCAGTATGTTATTGACCAGTGTGTTCTGATGGATCTTTATATACTCATGTTATTCTGATGGAGACCAGTATGTTATTGACCAGTGTGTTCTGATGGATCTTTATATACTCATGTTATTCTGATGGAGACCAGTATGTTATTGGTATTCTGATGGATCTTTATACTCATGTTATTCTGATGGAGACCAGTATGTTATTGTCCAGTGTGTTCTGATGTATCTTTATATACTCAGGTTATTCTGATGGAGACCAGTGTGTTATTGACCAGAGTGTTCTGATGGTTCTTTATATACTCAGGTTATTCTCCTCAAAACAATGTCAATGAGGGAGCAGCGAGCCCACACTGTTTCGTCACCCTGTAGACAATATGCCTTCCGGTTGGTTCTAGCAGAAGTGGCGGAAGTCCTGCGTTTAGCGGAAGTTACGTCATGTGTTGGAATCTTCCGGTGAAAATCTCACGGCGGAAGTTGAACGCTTTCTGCCTTATATTGTCACCAGGCTTTTCTCTTTGCAGAGTAAGCCTGGCTACGCGAGGCTACTGTTTTGTAACTGTATTTCTAATTATTATTGTATGATACTGGGCTCTCACTTTGTGATAATTGTTTCTTTAACCTCATACTACTTTGAATTGTTACTCTCCATCAAAACCACATTTTGAATCCTTACCAAACCATGTTCTGAATCCTTACTCTGCTTCAAAACCTTGCTAAAAGATCACTCACAGACGGATCTCCCCTGGGACTGACCCCTGTAAAAACTGTCAAAATATCTATATATAAACTAGGATCGTCACCTTTACAAAATTGTCACACAAATAATTGTGATTAATGATTTAATTGTGTTTTTTGGCTTTAGAAAATATGAATACAAATTATATTTCTGTTTTCCTTCGTGGGCATAATGAAACGATGCACAGGGCAGATGTGACAAATAACCCTGACATAATTGATTTATAAGTTGATACTTTCCAAGATCTACAAGCTTACAACATGTTGTAATTTTGTAGATCTGCTATAATTCATGGGTTTCATTTGTAGTCCTACAGCGGCCATGTTGAGGACCAACACAGCTGTTCTGATTGGTGTAGAACATTAGTTCTAAACCAATCAGAACACAGCTGTTCTGATTGGTGTAGAACATTAGTTCTAAGCCAATCAGAAACATTGAAACACCTGTGTTGGTCCTCAACATGACCGTTAAGGACAACGAATGAAACCCATGGATTTCTAAACATTTTATATTTGAGAATGAATGAATATTTTTAGCATGGAAACGATTATGACAAATTAATTGTGATGATCTCTAATAATTGTGATTAGACGATTATCTAATAATTGTCAGGCCTTTTTGTCACCAATGTTTTTTTTATGTTTCAAACAAACAAACTATAAAAGGTTAAAATTCAACCCACTCACAACAATCAACGTTAGCTTAAGCTACTAGCCAGTTAGCATTTTGTATAAAACGGAGGTTCTCAAACATTTTCATGCAAAAGACCTCAAATTAATGTATTTGCTCGCCGACCCCATCCACATTTTACTTTACATTTTCCAAGATTTTTTAAACATAGTCAGAAATAGCAGATATAATATATGAGCTTGTAGATTCTATTTTTGATTAGCCAAAGTTTAAAGCAAGGTTAAAGTGGTTAAAATGATGATCTCGTTTTTGCTGGGGACCCCCTGGAACCCCCTCAAGGACCCCTGCGGGGTTCCCCGCACCCCACTTGAGTAGCATTGATATAAAAGACACTCATTCAAAAAGATGATTGATAGACGCGTACTTCCTCCTCTGTCCACCAGGGTGCAGTGATGACTGCATCTGCGTCTCTGAAAATAACACAGAATGACAGACAGTCGAGAGAAAAGACAACAAACCAATGAGAATTAGTTATTAAAGACAATGAACCAATGAGAATTATTCATTAAAGACAATGAACCAATGGGAATTAGACCTTATTAAGTTGGGTAACACTTTACAATAACTATAGCTTCTTATGAATAATTAACTGAATATGTAAATGCTCCTTTAGATACAGTGGTGCAGTTAAAGTGAACCAATAATCCATTAATCGATTATTTGAAGTTGATAACAGATCAATATTAACAAAATCAAAACTATATTTAAAACCTTATCTTTGAACTTTGGATCATCAGTGATTAACACTACTAGTTATTTATAAGCATGTGTTAATAATTGATTATATTGTATCATAAATGTGTTTATCAATACACTATATTAGTATTTGTTAATATTTGACTAAATGTGTTTATTAATAGACTATATTAGTATTTGTTAATATTGACTAAATGTGTTTATTAATACACTATATTAGTATTTGTTAATATTTGACTAAATGTGTTTATCAATACACTATATTAGTATGCGTTAATAGTTGATTATATACATGTTTATTAATACACTATATTAATATTTGTTAATATTTGACTAAATGTGAGTTTGTGTCAAACAGGAAGAGGAAGTGAACCTGGATGTGGGAGGAGTCTAAAGATCGTCATCAGTCGTCGGCACGGGGACAGCACCTGATTGGAGGAGAAGAGAGACAGGTAAAACGACAACATCTCGATATTTGGAGGTCCTGTTGTTTCGATGACCCCGTTGTCCGGTAAGGGTTATGTTAGTCTTGTGTGGCCAGACTGTTGCTTAACGCGATTTACAAATGCTACCGGCATACAGTCTGGGAGACAGAAATAAAAACGATGAGTGCGAGATAAAGCGGATGTAACGCACCCGCTTTGGGGGCGTTATTTTGTCTTTCTCTGGTGTTGTTGGTGTTACTTCCATGATGTTTTCAAATGTTGTCTTAAACTATACACCCATAACAGGAATATGCTGCTTGACTGACTATCTGTGCTAGTGTGTTTCTGTTATGTTTCCAATGGGACTACAGTTCATTATAATGACTGTCTGTGCTAGTGTGTTTCTGTTATATTTCCAATGGGACTACAGTTCATTATAGTGACTGTCTGTGCTAGTGTGTTTCTGTTATGTTTCCAATGGGACTACAGTTCATTATAATGACTGTCTGTGCTAGTGTGTTTCTGTTATGTTTCCAATGGGACTACAGTTCATTAGAATGACTCTGTCTGTGCTAGTGTGTTTCTGTAATGTTTCCAATGGGACTACAGTTCATTAGAATGACTCATGTGCTAGTGTGTTTCTGTTATGTTTCCAATGGGACTACAGTTCATTATAATGACTCTGTCTGTGCTAGTGTGCTTCTGTTATGTTTCCAATGGGACTGCAGTTCAGTGCAGCAGTGGCTAGCTGTCATTCCAGGCTCTATATAGCATTCGGAGATTGTGGAATAGTTGTCTGGTTACGCGAGCCTCGGACTACTCGTACCTCGAAACAACAGGACATTGAAATATCGATACGCGCCCGGGTAAAACACACAGACATGCAGGCAGGCAGACATGTCTAGTTGATTAAATAATCAGAATCATTTAGTGTTATATAATTAAATATGTTTAAATAATTAAATGTTATATAAATAAAGCGCTAACGATCATACATTTGAGTCACATGGATGATATATTTACATTCACACAGACCTTGAAATCAATGATAATTTATTCAACTACTGACAAAAATTGTCCGACTTTATTTCACTGATGAAAACCAAATAAGAAGTAAATAAAAACTAAGCTATGAGCACTAAAATGATGACTAAATATAATGACAATTTGGTCAACAAAACTAAAATGTTTATTTGGAAGGTATTGATTGATTGATTGATTGATTGATTGATTGATTGATTGATTGATTGATTGATAATTAATCCTTGATTAAACATATTAAAGAATCACCTCTCTTCTTCCTCTGGTAGTAGATGAATCCAGACAGGAACAAGACCAGACCCAGAACCAGACCTGAGGCTCCCAAGACCACCTGGTTCCTCTCTGCCTCTGGCATGGAGTCATCTGGTCATAGAAATATGATATTAATTACGTTATATTATATTATAACAGTTTATTAAAACACCTGGTTCCTCTCTGCCTCTGGCATGGAGTCATCTGGTAATAGAAATATGATATTAATTATGTTATATTATATTATAACAGTTTATTAAAACACCTGGTTCCTCTCTGCCTCTGGCATGGAGTCATCTGGTCATAGAAATATGATATTAATTATGTTATATTATATTATAACAGTTTATTAAAACACCTGGTTCCTCTCTGCCTCTGGCATGGAGTCATCTGGTCATAGGAGAGATATTATATGATATGAATTATATTATATTATTAGTTTATTAAACACTTCACTCCATCTGGCATGGAGTCATCTGGTAATAGAAATATATTATATTAATTATATTATATTATTACAGTTAATTAAAACACCTGGTTCCTCTCTGCCTCTGGCATGGAGTCATCTGGTCATAGAAATATGATATGATATTAATTATATTATATTATATTATATTATTACAGTTTATTAAACACCGTGTTCCTCTCTGCCTCTGGCATGGAGTCATCTGGTCATAGAAATATGATATGATATTAATTATATTATATTATATTATTACAGTTTATTAAACACCTTGTTCCTCTCTGCCTCTGGCATGGAGTCATCTGGTGATAGAAATATATTATATTAATTATGTTATATTATTACAGTTTATTAAAACACCTGGTTCTTCACTGCCTGTGGCATGGAGTCATCTGGCCATAGAAATATGATATGATATTAATTATATTATATTATATTATATTATTACAGTTTATTAAACACCGTGTTCCTCTCTGCCTCTGGCATGGAGTCATCTGGTCATAGAAATATGATATGATATTAATTATATTATATTATATTATTACAGTTTATTAAACACCTTGTTCCTCTCTGCCTCTGGCATGGAGTCATCTGGTGATAGAAATATATTATATTAATTATGTTATATTATTACAGTTTATTAAAACACCTGGTTCTTCACTGCCTGTGGCAGTTCATCCTGCCACTGAGGTTATCCATGACTTTTAATATCGTTCTCCCTGTATGTTTATATTATGTTTGTATAAATTGTATCAACACAAGGTTTAAAGTCACTCTTTGGGAAATGTATGTGTTTGCACTTATAATTGATTGATTGCTTCATTGATGGTAGACTCCAGGGTAAGGAGCCTGTTGGCACACCTGTGTTTAATCAGGACCGGTGCTCAACAAATTACCAAATGTGGTTAATGTAATTTAAGATTAGGTAAATGTATTATTTCAGTAATGTAACTCTAAATGTGTATATATATAGTATGAATAATGTCATGGATTTGACATGGGGAATATTGTCTGTGGACATGGAAATGTAGGCCTACTGGTTCATATGTAGATGGTGGACTCCATTTAAAACCCTGCAAGGCCCAGCGTTGCTATTTGGCAACATTTTTTAAATCATTTTTTAAAAAATGTTATAATTAGTTTTCCTGTTCTTTTTTCACATTAACATCACCATTAAATCCTATTGTTTAGTATTACAATGCCATTGGCCAGGATATTTGCATATAAATACCCCTCACAGAGACTGACATTCACACCTCCCAGAGAAGTTGAAATTCCAGCGTCTGGACAAACAACATCTCACTTTTTAACTGAAGCTATTCCTCACTAAAACATAAGTAAAATGCCTGTAATATTGTTTTTCGTGATCATTAGATCACGAAAACAACACCATCTGAAAAAGTTTTGGCCAGTAGAAATTAATTCAGGTCTTGCAGGGTTAAGGTTGGTACAGTCCGGAGGAGGGGTTTAGCTTATATAAGGAAACCTGTTACCTGAGCTAGGCAGTCAAAGTGGGGCTGTGCAGGGTTTATGCAAAGAAAGACTCTTGCTATTTTTTAACCTTTTTCCAAGAGTATTTTGAGTATTTTAAGTAGCAGATCTAAGTAGCAGATCTACAAGCACACAACGCCTCACGGTGCGAGGCGTTGTGTGCTTGTAGATCTGCTGTTTTCACTACTTTTGTGCGACGACCTTGTATGATGAAGCAGGGCTTTGCTTTGCGAAAAAATTTACAAATGTGAAACTTGGAGATACAAGGTTTCTGCCCGACTTTTCCTTCCTAATGGCCGGCACTGGACCGGCCGGGAATGAACCGGCCGTTCGGGAGTTGTCCCGCTTTTCCCAATGGCCAACACGTCCCTGTCCACACGTTTTACCTACAAGTGTCATGTTACCTCTTTTCTATGTAAGCCATTTACCATGAGAGGGAGAGGGTTGTTGGCTGATTTACCACTGTTTCAGGGTTGTGGCACGAGGCGAAGCAAACAAACATCAAGGTTGTTGACTGATTTACCACTGTTTTAAGCCAATCAGAATCCAGTATCTGAACATGTGACCACAAAAAGTGGTAGAATGAATCTTATAAGCTTATTTCTCTAACTAGTGAGGCTTTCTAACATGTAAAATACAATAGCAATATGTTTTATTGAAGAGGAGAAATAAAGTGTTATTAGAGTCACTATAATGGATTATAACTGATTAATTTATAATACACTATAGTATTAATGTATTATGATAAATATAATAGATTCTAATAGTGGTTATAACACAATAGAATCTATTATCATGTATTACAACTATATCCTGGTGGTCTAAAAATGAAAAGTCAGTGAGTGATCAGTCATTATGAAGTGTTTGGCCCTGTTTGGCCTAGCTCAGACCTACTCTGGATTGGATACTTTTTAGTACCACGTTTAGTACCACTTTCACACCACTCTACCCAGGTCCTTGTAGTGGACAACCTGGCACAAGTGGGTGGTGTGGAGTGGTTTGGTGTGGTGTTGGGTCTGTGGAAAAGGGGCTTTAGAGTCACTGACCCCAGTGCACAAACAGAGGCTCAGTCAGGCTGGGGTGTTCCACCATGCATGAGATGTTCTCTCCTGATCTGTAACACACACACACACACACACACACACACACACACACACACACACACACACACACACACACACACACACACACACACACACTTATGTAAATGCATGAGTTATGAGGGTCTTAATAGTGGAGAGATACTATATAGTACTGGTGTTTACTGATGTGTACTAAGGGCTGACCTGGGTGTGTATTTCTATGTATGGGTGTCTATTAAGTGTGTACCTGGGTGTGTATTTCTATGTATAGGTGTCTATTAGGTGTGTACCTGGGTGTGTATTTCTATGTATAGGTGTCTATTAGGTGTGTACCTGGGTGTGTATTTCTATGTATATGTGTCTATTAGGTGTGTACCTGGGTGTGTATTTCTATGTATAGGTGTCTATTAGGTGTGTACCTGGGTGTGTATTTCTATGTATATGTGTCTATTAGGTGTGTACCTGGGTGTGTATTTCTATGTATAGGTGTCTATTAGGTGTGTACCTGGGTGTGTATTTCTATGTATAGGTGTCTATTAGGTGTGTACCTGGGTGTGTATTTCTATGTATAGGTGTCTGTTAGGTGTGTACCTGGGTGTGTATTTCTATGTATAGGTGTCTATTAGGTGTGTACCTGGGTGTGTATTTCTATGTACAGGTGTCTATTAGGTGTGTACCTGGGTGTGTATTTCTATGTGTAGGTGTCTGTTATGTGTGTACCTGGGTGTGTATTTCTATGTATAGGTGTCTGTTAGGTGTGTACCTGGGTGTGTACTCCAGGTAGGAGTGGTACTGGTAGTACCAGTAGAGGTGTGTATTTCTATGTGTAGGTGTCTGTTAGGTGTGTACCTGGGTGTGTACTCCAGGTAGGAGTGGTACTGGTAGTACCAGTAGAGGTGTGTATTTCTATGTATAGGTGTCTGTTAGGTGTGTACCTGGGTGTGTACTCCAGGTAGGAGTGGTACTGGTAGTACCAGTAGAGGTGTGTATTTCTATGTATAGGTGTCTGTTAGGTGTGTACCTGGGTGTGTACTCCAGGTAGGAGTGGTACTGGTAGTACCAGTAGAGGTGTGTATTTCTATGTACAGGTGTCTGTTAGGTGTGTACCTGGGTGTGTACTCCAGGTAGGAGTGGTACTGGTAGTACCAGTAGAGGTGTGTATTTCTATGTACAGGTGTCTGTTAGGTGTGTACCTGGGTGTGTACTCCAGGTAGGAGTGGTACTGGTAGTACCAGTCTCCATCAGACAGCTGGGTGCTAGAGGTCACAGCAGAGGTCAGGGGTCGCAGGTCGCTCAGCCAGGTCACCAGGATCAGGTTAGGATAGAAGCCATAGCTGCTGCAGCGCAGCATGTGAGTGTGTTTACCACCACCAGGGGGAGTCTCTGAGGCCAGTCTCACATAGGGCTTCACTGCAGAACAACAATGATGGTATTATTAGTAAGGGATAACATCTCACTCAGCGGTCACCAGTAAGACTCCCTAATCGGGAGATAAGCGACCGCCAAGTCGCATACACAAACTTTAGAAAGCAATGGTTGCCAATCAGGAGGGAATATGGGAAATGGGACAGATCCATGTTGATGACATGACTTTAGAGATACTGTGTACCTCTTTGTGTGATTTTAGGCCAAAACCTGTAGGAGCAGTGTCCACAAATGTGTTTTGCTAAAATCGGCCTGATGGTGGCCCTAAAGAGGGCCATGTGAGAAATCAGTGTCGGAGGTTGTGATTTGCCATCCAAGGAGTGTGTGTGCAATGTCTGGCATCAAGAGGGCCAACGGTAAGTCTAGGGGCAAAAGTGTGACGTGACGGACAGACTGACTGACGGAGGGAAAGTCATCAGTCAGTCAGCTTTTCATAGTAACTGTGACCTGACGGTCGCAATCAGCATCGGTGGCATATCAACCTGAAGGTGGCATATGAACCTGAAGGGATTCTATCACTCCATAATAAGCTGAGCGAGATGTTACTTACTAAACAAATGAATACATTGACATTGAAAAAAACAACAGAAATATTTCCTTGCTTACAGTATAGTGAAAGTGTTGCACTGGCCGTCCGCAGAGCGCAACTGGCATTCTTTATTTCTCGCATCAAATGTTTTCAAAAACATTCTTGAGAGCAACGTTTAGTTGTAAATGTCGCTGTGTGTTTGTTTACATGGCTGACATGTTGGATAGTCTTTGAGTCTTTGATTAGGCATCGGTCTGTTACAGAGCGGAGCGGTCTGTTATCAAGAAATAACAGACCTCTGATTTCAGCGATTGACCAATCAGAATCAAGCATCCAAACAAGCCGTGCAATAAGTGTGGTTAACAGGGCGACCACATTGTAGCACTTGTCCAACTTTCTTCCATTCATCTTTCAGATGAATGGCGACAGAGACCAAGGTGTCTGTGAATGCTGCAGTTCTACAGTGTTCTACTGTATAGAACACTATTAAATAATAAAACATTACATTAAATAAATACACATGATACCAATGATTTACATGACAATAAAATCAACACAATATTGTTATTTATTTGGGAGGAGGGTTCTGTCTTCATTGATAGGATTCTAACCCGTGATGCTCTGTCAGGCTGCATTAGAGCCTATATGTGGTATACACCCAGACCACTAGGCCAGCAGGCTCCCCACAATAAACAGGTTTTAATCCTGGTGATTTAATTACATTAACCCATTGTTATTATTATTATTATTATTATTATTATTACCCCTATTATAGACATACTGTACATGGCCTAGTCATATATGCTTCATTCATGCTTGTGAGCTTGTAGATCTGCTATTTCCACTGTGACTATTACGATAAAGTATAAATCAGGCTTAATACGGTAGTTTAATAGGATTGATTGATTGATTGATTGATTGATTGATTGATTGATTGATTGATTGATTGAATAGGATGTTAAATGATTCTCAGCAGATAAAGTTAAGTAACATTTTATAATCATTATAATAATGTTTAACACCATTAATGTGTGAATAGATGATGTATAATGATGTCATAGTTAATGAGGTGAAGAGTGTTCAGTGATGTTGTGAGATCAGCTCACCCATCTTGCTCAGAGCACAGCGGGATTGTATGTCAGCATTGGGTTTGCACATTGTCTCTGGTAGTGATCTCGTGTAAGCCATCCTTGCAGCATCTTTATTGAAGTTCTCTGCGTTCTTCACTCCATGCTCAGTGAAACCAACCCACTGACCCACTCTGCTGTCAAACCTGATGTACTCTTCATGATTGAAGCTGAATGACACTGTGTACTGCACGTCCTTCAGCTCACTGGAGTTATACACACACTCACTAAACATAAAGTGTTGATATCCATCTGGAAAGACAAGAATGACATATACAGTACATACATTTATTATCTCAGTGGTAAGGTCTGAAATAAATGTATATTTTTATTATTATTATTATTGAAAGCTAAAAAAAAGAAATATATAATTTTGTTATACCTATAGTGTATGCCAAACTTAAAGCCAAATAGCCTCACACAAAAAGCAACAAATGGAAGTTAATGGGAATTAAATGTTTTAAATGTTAAATAAAACAACACAGTGAAACAGAGTCAATGTTTAGAGATTAAAGTTTACCTGCTCCTTGAAAACAGATGAAACTCAGTGAAACACAGAGCCAGAGATTAGATGAAGTCATGATGAGTTGAGATGTTTCAGAGTTTAGTTGAAGTGTTGATGAGTTGAGATGTTTCAGAGTTTAGTTGAAGTGTTGATGAGTTGAGATGTTTCAGAGTTTAGTTGAAGTGTTGATGAGTTGAGATGTTTCAGAGTTTAGTTGAAGTGTTGATGAGTTGAGATGTTTCAGAGTTTAGTTGAAGTGTTGATGAGTTGAGATGTTTCAGAGAAATGAACACTGAATCTCTTCACCTATCGTTTCTACTCTACAACAACCAATGAAAACACACTATTCACTCTCATCACTTGTTACCAGGCAGACGTCAAACCAAAACTACAACAGATTGTTTAACATTTTATCCTGTACTATGTGTAAATATGTTTATAATTTGTTGTTTTTGTTTAATTTATTTTATTTAGTTGTATTGTTTCCAAAGAAGAAGAGGGGAGAAAGGGGAGGAGAGAGAGATCAACATCATGTCTACATATTTAAACATAAATCAGTGAGCCAGGCGCTTAGTGATGTTTCCAGGTGCCGTTGTTTTGAGTGGCCAGTAGTCCATATCTCTGGTGAATGCTAACCTGCCTACAGTGACCACTAGTCCAAATCGCTGGTGAATGCTAACCTGCCTACAGTGACCAGTAGTCCATATCGCTGGTGAATGCTAACCTGCCTACAGTGACCAGTAGTCCATATCGCTGGTGAATGCTAACCTGCCTACAGTGGCCAGTAGTCCATATCGCTGGTGAATGCTAACCTGCCTACAGTGGCCAGTAGTCCATATCGCTGGTGAATGCTAACCTGCCTACAGTGACCACTAGTCCAAATCGCCGGTGAACACTAATCTGCCGACAGCGGGCTGCAGTACGAATCGTGGGTGAATGCTAACCTGACTACAGTGACCAGTAGTCCGAATCGTTGGTGAACGCTAACCTGCCGACAGTGGGCAGTTGTCCGAATCGCTGGTGAATGCTAACCTGCCGTCGTGGGTGAACACACAAGCAGATATCGTTTACATATTAGGAACAATAGAGGCCCTAGTATGCTACCTTGAGGAACACCACAGCTTACTGGGAGGAGGGGGGGGGACAGGGTACCGTTCACCACATGTTCCCTCCCCACCAGGTAAGATTGCATCAAGCTCACTGCTGCGCTGTCAGTTTTCAATGTATCAATCAGAATAGAGTGATTTACGGTGTCAAATGCCTTCTGGAGGTCGAGCATGACCATGCCGCAATATTTGCCAGAGTCCACCTCACGTTTGATTTGGTCATTCAAATAGAGAAGGCATGTGTCAGTGAAATGGGATTCTCTGAAGCCAGACTGGAACTCTAATCATTTTCTTTTTCTTCAAGATACCTTGCAACTAGTCTCGCGTAGCCAGACAACTATTCCACAATCTCCAAATGCTATATAGAGTCTGGAACGGCAGCTCCCGAACGGCAAGTATCGGAAGTAGCCAATGCTGCACTGAACTGTAGTCCCACTGGAAACATAACAGAAACACACTAGCACAGACAGAGTCATTCGAGCGGCATATTCTTGTTATGAGTGTATAGTTTAAGAAAACATTTTAAAACATCATGGAAGTAACACCAACAACACCAGAGAAAGACGAAATAACGCCCCAAAAAATGCTGAAAGGAGACATAACGCTTCCAGTAGGACATGTTATTGCTACTGCACCAGACTGTATGCCGGGAGCATTTGCAAATCGTGTTAGGCAACAGTCTGGCCACGCAAGACTACCTTGCAAACTGTGTTCGTCAGGCGCGGAGCATCAAGGCTGGGTAGGCGGGCCCATTTAAAACCTTTTCATCATCAACGTTTGCCCATCGGTGCACACTACGTCATCATCAATCACTTGTCAACACAAGCCAGCTAGCCTTCTGTTCACGCATGGCTTAATCATGAGTGGAAATGCATATAAACCGCCGAGCGGTCAGATTAAAAACTACTTGAAAAGCACAATGTGACAAGAGAGACTTACTGGACTGGCCATACAGTAAAAACCCCAGATCATTGTGGCTTGCATACAGGCCCGTTTCTGACTTGTTCCGCCAGTGAGTTGAAGGCGGTACTTTGTTAAAACACCTCATCAGTTGTCACCGTGGTGAATTTAAAACATCTTTGCTTACAGCTCGTGATTTGTTTATGTTTTCATCAACTTTGTCATCAGGTTTTTTTTTGGCAGATTTGATTATAGCGATTGATTTGTTTCTTGGCCTAGTTAGTCCGGCTGCCAACAGGCCTTTCTTGGAAATTTGAATTTGGTATATATGTTTTGTTATTCACACTTTA
The DNA here is from genome assembly GCF_963921795.1 of Nannobrachium achirus. Classification (NCBI taxonomy): domain Eukaryota; kingdom Metazoa; phylum Chordata; class Actinopteri; order Myctophiformes; family Myctophidae; genus Nannobrachium; species Nannobrachium achirus. Next base: position 59,134,235 of record NC_137814.1, read on the forward strand.
GATATTGTCATTATTGTGGGCTCGCCTGAAAGGCACACGTATGTTCTTGTCATTATTTATCTACTAGGCAGTCATACTATATACATTTTTCCTCAAAACTTTGGCACCTTTCTACTCCTACATACTTTCACCGAAAATCGATATTCAAACATCAATGAGAGAGGGAAAAAGTGCTGGGCCGGATGGCAATAGGTCCTTGCTCTACTGCACAACAAGCAGCCTGAAATATGGTCTCTGTCTAACATCATCCTGGTGCCTAAAGCTGGAGACCTCTCAATGCCAGAAACTAAGCTAAGGTCTTCAACCGAATGATCCTGAACTTTCAATGCCAGACAACTACCGAGGCATCAGCCTGACATGTATCACTGCTAAGGTCTTCAACAGAATGATCCTGAAGTATATTCTAGACACACACAGTCTAAAACAGACCTGGAGTACTGTGAGGTTGAGTTAATTACATTTCTCAACCTTTGTCGCTGGAGGAGAAGATAAGAACAGAGGCAGACAGAGAGATGGTTCAGAGTTTCCAGCTCGGTTGGTTTATTGCAGTAGAGTACAAGTTATGAAACCTAGAGGCCTAAGCGGTATGGTGTGGTTTTAAACCAAATTGACCGATGCTCTAGACGACGTGGCCCCCTTGAAAACCACCAGGGTTAAAGCCCGCCAAGAGCCATGGTATAACTCAGATATTGCCGAATCAGCTAAACTCAGAGACAAAAAGTACGATGAAAAACGAAAGTGCTGCAAAAAGCTCAGGAAGAAATTCAACCCTGACCTCAAAATCCAGATCAACCATCTTGATGCTCAGTGCAAGAAGCTTAGAAACCAGACAACCACCCTAGTTAGATCTGCCAAAAAAAACTACATCGAAGACAAAATCGATGAATTCAAAAACAAACCACGAGACCTATGGAAGTTGCTTAACAACCAATTAGGCTTAAAACCTAAAACCATATGCCACAACATAAACATCAAAACGGACGCTCATTTCTGACAAATGTGAAGTGGCTACCCATCTTAACAAAACCTTTACCACCATACCCCGTTCACTGGTCGAAAGACTGGTTGCCCCATCTGGGTGTTATGGTGTAAAATGTGTTAAAAAATTCTACAAAAAACTGGGCGTCAGAAAAGACAGTTTTAAACTTGCCACAGTGACAACTGATGAAGTGTTTAAAAAACTGAGCGCCCTACCATAACACAAGGCCACTGGCCTTGATAAAATTCCAGCTAGATTTCTCAGAGATTCAGCCGCCACCATTGCTCCAATCATTACCCACATAATTAACCTTTCCATCGAACAGGGTCATGTCCCCCAGGACTTCAAACTAGCAAAAGTAACCCCCCTGCATAAAAAAGGTAGAAAACTAGACCCTGGAAACTACCGCCCGGTTTCCATTCTTAGCTCCATATCCAAAGTCATGGAGAAAATAGTCTACGAACAGATTGCAAAATATCTCGATGAGAATAATCTGATTTACGAGTTCCAATCTGGATTCAGAAAATCTCATTCCACTGACACATGCCTTCTCTATTTGACTGACCAAATCAAACCCGAAGCGGATGACGGCAAATATAGCGACATGGTCATGATGGACCTCCAGAAGGCATTTGACACCGTAAATCATTCTATTCTGATTGAGAAACTAAAAGCCATCGGTCTTGACAGCGCAGCAGTGAGTTGGATGCAATCTTACCTGGTGGGGAGGGAACAGGTGGTGGAGATTAACGGTACCCCCCCCCCCCCCCCCAGTAAGCTGTGGTGTTCCTCAAGGTAGCATACTGGGGCCTCTGTTGTTCCTAATATACGTGAACGACATGGCATCTGCTTGCGACTGCAACCTGTTCCTGTTCGCGGATGACTCGGCTCTCCTAGTCTCGGGCAAGGACCACTTGCAGGTTGAAAAGACACTTAACTCTGAACTAAGCAAGATCTGCACATGGCTTAAAGGACAACTTTGTTTTTTTACAACAAGGGTTCATATTTTAGATTGTAATTAGAGAAAAGAAAAAGTGAGTGTTAAAATGTTTTCATTTGCTTCGTTCTTTTGTTTAATCGCGTTTACCGTGCAAAAATGTGGGGCATGCGTACGCATGGGGGCATGCGTACAAGTGGCTAAATGTGTATTTTTAGACACAATAAGCCAGCAGTTTCTTTATTGCTATTTACAGTAACACTTCTAGCCCCCATAAGTCACATCCAACCATGAAAGGTTGCATTGTATCTTGGGAATGGGCTTATTCTGTGTAAAATTACATATTTAGCCACTTGTACGCATGCCCCCAACCGCTGAAAAAAGAATCTCTAAAACAATAGAAAGAAGTAAATGAAATAATTTTAACTCTCATCTTTTATATTATTTAATTACAATCTAAAATATGAACCCTTGTTGTAAAAAAACTAAAGTTGTCCTTTAACGACAACAAAATTATCAATTCACTTGGGAAAAACTGAGTCCATCCTCTTTGGATCAAATCATAACCTCAAAAAAGTCAATAACTTCACAATCAAAGTGGGTGACAAGGTCATAACACGAAAAAACTAAATCTCTTACTTAGGATGCATCCTTGAGCTAATCTTTCCAGCGAAAAGATGACTTCTAAAGTAATAAATAAAATCAACCAACAAACTCGTTTCCTACAGAGGATCGCCCCAATGGTCAATTTCAACACACTGAAGACCATAGCTGGTGCAATAATCCAGCCCCTCTTTGACTACGGAGTTCACGTATGGTATCGTGACGCCCCACAAGCCCTTAAAAATAAACTCCAAACAGCCCAAAATAAACTAATTAGGGTCTTGCTTAACCTTCCCTATCAGACTCATCTCACCGCTACTCACCAGTTAAGAGTGGGGTGGCTCAGAGTAGATGACAGAGTACAGCAACTTGCAATGGGCCTGGTGTACAAGATACACTACACCACTATGATACCCAAGTACCTGTCAAAATACTTTATAAACATTAAAGGTATATTCAGTGATTGTATTTCATTCAAATAAAAATATAATTGGTACATTTTCCATTCATTATCCTCACTAGAATGAGTGCTGACCATTTAAGGACTTCCACCATGGCCCGTGTTGCGAGCATAGCTAGATTCAGTTTTCAGAGGTGGCCAGCCAGTCCTCGACCAATCAGGGTAGAGTATGGCCATAGTTATGTTATGATGTTTAGTTATGATGGTCAAAATAAATGTTTTGAGAACCACAGTCGCTCTGAATTAAGAACGTCTGCTAAATGCCTAGATTGTAAACTACTGAACTCATAAAATGCCACAGGCTCATAGTAAATCAGTATCATACATATCCTGAAGCTGGAGACGTAGGCCTACCGATATTCAGTGATATTCAAAACGAGGGTTATAATGGTGTAAAAAATCTATAAAAAACTAAACATTTCCACGCTGTAAGGCCAGTAAGGGAGAAGATGACCCCCGGCCACTTTCATTATCACTGAATACACCTTTAAGGTGGTTGGCATTTTGAATTCATTTTCTGGTAACTTTTATAAGCCCTTCAATATTTGAATGCCCATTTCATGCTATAGTCAAATAATCCGATTAAACATCATATGCATTTGATTAATTCTTTACTTTTAAATGTATTTCTTTCCATGTTATATTGAAGGACATAGATAAAAGAACAATATGGAAAGTTATTTTGAATGGTATTGCAATAGATTTGTAAATATTATGGTAAAAGGCAACTTCTTTAATGGCGTTTTTGTCCATTTTGAGTATACAAGAAATTACACAATTCAAAACACACATCACACCAAAATGGATAAATAGCAGGTCAAAGAATAACAGCAAGACTAAGAATAAGAACATTTACAACATTGAAAATGTGTCATGCTAAATAGACAATATGACAATACAATTGAATATAACATGACAACACTCAATGCTTATGGCAAACTGTACCGTCCTGGGTATTATCTAATAATGGAAATATGTGTAATCAGTAAACAAGAAGCACTCTGGTATGGTCAAATAATTTGAAAATAATAATAATAATACAATCATGTAATAACAGTAAAATGCTTGTAATAACATACGATTTTGGTGAACTTTTGAGGCACTACTTAAGGTCTATTTCTTAATTTGTCAAATTAGTTTTTGTACCAAGCTGCACGGGCACATCCATATGCTCCACTACAGTAAATCCCTCTTTTACGACAAACACGATGCCCTGTACTGGTTTCCACTAGCCTTGCATCCACAAACTGTAGGTTCCAAGCATCTGGCCTAAAGAGGTCTCTTTTTTCCTATAGTGAACTGGCAGTGAGAACATTAAATGCTAACAGACCTTGGCTTATAATATCTCACTTGACATTTTGATATCTTGAACTTTTTCATGTATCCACATTTCTTGTTTCAGTTGGTATGCAAACATAAGAATTAACACCAGCACATCTGTGTCTCTGCAGAGAATGATACGCCTCTGATAGCGAGTAACAGTTATCACTTTTATGCCCATATATGAAGATCCCTGATGTCATCGATATATATCACTGGCCAGATGGCAAAGGCATGGCCCATGTGTGGCTGGTTCAGATAGGGATCTCCATGTATGGGCTAATAAAGGATATACTAAAATAAAACCATATTAGTTCATTCCCAGAAACAAAATCCCTTGTATGCCCATATATGGAGATTTCTGATCATCAATCCCAGGCCCTAACTAGCCAAGAGCCTGCTTTACTCTGATTTACACCCTACCTTCCCCGAGAACGTTAATATTAAGTCCATTTATGTATACTAGAAGCTGTAAGCGTCTAGTCGGCGACCTGGCCAACTCGGGAAAGATGTAAATAGGGAATGAATGCGCCGCCCTTTAATGCAAACCCTATTATACCTGTTGTCATAGGACCCGTTTTGACCATCTGTTTGCCTGTATCCATTTATGCCCATATTTGGAGATATCTGTATCTGTCTGTCTGCGGCGTCCATTTTATGTCCATATATGGAGATCACTGCAGATATAGTTCTGGGTCCATTTTATGCCCATATATGCCCAATTGCCCATATATGGAGATATCTGTCTATTTGCGTCCATTTTATGCCCATATATGGAGATCTCTGTATCTGTCTGTCTGTGTCCCTTTATGCCCGTATATGGAGATCTTTGTGATTCTGCGTCCATTTTATGCCCATATATGCCATATATGGAGATATCGCTTTTTGTTTGTTTCTTCTTTAAGCAGAGAGATCTCAGTCTGTGTCCCTTTTATGCCCATATATCTCTGTATCTGCCCATATGCCCATATATGGAGATCTCAGTCTGTGTCCCTTTTATGCCCATATATCTGTCTGTGTCCCTTTTATGCCCATATACGGAGATATCTGTTGGGTCGAGGCTAGGCCCCTGTATCTGCCCATATGCCCATATATGGAGATCTCTGTATCAGTCTGTGTCCCTTTTATGCCTATATACGGAGATATCTGTCTATATATGCCCATATATGGAGATCTCTGTATCTGCCCATATGCCCATATATGGAGTTCTCAGTATACGGAGATATCTGTCGGGTCTAGGCCCCTGTATCTGCCCATATGCCCATATATGGAGATCTCTGTATCAGTCTGTGTCCCTTTTATGCCTATATACGGAGATATCTGTCTATATATGCCCATATACTGTATGGCATTTTATGCCCATATATGCCCAATTGCCCATATATGGAGATATCTGTCTATTTGCGTCCATTTTATGCCCATATATGGAGATCTCTGTATCTGTCTGTCTGTGTCCCTTTATGCCCGTATATGGAGATCTTTGTGATTCTGCGTCCATTTTATGCCCATATATGCCATATATGGAGATATCGCTTTTTGTTTGTTTCTTCTTTAAGCAGAGAGATCTCAGTCTGTGTCCCTTTTATGCCCATATATCTCTGTATCTGCCCATATGCCCATATATGGAGATCTCAGTCTGTGTCCCTTTTATGCCCATATATCTGTCTGTGTCCCTTTTATGCCCATATACGGAGATATCTGTTGGGTCGAGGCTAGGCCCCTGTATCTGCCCATATGCCCATATATGGAGATCTCTGTATCAGTCTGTGTCCCTTTTATGCCTATATACGGAGATATCTGTCTATATATGCCCATATATGGAGATCTCTGTATCTGCCCATATGCCCATATATGGAGTTCTCAGTATACGGAGATATCTGTCGGGTCTAGGCCCCTGTATCTGCCCATATGCCCATATATGGAGATCTCTGTATCAGTCTGTGTCCCTTTTATGCCTATATACGGAGATATCTGTCTATATATGCCCATATACTGTATGGACATCTCTGTATATCTTGAACTTTTTCATGTATCCACATTTCTTGTTTCAGTTGGTATGCAAACATAAGAATTAACACCAGCACATCTGTGTCTCTGCAGAGAATGATACGCCTCTGATAGCGAGTAACAGTTATCACTTTTATGCCCATATATGAAGATCCCTGATGTCATCGATATATATCACTGGCCAGATGGCAAAGGCATGGCCCATGTGTGGCTGGTTCAGATAGGGATCTCCATGTATGGGCTAATAAAGGATATACTAAAATAAAACCATATTAGTTCATTCCCAGAAACAAAATCCCTTGTATGCCCATATATGGAGATTTCTGATCATCAATCCCAGGCCCTAACTAGCCAAGAGCCTGCTTTACTCTGATTTACACCCTACCTTCCCCGAGAACGTTAATATTAAGTCCATTTATGTATACTAGAAGCTGGGCCGCCCTTCAGCGTCTAGTCGGCGACCTGGCCAACTCGGGAAAGATGTAAATAGGGAATGAATGCGCCGCCCTTTAATGCAAACCCTATTATACCTGTTGTCATAGGACCCGTTTTGACCATCTGTTTGCCTGTATCCATTTATGCCCATATTTGGAGATATCTGTATCTGTCTGTCTGCGGCGTCCATTTTATGTCCATATATAGCGGGGCAGGTAAATGCATTTTTGCACTAAAATACTTCACAAGTGGAAAGAAACCTAAAACTTTTCACAAGTACTCCTTAGGGGTTGTTCCTATGATAAAACACGTTAGACACTGAAAAATCAAAATGGCTGCCATGTTTCCAAGATGGCTGCCTCTGAACAGTACGCCAGCCAGTTAATGTCCGATTTTCATAATATTAGAGTTGTTTTGTAGGTTTTAAAACATTGTGAGTTCATTTATTACTCTTTTAAAGCAGCCAGAATAACTTTTCTGACTTTTGGTTGGGGTCTTTCCTCACCTGGGACCCCCCAAACAGACCCCTGAGCTTATCTGAGTAGTCGCTTTGCTCCTGCTCCAGAGCAATGTTAAATTAGATCATAACTGAAGCATTAAAGTTGTTGTAACTGGGCTCTGAAAGCAAAAATGAGTAGTAGCAAATACCCAGGGGTCTTCCACAGGGGTCCCGGACCCCTAGGGGGTCCTCAGAGTTACTACAGGAGGCCTGCCGAATCTTGATGGGGAAGTTCCTTTTTTTTATATGTATATATATTTTTACATTTGAAACTGTTTTTATTAGTATTCTCAGTATTATTTATAACATGTGTGTGTTAGACAGACAGGTTCACAGGTATTGCAAGAATTAAGGTATTGCAACTTCTCACTTTGGGCGCACAGTCTAACATGTCCATTTATTGCATTGCACTAACACTGACAACACAACACACACACCTCTTTGTTATCGTCACCCCAAAACCCGCACCCTATCCTCTTAAAGAGCTCACGGTCAATTGTACCCAAAGAAATTCACTACTATACATGTCCTCCCTAATAATGTTGACAGTTTCCACTATATCATTTGCAGGGAGGAGAGTGCAAGGCAGGTTATTGTTTGAGCAGCTGCACCGTCCCTTGTAACCTGCTTTGCAAACACATTTGATGAGCTTTGCCTTTGCAGCAGGGATGGCAAGAAACCTGACTGGAACATACCCTCCACTCTCTGAATTCCATCTATTTTTTTCAATTGATGGAAGCTCAGGGCAATTTGTCAGGTATGACGAAGTAGGCATCATAATACGATACCTTCATCAAGGGACATGATTTTGAGGAAGTGCAAACACATGAAGAGGCTGATACCCCGATTCCTTATCAAGTCCTTGCCTCCGGTACAAAAAAAGGAAATTGATATATTCGAGTGAGTTCAAGTTGATGTTACAAATGTCAAGGGTTCCTTTGCGTTTTTCAGGTGTTGACTGGGGAAGAACATTTGTTGGAATCACCAAAAAGACATGGGTCAATGCCTACTTGATGATGATGATGATGATGATGATGACCAAGCCACTAACCGCTTCAAGGACCTTGGCAAGGTCATTGGCCATTCCTCCTGAGCTTATAAATTGTGAGCTTCCATCAACATTGCAGTCCGAACATTTTGCATGCCATGTTTACAGTTCAAAAGGTCCAACAACCCTGGGATTACTCAGATGGGAACTATTTCTGTCAAATAACTTGGAGGGTGAGATGCTACCTCCAACTCGTGCTGCACTGCTACCACATTACCTCCGTGCCAACTCCGTCACAATGCAGGATAAATCATACCTGACAAATTTCCCTGTGCTTCCACCAATCGAAGAAAATAGATGGAATTCAGAGAGTGGAGGGTATATTCCAGGTTTCAGTTTTCTTGCTCTCCCTGCTCCAAAGGCAGTACTTGAGCCCATCAAATGTGTCTGCAAAGCAGGTTGTAAGGGACGGTGCAGCTGCTCAAATAACCTGCCTTTCACTCTATGCTATGGTGGAGACTGTGTCAACACTATTAGGTTGGACATTGAAGATGATGATGATGATGAAGACGAATATATCCTGCATGTCTGAAATTACTGTAGTGTAGTGAATCTCTTTGGGCGTAATTAACCATGGGCTCTATAAGAGGATAAGGTGAGGGTTTTGGGGTGACAATAACAAAGAGGTGTGTGTGTGTGTGTGTGTGTGTGTGTGTGTGTGTGTGTGTGTGTGTGTGTGTGTGTGTGTGTGTGTGTGTGTGTGTGTGTGTGTGTGTGTGTGTGTGTGTGTGTACAAACATTCCCGTGTCATTCCATCCATGTTTCATCTCTGTGATAACTTGGAAATGTTTGCATCTTTGACAGCTAATACACCAGATGTTGTTGTGGTTGATGAAGAGTCCAGGGAAGTGTCTGTATTGGAGATGGCCTGCACCTTTGACCCTAGCCTAGAGGAAGCTTTCATGACCAAGGTCATTAAATACCAACCTCTCCTAAATACGATCTCAGAGCTGGGGTACAGGTGCAGACTATTTGTTTTCATATTTGGCAGCCTAGGACATACCCACAGGCTGGTTGTTAGAGGGTTTCAACAACTTGGAGTGCCTAAAAAAGAGGCAAAAAGGCTGGCAAAGTATTGTTCCGTCTCCGCTATAATCGGCAGCCGCCACATATGGCGGAGACGCTGTTACTTATACCCGTAGAGTACCAAGTGCCTTGCTATTGTATCATGAAGACATAATGCCATGATTTTGTAAATGTTACTCTACTGCACCTATACTATTTGTGTCCTTGTATGCATCTCCTTTGTGTGGACATAAATAAATGGTTAAAATGTGTGTGTGTGTGTGTGTGTGTGTGTGTGTGTGTGTGTGTGTGTGTGTGTGTGTGTGTGTGTGTGTGTGTGTGTGTGTGTGTTGTCAGTGTGAGTGCAGTGCAATAAATGGAAATGTTGTTCTGCACCCAAAGTGAAAAGTTGCAATACCTTCATTATTGCAATCCCTGCAGTAACAGCTGTCAACCATAACTGTTTTAACACAAAAAACATTATAAATAATACTGAGAATACTAATAAACCATCAAAGTACAATACATAAAACCAGGATACATAAAAACATTCAAAGTTTCAAATGTAAAAAAAAAAAGAAAAAAAAAGATCTCATCGAGATTTGGCAGGCCCCCTGTAATAGCTCTGAGGACCCCCCCAGGGGTCCCGGACCCCCCGTGGAAGACCTCTGTTATTTGCTACTAGTCATTTTTTATTTCAGAGCATATTTCAGATCTAATTTAACATTGTTCTGGTGCAGGAGCAGAGCGATTACTGAAATAGGCTCAGGGGTCTGTTTGGGGGGTCCCAGGTGAGGAAAGACCCCAACCAAAAGTCAGAAAGGTTATTCTGGCTGCTTTAAAAGTGTAATAAATGAACTCAGGATGTTTTAAAACCTACAAAACAACTCTAATATTATGAAAATTCGATATTAACTGGCTGGCGTACTGTAAAACATATCCGAAAAGGCGGCCATCTTTAAAACTGGCGGACATTTTGAAAATTAAGTGTCTAATGTGATTTTTCTAAAGAATGACCCAAGAGGTACACTCTGTAAAATTGTGGTGCTTCTTTCCAGAACTGAAGTATTGTTCTCCTTAACAGCCCCGCTAATATGGAGATCACTGCAGATATAGTTCTGGGTCCATTTTATGCCCATATATGCCCAATTGCCCATATATGGAGATATCTGTCTATTTGCGTCCATTTTATGCCCATATATGGAGATCTCTGTATCTGTCTGTCTGTCTCCCTTTATGCCCGTATATGGAGATCTTTGTGATTCTGCGTCCATTTTATGCCCATATATGCCATATATGGAGATATCGCTTTTTGTTTGTTTCTTCTTTAAGCAGAGAGATCTCAGTCTGTGTCCCTTTTATGCCCATATATCTCTGTATCTGCCCATATGCCCATATATGGAGATCTCAGTCTGTGTCCCTTTTATGCCCATATATCTGTCTGTGTCCCTTTTATGCCCATATACAGAGATATCTGTTGGGTCGAGGCTAGGCCCCTGTATCTGCCCATATGCCCATATATGGAGATCTCTGTATCAGTCTGTGTCCCTTTTATGCCTATATACGGAGATATCTGTCTATATATGCCCATATATGGAGATCTCTGTATCTGCCCATATGCCCATATATGGAGTTCTCAGTATACGGAGATATCTGTCGGGTCTAGGCCCCTGTATCTGCCCATATGCCCATATATGGAGATCTCTGTATCAGTCTGTGTCCCTTTTATGCCTATATACGGAGATATCTGTCTATATATGCCCATATACTGTATGGCATTTTATGCCCATATATGCCCAATTGCCCATATATGGAGATATCTGTCTATTTGCGTCCATTTTATGCCCATATATGGAGATCTCTGTATCTGTCTGTCTGTGTCCCTTTATGCCCGTATATGGAGATCTTTGTGATTCTGCGTCCATTTTATGCCCATATATGCCATATATGGAGATATCGCTTTTTGTTTGTTTCTTCTTTAAGCAGAGAGATCTCAGTCTGTGTCCCTTTTATGCCCATATATCTCTGTATCTGCCCATATGCCCATATATGGAGATCTCAGTCTGTGTCCCTTTTATGCCCATATATCTGTCTGTGTCCCTTTTATGACCATATACGGAGATATCTGTTGGGTCGAGGCTAGGCCCCTGTATCTGCCCATATGCCCATATATGGAGATCTCTGTATCAGTCTGTGTCCCTTTTATGCCTATATACGGAGATATCTGTCTATATATGCCCATATATGGAGATCTCTGTATCTGCCCATATGCCCATATATGGAGTTCTCAGTATACAGAGATATCTGTCGGGTCTAGGCCCCTGTAGCTGCCCATATGCCCATATATGGAGATCTCTGTATCAGTCTGTGTCCCTTTTATGCCTATATACGGAGATATCTGTCTATATATGCCCATATACTGTATGGACATCTCTGTATCTGCCCATATGCCAATATATGGAGTTCTCAGTCTTATGCCCATATACGGAGATATCTGTCGGGTCGAGGCAAGATGCCCATATATGGAGTTCTCAATATACGGAGATATCTGTCGGGTCTAGGCCCCTGTATCTGCCCATATGCCCATATATGGAGATCTCTGTATCAGTCTGTGTCCCTTTTATGCCTATATACGGAGATATCTGTCTATATATGCCCATATACTGTATGGAGATCTCTGTATCTGCCCATATGCCCATATATGGAGTTCTCAGTCTTATGCCCATATACGGAGATATCTGTCGGGTCGAGGCAAGGCCCGGCACTGCAGTGATGTCACAATGAGTCAGCGCTTGCGCCCGGCACTGCAGTGATGTCACAATGACCGATTTTGCGCCGATTTCCTCCGGAACAGCCTGATGTCAACAATCAGCCCCGCATAAGGAGATTCCGAACGTTTCGGGCCGGTTAGGGAAAACCGTGCGTCGGGTCGGGTCGAGGCCCGGCACTGCACTCCGTGCCGCGGCGGGGAGCGCGCGTGCCGAATCTGAAGCCGGTGGGACGAACGGTTCTCGAGATACGCGGATTACAAACACACACGCAGAGACTTCTCGCATTTATAGATAGATGGATATACATATTAATAAAGGATAAAATAAATAAAATGTCCATAATACACTATGGGCATTCCCAGATGATGTCCTGTTAGGGTCCCCCTCATGCCTTATGATCCCCAGTCATCAAACCCAGGCCCTAACTTGCCAAGGCCCTGCTTGGCTTTACTAATTAACATACATTTTATGCCCATATATGGAGATCCCTGTCCCAATGTCATCAATATTAAGGACATCTGGGAATGCCCATATTTGATAATGCCCATATATGGGCATGTTTTGACATAACATTGTTGACTATCGTGCAGGGGTCTCCATATATGGGTAAATGGTCCGATATACATCACTGGCCAGATGGCCAAGAATTGGTGCGACCTCGCATGTCGCGCTGAGGCGTCTTACTAGTATTAATCTTTACTCTTGCCAGCATCAACTAATATGAGCTTTGCTACCTGCATTTTCATTGCATTACCACATTAGTAGTACATTTACATAATGCAACTTACTCAACATTATTGCAGCAAATTTAAAATAACTTGTCATTACTGATTTGTGAGATTACAACCAGGCTAGAATACATGACAAGGGTTTAAACATTAATACTTAATGTGTGCTTTTACCCAGAGGTGTTATCTTAGGTCAAGTCAATATCAGATTTGGCTCCTTGACAACCAGGTGTGACTGCACACACAGGATCAGCCATATCCTCCATCCCACCCCTCCAAAAAATATTCATCATCACTTTAGCCACCATCAACTAATATCAGCTTTGCTACCTGTACATTACCACATTAGCAGTACAATTACATTAGCAAATCAGCTCAACATTATAGCAGCAAAATCCGATTTTACCACTTTTAAGTATACAGTGATAAAATGACCTAAAAATCATTTTCAGAGATGCCAACCAGGTTAGAACCCATCACAAGGGGTTAAAGATTAGTTCTGAATACGTTGGCAACTTCTACCTGTATTTTATACATTACACCATACAATTACATTTGCAAATCTGCTCAACATTATAGGAGCAAAATCCGATTTTACCACTTTTAACACCTTGACGTCCGAAATAGAATGGTGGTTGGTAGATTAGCCGTGACATTTCTATTATTGTATTGTGATCTGAGACATAATATTATGTTTATAAACATGACCCCGCAGCCCCTCCATCTTGAACAGCGCCGCTGTTTTTTCTTTTTTTTTTTTCCCCAGGCCAGTAACTCACCATGATTTTCTCGATTTCCGTTGGGATAGAATGGGGGTTTTGGCCGATCGTCGATGTCCCTGTGCGTTTCGCGTGCGCGATCCTTTCACGTAAATGTCCCCGCAAATAGTCCATGTGTGACTGAAGAACAGAACTGAAAAGTTTCGCTAGCATAGCCCCAAGCATGGCTGCTGTAGGAGCTCGAGTGTGCAGACAGCAAACGGATGGCTGGGAGTAGCCTTGGAGAAGGAGAGGCGCTGACGTCACCTCTGCTTCATGCACGGTCTGCATGAGCTATCATTGCACGAGTGGTGACTAGGGAAGGTTAGACGATCGCCGATTTTCGGATCAAAAGCTTTTATTCCGGTTTTAAAGACAAAGTCCGGGAATGTACGACGTGGCTGAGAGTCCCTGGGGGGATGTGCGATATAGTACGGTTTTAACATTAAGGGGCTCCCCGTGGCTTAGAAGGTGTTAAGTATACAGTGATAAAATGACCTAAAAATCTTTTTCAGAGATGCCAACCAGGCTAGATCACATCACAAGGGGTTAAAGATTAGTTCTGAATAGGTTGGCAACTTCTACCTGTATTTTATACATTACACCATACAATTACATTTGCAAATCTGCTCAACATTATAGGAGCAAAATCCGATTTTACCACTTTTAAGTATACAGTGATAAAATTACCTAAAAATCTTTTTCAGAGATGCCAACCAGGCTAGATCACATCACAAGGGGTTAAAGATTAGTTCTGAATAGGTTTGCAACTTCTACCTGTATTTTATACATTACACCATTAGCAGTACAATTACATTTGCAAATCTGCTCAACATTATAGGAGCAAAATCCGATTTTACCACTTTTAAGTATACAGTGATAAAATGACCTAAAAATAATTTTCAGAGATGCCAACCAGGTTAGAACCCATCACAAGGGGTTAAAGATTAGTTCTGAATAGGTTGGCAACTTCTACCCCGAGATAGCCGCATATGTCTGAATATCAGTTGCGGCCCCCCGACTAAAATGCAGAAATGGACTGGGAGACCACCGAGACATCTTGAGTTCAGGTCCCAGAATCTCCGGTGCCCATCTCAAGATCTGTCAGCACTTCAGTCTGCAATTGACCCTCTAGCAGATGACGATTCAAATGGCTATAACCGTTATATTGAGGTGCTAGCCTTTGTCACCGAAACACTCAAATATGACATTGACATGGATTAAAGTTATCAGGCGCCAAAACTGATTTCTTGTTTCACAGAGAAAATGTCTACCAAATTCATGCAGTCTTAACATAATTCAGAACGATGCATTGTAAGTTTCAATTCAGTTGTCCAATGTGTGGCCCTTCATTCACTTTATTGAAGTCAGTATGGCCCTCTGGAAATAAATGATGCCCACCCTTGCATTAGAGTATGGTCTCAGTTATTTCATATAAAATCAAAGTTTAAAGTCAATCAATCAAAGGCTATATTTACATATTGTGTTTAGGAATGGGCGCTGATTGTGTGGGGGGCTACTTTCACACTCGTATACAAATCACACATTAGGACTTGGGTAAACATTTGCAGTCCTTATGGGTTGTTCCCTTGACACATCACTGTGACATCACAGGTGACATGTATGGGCATAAAAGATATTAAGGTCAATTTAAACACCCTAATTTATACCTCCTAATGGAACCCACAGAGTCCCTGGAATACACTTTGAGAACGTCCCAGAATATAACATAGTATTAGGTCAGATTTGGTTGTGGAGGGCTCTTTAGCCTTTGTAAAGTGTCTTGAGATAACTTGTTATGATTTGACACTTTAATAAAATTGAATTGAATTGATGGCTTCTGGCAACTACCCACATAGCAGAGGGGTCTGGGCCAAACGTGGCTGCAATCCGGCATGTCTGGCCTACCTCTGGCTTCGGCAAGTGGTATGTAGGTAGGCTGAGCAGCTGGAAATGTTTGTGAGCTTGTAGATGGGCTGTTTTCACTAGTATGGCTGTGGGGCAAATGTTTTGCAGCACTGAACTAACACATGAACACACAGGAATTTATAGTCTCAGCAGCTCGTCAGCCAACTCAACTCAGCTGGTCCCGTACAGGTGACGGCACTCAAGGCAATCAGCCGAGCAAGGGAAGGGAGGGGCAGATGAGCAGTCAGAGGCAAACACAGGCACACTGAGGAAAAGAGGGACCGACCGACAGACAGACCGACAGACCGACAAAGCCTTATGTAGGCCGACCCCCTGGGTCTGGCAAAAACAAAGGAAGAAAAGTAAAGTGTGAATAAATTAGATGAATAAGGAAGGAGAAACGAACTATTGCTCAGCATAAGTAATATTGAAACTGTCTCACTCTCTGTCTCTCCTTTGCCCTGTTTATTCAGGTGAACGCTGCAGAGCAGTTTTACAAATCTTATCTGTATACACTAGCCACACCCCTGGGGCGTGTAACACACACACACACACACACACACACACACACACACACACACACACACACACACACACACACACACACACACACACACACACACACGCACACACGCACACACAGAGTAGACCAATGAGGTGTTAGAATGTAATTACCATGTGAATACAGGCAGCCCCTACTGTCCTGTCTAACCAATCACTGTGCTTCCCACCTTTTTTTGAAATCTAAACTGGTCTTTAACTGTTTCATTTGGAGCAGGGAGTTAGAGAAGACACATCTACTATTGTGGCTCAAGCTATTTAGTTTACCACACGGATGGAACTTAAATTCAATAATGGTAAGTGGCCTCTTTATCTACTCTATATTCCAAAATCTTCTCAAACTAGCCTAGGAGCAATTTAACTTTTGGTTTGTTGTTTCTGTGAACTTAACTGAGGACATTATACTGTACATGTTTGTTACCTATAATCGAGAGCCTATTGTATTTTCTGATATCACATATTAACTAATTATTTCAAACCATGGATTTAGGCAGGCCAAGACTGTTATATATTCCATGTTTTAGATCAGGGGTCTTCAACAGGGGGTCCGGGACCCCTATAGGGTCAGAGTTACTCCAAGTCTTTGTGTGATAGAAACATTTTTCTCATTTGTTTTATATAAACCATCTGAACCCTAGCATCCATATTCCAAGAACTTTAGCCAAATAGCAGATCTACAAGCTCACAACGCCTCGCGCTGCAAGGCATTGTGAGCTTGTAGATCAGCTATTTTCGGCAAAGAGGTTTGTTTTGTGTAGAGGGGAAAAAGAGCAGACTAAGTATACAAATAATGTGTGCTCATTGCTCAACATAAGAAATATTTGTGATTTTGTTGGGATATTGAGCTTGACTAACTAGTGGAAGGGACAGATTTGATTAAGATACCACTGTTTGCAGTTAAATGTTTATTCTACATCTCAACATTCAAAACAAGTTTGCCAACAGTAGTTGACACCTTTGAGTGCTGTAACTTAAAGCTCAGAGAACAAAGACCACCACATTTTCTAAGAAAATGGGCTTGTATTTGTTAATGAGAGGGGGAGGTGGAGCCAGTCTAAGTGCCTACTTTACATTTATATCTTGTGGCTTTTCTTTTCTTTGACTTTTACCATAAATTCAGGAATTGCCATGTTGGAGATATCGCTTCACTGGATGACTACTAGACAACCTTTTTGGACATCAGGGTTCATTGAGGACGAGGACCTGGGCCTTTATGATGTTGTATAGGTAAATTTGAATTGCTCAGTGTAAACTTTTCCAATCTTTCTTACATGTTGTAATATAGTAAAACATTTAATGGATAACAGTAGAAGGCCAAACACAGCATATATGTATAGCTATGGACACAGGACACAATAAATCTTCAAAATATTTTAACTGATGTATGTCACTCAGGTTTCATAATGCTATCATCATAACAGTTTGCTTCTTGTCATTTATTTCAGGGCGACTAAAGAACAATGCTGCCCCACATGGATGCAGAAAGACGTGGAGTTAGAGGTCAGATAACTTCCTCAACTGGATGATCTGGAGAAGCGCTAGCACTGTGGTCGCTGGAAGTGGCGTCTCAAGTCCCAGCGCCCCTTTACCACACAGGCCCAGGAATGGTTCCCTACAACACCAGCCGGCACCACCATGGCTTCCTGGGCGAAGGCAAGATGGACAGACCAGTGGAAGGCAGCAGAACCATCCAGGATCCCACAGATTTTCCTGGCCAGCACCTCCCCCGTAAGGAGTGGACAACCTAAATTGACGTTTCAGTGCAGCAATGCACAGGTGGGTCTCAAAGACAGTGCCCAATGCGAATGTGAGGATCCATCTCAGACTGTGGAGCATGTGATGACCAGCTGCCCTATATATCGGCCACCGAATGGTGATCTTTGCTTAATTGACCTATAGAAATGACACACTGGATTGGCTTGCTGCAACAGAGCTGAATGTCTAAGGACATATTTTTTTTGCTGTTTGTATTTATTGGGGTGCCTTTGCCCCCTCTTTGGTTGGTAATTGGTTTATGTTTTGTAATTTGCTGTGTGTTTTTTATAATTTGCTGTTTTAAAATTTGCTGTGTTAATTTATTTATTTTTGCAATTAGTGTTTTTAATGGAGTGCCGCTATACTATACTCCCAGCACTAGGTATTGCGTAGCCCATCAACTCTGTTCTATTTTTATCGAAATGTCACTGCAAATATATTCAGTTTTATTGATCATGTAAGTGAGATTTGTAAATAAACCTTTTGTACTTTTGCTAAATAACTGTTTCTGCCTTTTATTAATTACTACCTTAACAAAAGTGTGTGGAGTTATGATGTGTATTCAGGTGGTTCATCAATGGTATTAGATTATCCAAACTATTTCGGAGGTGCAATGGTGTGGCTGGATATGGCATAATTAAGGTATAAAGCCCATATCTGGCTTGCCAGAGCTGGGTCAGAACAGTGTCCACAGCTCCGGCAAGCCATACCGGGGCCATTTCTGGGCCGTCATTCCTTGCGGTATGTGAGCCGACTGTAAGTAGATTATGTGGGCCATAACTGGTCCAGACCAGTTTTGCCGGAACTGGGCCACTTCTGGGCCGGGCCTGGGTCAAATGGTGCGTCCACAGCTGACCCGGAGCCGGCCAGCTCCGGCAAGCCATGATGGGGCCATCTCTGGGCCGTCATTCCTTGCGGTATGTGAGCCGACTGTAAGTAGATTATGTGGGCCATAACTGGCCCAGAAGATTTCTTCCGGAACTGGGCCACCTCTGAGCCAGAACTGAGCCAAATCTATTTTTCCGGAACTGGGCCACTTCTGGGCCGGGCCTGGGTCAGAATGGTGCGTCCACAGCTGGCTCGGAGCCGGCCCATGAGTTGGCCAGCTCCGGCAAGCCATGATGGGGCCATCTCTGGGCCGTCATTCCTTGCGGTATGTGGGCCAACTGTAAGTGGTTTATGTGGGCCATAACTGGCCCAGACCTATTTTGCTATGTGGGTAAGGACTGACCAAATCATGCTGTGCCAACCTTGGGAGCGTCACTCTGGTTGACTGCTCCTCGTCCTCTATAGCATACCATAGAATGGATGAGGAGATAATCAGGACAGCCAGCTAAAATATGTGATGGTGCCAGTACATATTGTATGACTTTTTCATTCAATTTAGGTTGCTCTCAGATGAAACCTCAGTTTGCTGTCTTCAGTCATCTAGGTTCTCCATGCATCCTTCATCAGAATGTCTACATTATTGATATGTGGAATCCCACAGTACCAATACCTTAGCTAGGAGATCAATTAGCAAATATTTATTATCACAGCTACCTCCCGATAGATAATAGAGTAACTTGTCTTTACTTGAGTACATTTTAAAGTTGGTTGTTGCAAATATTCAGACCATGTTCTTTAGCACGTCTCTTTCATTGTAAGATAAGTAATAGCATGGTCATAGGAATGATAGCTGTGCTTGTACCTCCAATCATCCATTCGAAAAAAGTAACCGATTCTGAACAACAGCAGGTGGGAATTTGTTAGGCATTAATTACCCTAAGACCACCTAGGTCCTGCTGGACTTTTAATGGCCAATAAATGTTTAATTACACAAATGACAATAAACACAAATCACTCAATGCTGACAGCTGGTCAGCAGTTGGTTTAATAATGTACACATACTTAGGCCTACACAACATTTTGGACAAGTAAGATACAGACTTGTCATAATACATTGTTGCAGCAGACACGGTACAGTACACAACTATAAACACTATAGCTTTTGTTGTCATTTGGAGTAAACGGTGTAAATATAAATAAATTATATTCATATCACAGTTTTTCTTTTTTTTTTCCAGTGGTAGAACGTGTTTATTCTCTACTGTTCATTTTAATTTACTGCAGTATATTTTAAAACCAAAAATACATTAATAACCACTACAGCCATACTTGTATTTGAAGTCCATCTATGACTTAAGAAAACAAAAATAAAGCACTCAGAGCAGAACACATTGACTGAACTTTTATTTTTTACAAAATTCGAAGTACGGTGCTTCAAGTGGCAATTATGGTAATTGTTTGTCTTCTGCATGTTTAAGTAATCTCACATTTCTCAATACTACAATAGTTGAAAAACAAGGTGCTTTGTTGTAATAAAAGCCAACCGGTTTCGACCTTCATGCGGTCTTCATCAGGGCAGGTACAAGTGTCAACATCTGACACTAACCTGCCCTGATGAAGACCGTTTGAAGGTCAAACATGTTGGCTTTTATTGCATAAATAAAGCACCTTGTTTTTATTACCTCTCCTCATGACTTTCTGAGTGCTCTGATCACTCCTGGTTGCTCTTAATGCCATCCTTTTGACTTGAGCAAGACTTACTTTTTTTACATTTCGGCGTGTATTTTGTAGTCCACTTCCCCTTGTCTCAAACCTTTCAGAAGACATCACTGCTTGTAAAGGACTATACCAAAGCACAATGTGTTTGCCTGGCTTTAAAATATAGTTTCTCTCGTTCTCTGATCTGTTAAATTTCCCTTTTGGAAGTCCAATTCTTTGAACTTAAAGAGTTCAATAATATTTTTAGTTTTTTTGTCGCATTCCTAAGACAAAAATGTGATAACAATAAATTTACCCCCATTCGTTCCGGAATCAGGGGGGGTAAATTTACTCTAAAAATATTATTGAATATTATATTATTGCTCTCCATGGCATGAGTAATCAATAGAAAAAAAGTCATTTTGTGGGTGAACTACTCCTTTAATGTTCTGTATCCGTCTCTGCCCTGCTATGCCATTAGAACATTTGCTGCACTATACATGAGATGTTTATAAGAAAATAGGCATTTTTGAAGGCCATTGAATTTCAAAATTAACACAGACTGAGCCTCGGCACTCATGCCCTCGTAGAAGCCTCCGTCGTCCAGCCACTGGGACATGTGGCTGCAGCTGGCTTGGTAGTGGGCCTGTGGGGGGAGGGGGGGGGGGGGGGAGGGAGGGGGGTAATTTTTAGATTTTCTGTTACTTTTTACACACCATTATAATCAGGGTTCCCACACATTTTTACCAATTAATTTCCAAAACCTTTCCAGAATATTTAACCCAATTTCCAGGACTATATAACAATAATTCAGCTCAATAGGTCGCTTACTCCTATGCGCAATGCCCAAAGACAGGTAGTGTATGCCAGTGGTTCTCAACCTTTTCAGGCTGTGACCCCCAAAATAATCATGTTTTAACTGGGGACCCGGCACCCTGACGAGCACTAAGAGTTGAGGAATTTTGATAACACGGTTCTATTGTGAAAATAGCCGATCTACATGCTCACAACGCCTCGAGGCGTTGTGAGCATGTAGATCGGCTATTTTCACAATTTCTGCCTCTAATATTTGACAGTTTGTCCAATGTTTAATTTGTCATTTCAGAGGTATTAACAAAATCAATAACCAAAGACAATGCATAGCTATTTTTCCAGGACCTTCCAGGACCCTTGATAAATTCCAAACCGTTTCCAGTACTGGAAAAATATTAATACTAATTTCAAAATATTTCCAGGAATTTCATGACCGTGGGAACCCTGTATAAGGAATAGGGACTGGCAAAATGTGATATGATGTTTAACTGCAGTTTATCAGTTTCACACCAAGGAACATTGACTTGTTGGGATACTATAAACTTTCTCAAGACATTACCTTTAATTGCGTACACTTTTTCCAGGGATATAACTAGCTCTGCCTGTTCCACGTCTCTGGAACATAAAGGTGTCTCGGTGGTCGGTGGTCTCCCAGTCCATTTCTGCATTTTGCAGGTCCTACACATGAGATTTTGTGACACACACACACACACACACACACGCACACACATAGGCGATTTTAAGGGGTGTCCTAGGGTGCACGTGCACCCCCTGGCCGCCAGGCGGCCATTTTTTTTTTTTTTTTTTTTGTAATGTAACTTTATTTTATAATTATTAAATAAAACAGTGATCGTGATTTGTAAAATGTGCGCGAAAAGAGAGGTGGAGGGGCAAGTATTAGTAGTTCACTCGACACTGACAGTAATGCTAATGAACGTGAACCAGAGGAGGTGGACGGAGCTTGCAGCAGCAGTGATCCAGCCACCGACATCACTGTGGAAGGCTCGCCGTTGCCGGAGACCGAGGCCCCGGTTCCTCCACAGCAAGCAAGCCCCACTCCAGACTCAACTGTTGTTACCCCAGGCCCAGACCCAGAGGAGCCAAATGAAGCCAACTTTGTTCATGAAAGAGACCCTTGCCATGGCCCGGATAAAGCCAAGCAGTTTTTGGCTTTGGGTCCATATCAGCCAGAAGATGTAGAATGTCCATTAAAGGCCGCTGGCGAAAAACAACGCAAATTCAGAAAGGAGTGGTTTAAAGATTTTGCCTGGCTGGAGTATAGCGTGCGCCATGACCGGGCGTTCTGCTTTCCATGTCGGGCCTTTGGTTCTGAGAACGCCGAGCAAGCTTTCAGGAGGACTGAGGACAGGTACATAAAGACACATCTCTGTTTACACAATGCTGTTGTACTCCCTCCAAGTGCATAGTCTATTATGTTCCCTTAGGCTTTTTTCAACTGTTTCGTTATATTGAAGAGAATGTGCGCAAAAAAAAAAGAAATGGAGGACACGACACTGTTTGAAAAGAAACTTGCTTTTTTTCAAGAGAAGGGAATGCATAATTCTGATTCATTTGGTACATTAAAACACGTCTACACACTGTACCTCACCATACCAGTTACGAGTGCTTCAGCTGAGCGCAGTTTCTCTACTTTGAGACAACTAAAAACGTATTTACGGACAACCATGACTGATAAAAGAGTGTCAGATATAGGCATTTTACAGATTGAGAAAATACACGAAATTAAAGTGCAGAAAATAATTGAAAGGTTTGCAAGTGCCAAAACCCGGAGGCTGCAGTTCATTGTGTAATAAGGATGTGTCTACTATTTGTTTTTGTGAAATGCTTATTTGACACTGTAAATGACTGCTTGATTGCTTGATGAATGATGATTAACTTGATGTTTGGCTTTATATGTCCTGGCTGTGCTGCCTCTGTCTGCAAAATAAGTAAATAAATCCTATAGATAGACATATGGTGTCTAGAAAAAGAAGCACCTGTTTTACACTTTTTTTTGTTTATATTGTGTTACATTTGGGTACAAAATTAACTGCAGAAATCCGCTAAAACAACATTACAAAACCGCTAATATCCGCGCGCGTGCATGAGGTAATAGAGGTCGTGCACCCCCTGCTGGAAGAGGCTAGAATCGCCTATGCGCACACACATTAAGCTTAGACCCCTAATACCGGTAACAATTTCATAAATAACAGTAATATGTTAGCTTGATGGCAGCTGAGAAGTAGACAATATAAAACACAGCAATAGGGGTTAATAAAGTTACCTCAATATTTCCTTCTTCCACTGGGGTGTTGAGCTGTCCAATATGCCACAGTTGTTCTGGAGTGTGGTTTCCCTCTGTCCTGAAAAGGGTATGTTAACACCCTGTAAGATGACATGCTGGAATGGTAGTTCTGCCATAGAGCATAGGGATCACTCGACTGTAAAGACACTAGAGGTTCGCGGCCCTTCGGGCCGCTCACATCTAGAGTCCACGCCCGTTTCTTTTTTTTTTTTTTTATTAAAAATGTTTTTTAAAAAAAAATGTTTTTTTATTTTTTTTTTGAAAAAAAAAATATTTTTTGAAAAAAAAAAAAGTTTTTTGAATAAAAATAGTTTGGGCCTAATTGTGTTATTATTGTTACTATAATAGGCCTGCCAATGTTTTATTTTCATTATTTCCATGTTTTCATTTTAGCAACACACACACACACACACACACACACACACACACACACACACACACACACACACACACACACACACAGACACACACACACACACACACACAGACAGACAGACAGACAGACAGACAGACAGACAGACAGTATCTTGCTGTGAACTCTAGAGGTGAGATAAGATACAGGCTCTCGGCTCTCGGCTAGCTAGCTACAGGCTCTCGGCTAGCTAGCCCAGTAACAGTGGATTCTAGTTTGTTAATTCCAGAAGAAAAGCTTGGTTGCTGGTTGGCTATTTCTTCCCTATTCCTACTTATCTTGAGAGCAGAGGGACAGAGGAGGGGAGGTAGCAGAATGCAGGCTGTCGCTGCTGCGCGCCCGTTGTTGTATGGGCTGGTGTAGGGTTACAGATCCATGGGCTGGGCGGACGTTAAGATCCCCTGGACTGGGCGGACGTTATAGCCAATTGGAGTGCTGGATTTGGTCGTGTCTAGTGTCTACCAAACAAAAACCGCTGGCTGCAGTTTACAAATGTAATATAAGATGTAGCGCTGTGAACTTAACACCTGTAATACCTGTATAAAGGTGTGTTTTTGAGGTGTTAATCGTACCTGGAAGGCTGGAACAGCAGGACCAAGTGATGCGTGGCTGGGGATCGCAATTATTTTGTCATAATCGTCATAATCGTGAATGTTGAAAGATTTCAGAAATAGTGATGCGACACGTTGTGAGCTTGTAGATCTGCTATTTCCACTATCAATGTTATTTTTTAAGTAGTAAGTTGTCAAATATGTCAGTAATGTATTTGTATATTTAGGTTATGTGTCATATCTACCATATGCAACTTCAAAGCCTAAAAGCCAAACAGAAATGTAATTATCAACGACAAATACACAATTAAATCGTTAATCGCCAATCATTTGAGTGACAATTAATCGTCATGTAAAATGTCATATCATGACAGCCCTAATCAGAACCTCTGCAGTCATTGTAAAAACAAACATCACATTAGTGAAACGTAAAGGCATGATTAAGTCAAATGTAGTCGTACCCATCTCCACAGAGGCTGGCATACTCATCTATGTCCCCTCTCGGAAATGTTACACCACACAATGGACATGGAAACATTTCCTGAAAGGACAGGAATTTGGATTAATTTATTATTTCAAGGTAGCAAGGGAACACAATATCAGATCAAGTACAGAGCAACATTCAAGTTTACCAAGTATCCAGCAAAAATGTATTATGTGTGGCAGCTATTACCTCTGCATGTGCCTACTGTCTGCACTGCTGGGGCCCCATCCAGCATCTGAAGGTGCTGCTGGGATAGTCGTCCCCTCCCTCCATGTCGTCTTGCTGAAACATGGCTAAGGAGATATTGGGACATTTCAGCAATATCGTCTACATCATCCTGCAAAGAAAAATGTTTTGTTGAGGAGCTTCTGGATTCGAAAATTAATAATTTTTAAGGCCAATCCATTAATAAATACACAGCACAATGACTAGAACTACTCAGAATTTGAGTCATTTTGTCCCATATAGACATACAGTACAATAAATTGCCACAACATGCAATAACAACAACATACATCACTGTGCATCATGATTTGTGATGGAGTATGTGCCATGCTCCACAGACCACGTTAAACCCAGATTTTGATCTAACAAGGGACTTAAGTCATTCTCCTTCTATGTGGAATGCATATCCTATGAAGTGGAGACCTCCACTTGTATATTGTTGCCTAGTATATTTGTATGTATGATGATGATTTGAGTATCCTGTGGACCCTGACTTAAACAAGATGCTTGACTTATTCAGGTACTTGTTTTGGGTAGTCAATTGTATGGAACATGTACTGCACTATGCAAACAGAACCAAATGGAACCAAATGGACCCTTTAGTCTACACATTGACCAATACCAGCAATGACAGTATACAAATGAAACCAAATGGACGCTTTAGTCTACATCAGTGGTTCTCAACCAGTGCGTGTTCAAAGACGCAGTGCGAGTTCAAAGACGCAGTGCGTGTTTGAACACGCACTGCGTCTTTGAACTCGCACTGCGTCTTTGAACACGCACTGCGTGTTTCAAAGTGGCACTGCCACTTTGAAAAAAAGACAATAACACCAAATTACAAAAATGTTCCTCAAAAAGACAAAGTCAATAAAAAATAAAAAAAAGTCAATACATAAAAAAACAAAAATGTTCCTGGAAAAAACAAAACTAACACCAAAATACAAACTGGTTGCTCAAAAACAATACTATACTACTATGTCCCTAACGGGGCTCCGTACGGTGCCACGCTGCAATCATAGTCAATAACACTCCACAATCATAATCAGTGGACACCCTAGGTGCACACCCTAGGTGGGTGGAGTCTGTGTGGAGTTTGCATGTTCTCTCCGTGTCTCCTTGGGTATATGCCCTCACAAAAACATGCAGTAGTCCTGGTTTCTATACTACCTCCCCCTAGCCAGCCAGGTGCTCCCCAACCTCCCTGGCGCGGCAGGGGGAGAGCGAGGGAACCAGGACTACAGATTAGGTAGTTGGCACCGGGTGAGAAATATGGGTTGCAAAAACCGTGGGATAAAAATATAAAAGAAAAAAAATAATCAGTGGAAACCATTGATCCACAGCCTATATAGGGTCGGTCCACCATAAGACCTCCAGCTTATAAATGTGTTCAACTCTGAATGATTAAAGTTGGGGGCCATTGCATGAAAGTAGACAGACCCTGCATTCCTGTCAAGCCCTTTTCATTATCAGTACATGATCAGTAATACAGTATGTCATGTACAGTACATGACCTTTCTATTTCCATTGTTCCACGTATCTTACATCACAACTATGCAAGGTCTAAGACTTCCTCATCACGATAAAAGATTTCTCATCAAGATATCGCTGTAATGGAAAGAAACCATGATTATCAAAGCATCAAACCAAAAATAGTTTTGGATTGATAAGGTAGAACCTGATCTGACCTGACCCCAACTGTCCTCTGAAAAGCCAGCTATCTCTGCAATAACGATATGACACGCAGCCACTCACCTCTGCCCTCTGGGCCTGGCTCATGTAATGTGCGATGGAAACACTCTACTGAGTTGCAATCCCAAATATGGAATAGACTTCCACTGGGTGAAAAGAGAGATTATCTGACATATACTGGTAGAGTATATGACAGTTTATTTACAGGTATACTGGGCATAAACCGACATTATTGGGTATATACTTTTTGAGGGATATTCTGGCATATTCCTCTGTATTCAGTGATAATAGGTGATATACTGCCCCCAGCTAGACAAAGGCACACCAGGGGGTCTGGTTCATTCCTTTGACCTACAAATTGACTATTTGTTTAAAGAAAGGGGAGGAGGGCAAACAGCCCCCCTCCCAAAAAGACACATTTTAGTTTGCCTTGTATATCCCAAGTATTTGCCTTATCTCACATTTTTAATTAATTACACTGTTGTAAGAAGTAGAAACTTGCAATCTCATGTACTATAATGACATTCAATGATGACTAATTAGAAACAGTTGCATGATACAATACGTCTTTATTTTTGAACATCATAAGAGATACAGTATAGTATTGTACAGTATTGTATAGTACAGGAATGGCATGCAAATTGACTGGAACCTCATTTAGTCGAAGTCAGGGGTCTTCAACGTTCTTCGCGCCTATAAATGCCTTCGAAGCGTCCCTGTTGCGTTATTTAACCACTTGAGCCGTCAATACTTAATACATTTTACCTTATACTCTGTACTTAGTCTGTTCTTTTTCCCCTCTACAACAAACCTCTTTGCTGAAAATAACCGCGCTGCGAGGCGTTGTGAGCTTGTAGATCTGCTAGGTTTGGCTAAAGTTATCAGAATATGGACACTAGGGTTCAAATGGTTAATGTAAAGAAGGAGAAAACGTTCTATCCCGCAAAGAGTTGGAGGACCCTCTGTAGGCACTTCCTTTTCTGTCTTAACCAATCACTTTCCTTGTAAGTGTGAAAATGTGACCAATCAGGTGTCTTGCTACCACCTTTGAATTTTAACTGCCTGGCAGTCTGGCAGTCTGGTGCAGCTTGGTGAAGAAGATAGACAGAGAGGAGAGGTTGTAGGCCCTACTTAAATGAATGGATCATTTTAAAACTGTTTGGTAAATTGCAACAAATATAATTCTATAATTCTATGCAATAGCGTAATCTCTTCTTTGTTTTCTGCCAAATTAGAGGGACAACAAATGTTGATTAGATTATATTAGGTTATTGCTTGTTGTTCTCACATCATATTGTCTGTATTTATCAGTGGCAAATTCTTTCAAACTGTGGACTGGAGGCCTTTTTAACCACTTTTATTTAACCAGTTAAACATTGCATTGCATGCATTGTTTGACCAGGGCCAATTTTTTATTGTCCCCCTGCACCAAATCTCTTCAACAAAATAGCCAATCTACAAGCTCACAACATATAACAATTGTTGTAAGCCTCTGCTATTTTTGGCCAAATGTCAGCCCATAGTTTCACCAAATGTGTACCTTTATGACATACTGTATTATGTTTTATGCTGTTTGCAGGATGCCTTAAGATGAACGCCAACAAGCCAAAAAGAATGAGTGTAAGTTACTGTACAAGGAACTGTTTGTAAGACTGTTGTGTTCCTGTACTAACTCTAATTTAACAAATTGTTTAATTGCAGTTATTTTACAGTTGTGAGACACTGGCATGAGAGACAGAACTCACTTTAAGTTATTTTAGACAGTTAAGAGCCACTGACCCCTTTGTCACTGTAATGCTAAAGAGGTGGGGGTGGGGTGTCTTCTGGTCCAAATAAGCATAGCCAACTAACATTCTTCTTCTCATTAACAGTGTGTCTGTTCTCCACATAAACCATGTTGTTGGCCGACGTTGGTTTCACCAATGTATGCTGAAGTTTTAACAGGTAGGCCTAAGCCTAAACTCCTACAACATGTCAGTTAAACACACACACACACACACACACACACACACACACACACACACACACACACACACACACACACACACACACACACACACACAATATCATATATATTGAATTGTGTTGTTTTCTGTAGATTTACAATTAAATAAATCCTAATTGTATTTTCCTTGTATTTTAGGTCGGGTGATGTGGAACGTTTCACCTCCACCGGGAAGAGATGGCCAGACGAGGTGGGGCCATCACTGGCCTGCATTCTTTATGCCACCATTCTTTATGCCACTTTTTTTTAACAATTTGTTGTCTTTTTCTTCTACAAATGTTTCATGTCAAGGACCCCCACAATTGTAATTGACACCATGTATGCACCATCTAAGATTTTGTAACAATGTTATGCTTTCCAACAAACTGTTCTGTTTTAGTTGTGTTTCTCTCAATAAAAACCATTTACCTGACTGAGATTTTTGCCTATTTGTTCATAAATTAATTCTATGTCACACAGTGCAACACATTTTGAGCTTGTAGATATGCTATTTTGCTATTATTTTTTTAAATTGGACTACTGAATAATGATTAACTAGAATATAAATATATACAATAATATACAATATATATAAAATATAATGGACCCCCCCAATGTGGATGGGGGGGTCCACGAATACCCCCCCCCCCCAATGTGGAGGGGTGCCCCCCCCCCCCCCCCCCCCCACACACACACACACACACACACACACACACACCACCCACAGATCACAGCCAATCACAGCTGGCTTAGTGCACATGCTCAGTGAAAATGCAGGTATAGGGAGGGGGAAAAATTCCCTCCCACCAGTGAGAAATCCTAGGACTTCTGAGGTGTGATTTCTGACAGCAGCCACAGCAGGGGTTCACGAATACTTAAGTAGTGGTACAAAACGGCTATATACCGAACTGAATACTCCTGAATATCTGGCTGATTACCTCATGTTTATGCCGGTTTATTTACTGAATATACTGTCATAGAATGTAGTATACCGGTCCGATAAACTATCTTTTCACCCAGTGTTCCATCATGCCACATTTAATGCCTGTCCCACCTGGCAGTCCTAAGGTTTTCTACAGAATAGGTAACCTCATTTAACCCTGGCATCCCCATTTTGGGGATGTCATTAAATGCAAAATAAATAAATAAATAGAAACATTTCTGAAATGTCTAAAATACCAGATCTACAATCTCTCAACATGTCATGTAATGTGTTGTGAGCTTGTATACTGGCTTTTAAAACAACAGCTTGTATTTGCTTGTATACTGATCAAACCAATATCTATATATTGAATAAAACTAATTAAAAACTGTCTGAGGTGCACACAACAGTCAGAGGAGCCATGAAAATACACTATTTGTCAGATTTGCTTGCTTTGTTATAGAGGCCCGATGGCTGCAGTGGAGCCCTGGTGTAACTCCCTATGGCTGTGGTCGTAGCTAAAGAGCAAACATGAGGAAACACTCTACAAGTTGAATTCCACGTTCATTTATACTCCAACATTAGGCTTAAACACACAATGAGACGACCTTCCACATGGATCCTTCTCTGAGTGTTATTATTGCCAATGGCAGATGTACATAAATGTGTTTTGTTTTAATCTTTTAAAGCACTTCAGTCAAAGACTGAGGTGCAGTCGATCGAGGTGGCCCCCCTCGCTCGAACAGTTCAAGGAACTTGGCACAAGGAGGCCATGATGCTCAACATGGCAAACCAGCAGGGTGATGGGGCTGCTGGTGGTCCTGGAGAGAGCAAGATGGCTCAAACGGTCTCGGCGTTCACGTTACGACAGGGATCGTACCTATAGCCAAGATCCCATGCACGCAAGGATAAAAGGCTACATTGCCGGTGTCCGGTCCGAGCCCTCAGGGCACGCGTGGACAAGACCCGGGCAACGAGACGGTCTGACCAGATGTTTGTCTTGTGGGATCCCAGGTCCAGTGGGAAACCTGTGACTAAGGTCGAAAGCCCCCCCCCCCCCCCCCCCCCCAGCTATTTAAAATGCTCATTTGTTAATTTGTACTTTTATAAAAAAAAAATTACTTGAAAGTGAACTGCTGATGGAGATAGTAGAATCGGCTTCCGGTCTTAATGGGTTTATTGCAACCGTCAGGTGGCAGTTAAAACCTCCACCGGCTGTCAGTCAGTCTGTCTGTCAGTCTGTCCGTCACGTCACGCCACGTCACGTCACGTCACGTCATGTCACGCCACGTCACGTCACGTCACGTCACGTCACGTCACACTTTTGCCCTACTCATATCTCCGCCACCGTTGCCCCTATCCATGCCAAACTTTGCACACACACTCCTTGGCTGCCAAACCACAACTCATTTCTCACATGGCCCTCTTCTAGCGCCACCATGACGCCAATTCTTGCAAAACACATTTTTGGACACTGCTCCTACAGATTTTGCCCTAAAATCACCACAAGTGGTACACAGTATGTCGGCCACACCCATGTCACTTAGAGAAGTTTGCATAGGAAAAGGTCAGGACAGTACAGTTCACTGATACAAGGATACATGAAATACAAACTAAAAGGATAAAGACCAGTAGACCACAATGGACTGGTTTAAATTGAGGTTATTTTTTTTAACTCGTATAACAATAAATGACAGACAAATGAAGCGATCATTGAGCCTTTGTGAGCGTGGTGTTATTTTCTTTCCATTTCATTCATTTTCTTCTCTCTAGTTTGGAAGATTTCCAAACGGGGAGGCGGGGTCGATCTACTTGAAGCGATGTGTGACAGATAGGCAAGTGTAACCTTGTAAACCAGACTCTCAGGAGGAGTCTAGTTTAGGCTAAGGCAAGCAGGCCAGACAGAGAAGAGGTTCAGTGTTCCTGCTGACCATAAGGGCTAGGCCAGTAGACAGCAGGCCCACTACCAGGCTAGCTCTGATTCAATTGAGACATTGATTTGAGACACAGACAGTTCTAAAAGTGTTCATGGACAACTATTGAGTGTTTTGAAGATGGACAATCCTAGAGCAAATTGGTTTTGGAATGTGAGAGACATAAAACTCGATGCAAAACAGCAGCTTAGTCCAAACAACCAGTAAGACTCCCTAATCGGGAGATAAGCGACCGTCAGGTCGCAGCGTGATTTTAGGGCAAAATGTGTAGGAGCAGTGTCCAAAAAATGTGTTTGAAAAAATATATGGGACAGATCAATGTTGATGGCATGAGTGTAGACATACTGTGTACCGATTTGCGTGATTTTAGGGCAAAATCTGTAGGAGCAGTGTTCAAAAATGTGTTTGAAAAAATGGGCCTGATGGTGGCGCTATATGGGACAGATCCATAACCCAGTTCGCAAATACCGCCATCTTGGATATTTCGCGTTGCATTGGGGGTAAGCGCAAAGCTATCTGGGAGTAAATGGGTCAATGAGCGTCTCAGCTGCTTGGGATATGCTTTGAGTGTACGCGTCTTTGCTCTCTACGTGCCGATTATTAAACTGTTTTATGTTATAGCGCTGCACTTCTTCCACTTTATCACAGATGCAATCTGTTACTGTTTTTATAATTAACAAAATAATGTCTGTATTA
Organism: Nannobrachium achirus; assembly: GCF_963921795.1. Classification (NCBI taxonomy): domain Eukaryota; kingdom Metazoa; phylum Chordata; class Actinopteri; order Myctophiformes; family Myctophidae; genus Nannobrachium; species Nannobrachium achirus. The sequence continues at coordinate 59,166,550 of NC_137814.1, forward strand.
ATCTACTCGTGCAGACTCAGAGGGCTTGCCAAAAAATAAAATGAATAAAGTGGAACTGCTTGCGCGATGCGGTCGCACAGTAGCCTACCAATTCATATGATTTGGGCTTTTACATCTCATTCAACCTTAATATGCAAACATGTTTTGTTTTTAATGTTATGTCATGATGGCGCAAGCAACTTGCCTGCATCGTCACCAACTTTCACCACTTTTCTTGGCACTTAATCCATCCATTGCTGTGATCAGACAGTCACTGTTCTTGCTCGTATCCAAGTGATTCCACGACCCATAGAAGTTTGTATCCCTGTTTTATTATCCTCAACCGGGTCCGGTTCAGATCACGCCCGGTTCTGTTTGTCATAACAGTAAACCTAAACCCCGACTCCAAGCGAACCAAGAACAAGTACACCGCGCTGATAAATTGGAGAAAATGTGCTTCGAGCCTTCGCCGTACGACGGTGTTTCTGCATATCTAAATGGCAGATATACAAGCTCTCAACCTGGCGAGTTGAGACGTGTTGTGAGCCTGTAGCTCTGATATTTTCAGCGCGCAACACCATCGTACGACAAATAGTGCGACGATTCGTAGAATCATAGCTAGTTCGGTGGACGGTCACAAGGGGGGGGGCGCGCGCGGAGGGGGATGGGACACAGGGTCCTGCCCCCCCCCCCCTTACCCAGGGTTCATAGGGAAGCTAGCTGGTGGGTCTCAGTCTTGTTGCATAGCACTGCTGCTGCTACCACGCTGCAGTACACACACAAGTGCCACACTTGTTGCTTGCAGGTAGCTGTGCTGTTGCCCACCGCTTGGAGAGGGTGCCTAACTTGGCTGAGTATTTCTGGCTGTTTCTGCTATTTTACTATCGCTCAATTCATGTTCTTAGCTGCCAAACTAAGAAGCTGTGTTCTTGGCCAGGTTGTATGGGAAGTTTGAGATTGTTATTCTGGTAATCGCTGAATTCTAAACTGCTGTTTCAAGGTTCAGATTTCTTGCTATCGTTGCTGGTGCCTAGCTGATTTCTGTACTCTCAGTTGTTTGTTGCTAAAGCTATTTCAAAGGTGCTACAGGCTTGCTAAAGTTGCTAAAGGTAAACTCAGTATCATAGAAGTTGGCTGTGGCTACGGGCTAAATGCTAACTTATTTCGTGCCCTGGTGGGCCTTTACTGGGCTACCATGAGTTAAAGTAATCTCAGTTGTTGGGTTTGTCGATAACAATGTCAGTACTTTGCAACGGCGCGGGCCGTATCGGCTAGCGCGGAACAACAGGTTTAATGTACAGTCAGCTTGGAGCTAGCTGGTGGCTATTGCTAGCCGGCTATTTCGGTAAGGATGTTGTTAGCTGGTAAATCAATGTGCTAGCCATGTCAAGGCATAGAGCGGCGGCCCGCGTGAAAACATGGCCCCGTAGCAAGTAATGAATCACGCTAGGAGGATTCAGTTTGTAGGTTGCAGGTGGCTGTAAACGGCAGCGTTCACCTAGCTCTGAGCTAGCCGAGTCACGTCAAGCGGTGATTTACGGCATGGCGTTCGGCAGCGAATACTAAGCGCTGCGTGTGGGAAATGTAGTTCTCTATCATGCCAAGCCTCGGCGTCGTGCTAGTAGCAAGAGTTGTATGAATTACTAGTCACGTCAGGCCAGGAGGAAGCTTTCGATTCAAGCTTCGCTCGCAGCATGCTTAATCTAGTTAGTATGGGGCTATATTGCTTCTGCCTCGCCTCGGGTTATGTGTATGTTTTCCTCTGTCTGGCCGTCTTAACAGCTGCTGCTTATGAGGTGCTAGTTGCTATACCATAGCAGCTAAATGGTTTCTGTCGCTTCTTGGACCACAGTAGGGCTGCTGCCAGTTACCGTGGCGTAGAAGCCCTCGCGGGATGAATTATTAAATACAGTAATCGCCTCTCTTTGAGAAGCCTATAAAGGATGTCTGTCTGTGTGGGCTCCTGAGAGGAGGAAACCCGCAAGCTCATAGGTGCCACAGTTTACGTGCAAACAATGTTTTGCTTCCGCTAACGCAGTCGTGCCTGTCTGTCCTGACGTCACCAGTTGAACTCGCTAGTGCATGCAGGGAATCGTAGTCTTCTCTAAATGCTCGGTAGCTCCAGCTAAATATTCTCTTCTGCTACGGTAGGAGCCATCGTTCTTTCCAGCCAGGCAGCCACGAGCTGTCTGTTGATGGTCGGCTAGCTTACAACTCAGAACTCATGTAGCTAAAGAGGTTTGCTAACGTTCCGTAATGACTCTTCAAGCTGCCTATTCCATGGGGGTTGCGTGTGTCCGTGGTCAGCAGCTACCTAGCATACAGGTTAGCAGAGGGTAACGTCACGAAGCGAAGGGTGGCGCACGGTCTGCGCATTCTGAGCACATGGGTAATGTGGCTCTCTAGCATTTAACCTCCATGTCACCTGGTCCGTTACGATTCTTTTTCGTTATTATATTATTTTATGTGCACGCGCAGTTCAATAGGGCAGGGATGCCCATGTATTATCAATGTCTATGCTTCGCTTGTGCCCACTGTACAAGCTTAGCATACAGGCTTCGTTTGCTGTTCATGAGGATTTTGCCTGGTCTCGGTTAATGCTAGCTTTGCCCAAGCTGCGGCTGCCTGCTGGCATAGCAGCTGATGATGGTTGCCGATGCTACTCTGGTGAAAACGCTAACATCTGTTTATGTTTGCAGCTCGGGCCAGAAACTGCCGCGTGTCTGTTGGCATCAGGGCGGCGTCGAGTGTGGCAGCGTTGAAGTTGAAGTCATTGGATACTATCCTCTATCGAGCTGCCGTATTTGTTTCAATCTAAGGTTATAGTTCTGGGTCACTGCGTATCGCACTGTATGTCCTTGTGGTGTTTCCGTAGCTGCGGCACTCGAGCTAATAATTACAGCTAAGGCTACTGCTAGGGAAAAATGACGAGTTGTTTATCTTTACAATCACATTAAAGCGGCCACAGGACTGTTGCATCATGTTCACCATTGCAGCTCCAGGATAAAGGCTGCTAACGCCATGCTTTCTTTTCAGCTCAGGCTAAAGTGCTACACGTCTGTTGCTGCAGCTCACGCCAAAGCTAATACTTGTTGGTTGCTAACATTCTGTTTATTATTTCAGCTCCAAGCCGGAGTGGCTGCAGGCCCACGGCTACGTCATCAGGTTATCATGGCAGCTTTATGCTAAAGCGGCTACATGTTCCACTAATCGTGTTTTACTTTTTAGCTTCTTGCTGCGGCTGCTACATGTCTAAATGCTAACATAATTTCTATCCTTTCAGCTCATGCTGGAGCTGCTGCATAGCTGCTACTACAGCAGGTCGCCATAGCAGCATGGCGCTGCAGCTGCTGAGGTTTTCTGCTAACAGATTTATCATTACAGCTCCAGGCCGGAGCTGCGGCATGCCCCCGCCACGGCATCAGGTTAGCATGGCAGCTTTATGCTAAAGCTGCTACATGTTCAACTAAATCGCGTTTTTCTTTATAGCTTCGGGCCACGGCTGCTACATGTTGCTGCTAACATCATGTCTGTCCTTTCAGCTTCTTGATGGAGCCGCTGCATAGCGGCTGCTACAGCATGCCATCATTGCAGCGTCGCGCTACAGCGGCTGAGTGTTTTTCTGCTAACATGTTTATTTTTATAGTTTCGTCCACTACTGTATAATTCCATGAGACCAGTCAGGAGTCGGTGAGCACTGGAGAGGGCATCGCTACTACAGCTTCCGCTACTTCTGCCGCTACCATGAGCTGCCAGCCTGCCAGCCTGCCCGCCCGCCCTCCCGCCCGCCTGACTGCCCGCCTGCACGCGCCATATTCAGCAGACGGAAGTGGCCTACCGCCAGCCCGCCGCCTGCCTTCCCGCCCGCCTGCCTTCCCACCTGCCTGTCGGTCCTCCCGTCCGGCTGCCCGCCCGCCTGCTACAGCATCAGTTAATGCTATTACTGCTGCTACCATGAGCATGAACCAGCGCTGCGCCGTGCTGGAAGCCTGTGGTGCCGGCCCATCTTCCGGAGGCGCTGTCAGGCTGCGACCGTCGTCGCCACCGCCAGGTCGCAAGGGAACATGGGAAGCTGCAGTTCCAGCACCAGCGGTGGGAACTCCATTCCTCTCGCCAGCTGCAGCTTTCCCAGATGCCCTGAGGAGCCACACTCTAGCAGGTAAATAGCAACGCATTTGCTTGTTCGATTCTGTGAGCATTCAGCCGCTCTCTAAGCTTGCTAATAATAGGCAACCTTAGTTACATAGCAGCGTCTTACTTGTACTGAATGTTGGGCTTTAGCCGCTCTCTAGGCTTGCATAGCTTGCCTTTAAAGGTCAAGACGGGTATCTCGTGGAGATTCTCATATGTGCAGCAGCAGACTCTGCAGCAGAGCGCTCCGTGGGCTGCGAAAATTTCTCTGTGATCCAAAAGTCAGCGACCTTAGGCGTGGTTTCATTGTTATGGTCAGCTAAAGCTAAGATTGTAATTTCTGCGGCAAGCACATGCGGTCACCAAGGCCAGGCTTAAGATGCGACTAGCACATGGCCTCTGAAGATTGCAGCTCGCAGTTTAAGCAGGGAAGGTACACCAGTGTCAGTCGCAGAACTAACTCTCCCTTCTGTCCTTTCATGTCCATGCTGAACACCGGGCTGTCTGCCCGACGTCCTCGTCACACGACCCCCGGAGAGAGCTGCCAGATTTGCGGCCCGCCCCTCTTCACTCTGCATTCTCTCCGGATCGGAGCAGCCACACCACCAGCACTTCTGGTGCCCTCAGCTAACTCAAGATCCTGCACGCCAAGCTATCAAGCACACACAACACAGGACTGACCGAAGCGTAATGGTTCCAAGCTGGAGTTGGACGCGTTTCAGTTAACGCTTCTGCTGCTGATGCTAATAGTGCTGCAGGCACTATTAGCAGGGTTGTTCCATAGGGTTTCATTTCGCTGCTTCTGCTGCGTTACTCGGGGCACGCGCCCCTGATAGGTTGCGTGTTTTATTTGCTGCTTCTGTTGCGTTACTCGGGGCACGCGCCCCTGATAGGTTGCGGGCCACAATAAATATTACGCTTTAATATTTCAATCACGCAAAGCTAGGTGGTTGCTGGGGTGTCAGTTAGGTAGGATATATCAAGCTGTCTGGTGCTGAAGTTATATGAATTAAAGGTCTCATCGCTGCTTCTGGTTCTGCTGTCTGTATATATATTTCAGTGTTGCTGCTCCCGCTTGTCACTAGGCTGTTTAGTATGGCTTCCAGTTAGATTTCAGTTTCGCTATAGTCAGCAGAACCGCCTTCCTCACCGTTGGTTCGGTCTGCCAGCTGCTAATATTCTTACTTATTATTTTGCTTTAGCAGGATTAATAGCGTTTCTGGCAAGCCGTTAATTCTCTTACTTATTTTGCTTAGTAGTATTTATAGCAAGCCATGCAGGCGGCTACATTCTTACTTATTTTGCTTTAGCAGTATTAATAGCCATCTATAGCAATAGGACAGGCAGTTCATAGTTTGCCCCCGCAGTAATGATAATTCTTAATCGCTAGAGTCACAGCAGAGCTGCCTTCCTCGCAGTTGGCTAGCACTGGCATGGGATTCTGAGCTTTTGGCGTGTTTTGGGGGTTTTGTAGTTTTGGGGGGTCTCGGGCCAGAGCTCGCTGTAATAAGATTATGCCCTCGATACTCATGGCAACATGGGGATCGTGGGTCAGCGAGTAATGGCCCGAGGCAGAACCCATGCCAAACAATGCTTCACTTAGGATATAGATTCTATGCTGTCTTATAGTAGCGCTTAAGGTAGGCTGCCAATATGATGCGCTTATATAGGCCTTAGATATTATGCTGTCTCTATAGTAGGGTGCTCAATATGCCATGCTGTGCGATGCTTGCTTCTGCCTTCATTCTTGTCAATAAAGTATACCTAAACCCAAGTGATCGTCTCCTGAAATAGTGCGACGATTCGTAGAATCATAGCTAGTTCGGTGGACGGTCACAAGGGGGGCGCGCGCGCGGAGGGGGACGGGACACAGGGTCCTGCCCCCCCCCCCCTTACCCAGGGTTCATAGGGAAGCTAGCTGGTGGGTCTCAGTCTTGTTGCATAGCACTGCCCCGCCACCACCCCAGCTCCACCGTCAAGTTCTGCTTCAGATCCCCCGTGGGGGGTCTCGGGCCAGAGCTCGCTGTAATAAGATTATGCCCTCGATACTCATGGCAACATGGGGATCGTGGGTCAGCGAGTAATGGCCCGCTGACCCACGGATGCTGTCTTATAGTAGCGCTTAAGGTAGGCTGCCAATATGATGCGCTTATATAGGCCTTAGATATTATGCTGTCTCTATAGTAGGGTGCTCAATATGCCATGCTGTGCGATGCTTGCTTCTGCCTTCATTCTTGTCAATAAAGTATACCTAAACCCAAGTGATCGTCTCCTGAACTAGGCTGATCTATAACAGCAGCAGCAGCAAGCTGTCAGGACAGAGAGTCCGAGCACGATACAAACTTTAAATGATTATGAATTTTTAATGGTTGTTCTACTTTATCGAAATAATAATAATAATAACAATAATAGGCTTAAATTATAAAATAGCCTAATAACAGCATTTGGCCAGGCGGCCACATAGCCGGTGGTCTTTCCAATTCAATATTTTAACAGTCAATGGCATATATGCCTATTTATTGCAGCAAACGTGATTTGATTCTCATTAATAGACTTAATATTTATTTGTTTGTTTGTTTTTATCCCACGATGTTGTAACCCATGTTCGGTGTCAATTAATTATATTATCTAATGTAATCCTGGGCGCTACCTCTGCCAACCTGGAGACAATAACGGACTAATTAGACTTACTTCTATAGCACTTTCTAACAACTGTGGATAGCATGACGTCTTCCCAGCCGTTTCGGAGGGTATCAGGATCGGGAAGACAAATTATACCCCCATATAAAATTAGTTTGGACCTCCTCTGGTCCTCTATTTCTGTAATCTGTAGCGTATTGTTTTGGTGGTTGCAGATTTAAAATACATGCTGCACGGCAACAGGCAACTAAATCCTTCTTTAATGCATTTGACACAACAATGTCACGGTCTAATAGATAGCGTCTTAGATGAGGAACATTTAAATGACTATATTGGTCATCTGCGTCCGTCATCCTCCAAGACTATCATCAAACCCAATTGCGGCTCTGAGATGCGCCCCTAGCGTTGGATGCGCATGGACCCAAACAATCCCAGAGACCTTTGCGAATACCCGGAATGCATTGCGCCATATCCAAGATGGCGCTATTTGCGTACTGGGTTATGTTGATGACATGAGTGTAGACATACTGTGTACCGATTTGCGTGATTTTAGGGCGAAATCTGTAGGAGCAGTGTCCAAAAATGTGTTTGAAAAATTGGGCCTGATGGTGGCGCTATATGGGACAGATTCATGTTGACGGCTCTCTTGGCGCCGCCGAGGCGGGTGCGTGGGTACTGGCCCCGGCTCTCCCGGTCGCTCCTAGCCCGAGTTACGGCATTTTATGTGCGCTGCAGTGGCGGGGGTCCTCCACTAGGGGTGCGACCACTTTTGCATCCATTCTGGAGCACCAGGAGTCGGTGGTCCCTGGGAATTCCCCGTGAACAGCCCCGTTGGGGTGGTCATTGGTGATTTTAGCACTTTTTGGCGGCGGCGACAGGGGGTCCCTGGGGGTCCCTGGAGCTCCGGGGGTCCCGGGAGGGGTGGAGGTTGTGGATTGGCAGGCAAGGAGTGTGTGTGCAAAGTTTGGCATGGATTGGGCCAACGGTGGCGGAGATATGAGTTGGGGAAAAGTGTGACGTGACGGACAACTCAAATGGGATCATAACATCACCACTACCACCAAGAAAGCCCAACAGCGACTGTACTTCCTCAGGCGACTGAGGAAGTACAGGGTGAACCAACGACTCATCTATCACTGTCTGGTATGGTTCAGCTGATCAACTTCCAACATCCAAACTACAGCGTATTATTAACAAGACAGCAAAAATCCTTGGTTGTTACCTCCTCATTCTGGACTCTATACTTCCCAAACCATCAACCGTGCTAGTAAGATAATTAAGGACCCTTCCCACCCAGCCCACCGTCTGTTCCAGCTCCTACCCTCAGTGAAACGCTACAGATCAATCCATGCCAAGACCACCCGCTTCAAAGACAGTTTTTACCCTACAGCCATACGAACTCTCAACTCCCTCAGTAGCCCACTCCCTCTCCCCCCCACACTAGCTAAATGGTTGTCTGTCTTGTTTTCATGTTTTTATTGTTGGTAGCGTTAATGGTGTAAATGTCTAAATGTACTTGTCTTGTTCCTTGTTTTGTCAGAGCTGCAACACATTATATGTACTGAAACCAAATACCACCAACCTGGTTGTGTGTCAATAAAAGGAACTTGAACTTGATCTGATCAGGCTTTTGGGAGCAAACCAGACAGGTTTTTTAGTTGCTTGATTCAGCATTAAGCAATTTGATATCTCACTACCTAATCAGAATGTGTACCACAGCACTTGTGTGTATGTTGTCCATCTGTACAGGGAGCAAACTTGCACCTTTTCTTAAGTGTGTCTTTCTGTAAACCCTCTAACATAGGTGGTTTCACAAAATGTTTAAAAAATAATTTTATAGTAAAAAAAAGAAATAAAATCTAGAGACTTAATCAAAAATCATATATATGCACGCACGCACACACACACACACACACACACACACACACACACACACACACACACACACACACACACACACACACACACACACACACACATGAGTTTGTCTAGCTATACTTATGGGGACTAAACGCATGTTCAAACACTCACCTGCAGGGGACCTCTGACAGTATGGGGACAAAATAGTAGGTCCCCACAACGGTTAGGGTTAGGTTTAGGTTTAGGCTTAGGGTTAGGGTTAGGGTTAGGGTTAGGGTTAGGGTTAGGGTTAAGGTTAGGGTTAGGGTTAGGGTTAGGTTCAGGGTTAGGGTTAGGGGTTAGGTTTAGGGATAGAGGTTAGGGTAAGGCCACAGGACTTGCATAAAAATGAATGGAAGTCTATGTAATGTCCCCACAAGAGATGTATATATATAGTGTGTGTGTGTGTGTGTGTGTGTGTGTGTGTGTGTGTGTGTGTGTGTGTGTGTGTGTGTGTGTGTGTGTGTGTGTGTGTGTGTGTGTGTGTGAAGTATATCTGATCAGACAATAATGCATGATAATTCATAATAATATCAATTATTACAATCTAAGCGTAAGTTGACCAGTCAGACCAACAAAAGACCCTCAAACTTTAAGGATTATTTGTGTTACTCTGTATTTAGATCTGGTCTCTTGATTGACTGACCACCTGTAGTGGCAAGCAGGGATGACAAAGGGCTTATTCTATTTTAAACCCTTTGAGGCTTGCTTAGGTGTCGGGATTCTCATCTAGCTGGAGGCTTTGGGGTTTCAGCCCCTGTCCTCTTTTACATACTGTAGATCGTTTTAACATGGTAATTATAATTTAAGGTTTACACTCTTTAAACTGTAAGATGCAAACACATGTTTAAGGGTTTTGGTTTATATAAGTGAGACATACAGTATACACATTGAATAATAAGGTAGGGAACTGTACTTTAAGACATTACATTTACTTGGAGTAAAACTATCTGAGCTAGGTTGGGAGCAGGTTAGTAAAACACATCTTGACATGAGATCTTGACATGAGCCACATGTGGTAATCTATTTCGGAGAAGGTTTCTACAGGCAGGGATAACCACAGGGTATTTACAGCCCAAACCTATTGTAAACAGGGTCCCATTTCGTTAGATTGGAGACAGCTGATTAGATGACCTAGGGGTTTGACCCCTCCTCTGCTTTTCCCCCAATGCTTGTGTAAGATGTATAAAATGGGACTGCAAAATGTATCTTAGTTAGTAGAGAGGAGAGAAGCCCGCAAACGGCGGAGGACTGTTGGGAAGGCTGGGTGGCTCTTGCTTCCAGCAAACATTGTCTTATATGGAGCCGATCTACATTTTGCCAATAAAGGAACAACGCTATGGAACAACTCTGCTGCTTTCATTCATCATCTCTCAAGTCCCTCCTGGACCTTTAGGTATTTCAGTCTAATCAAGTCTAAATAGGAGCTATTCCCCAGAAACTACAGAAATGGTATCAAAACCCTGATTTACCACATGTGTGTGTGTGTGTGTGTCTTACTAGTACACTATAAACTTCTGTCTGTCTGTCTGTCTGTCTGTCTGTCTGTCTGTCTGTCTGTCTGTCTGTCTGTCTGTCTCTCTGTCTGTCTGTCTGTCTGTCTGTGTCTCTTTCATGCTCACACATTATATGGAGATCTCTTATCTCTGTCTGTCTGGCTCTCTTTTATGCCCATATATGGTGTTCCGTGTCCAGGCCAGTCTGTGACCACTCCGTGATGTCAGTCATTTTGAGCACTGTTTAGTATCAGTGATGTCATGATGTGGGATGTCAGTCATGTCCGTCATGACAGACATTATTTGGGTATTGTTTCAGCATGCGGCTGTTACCATGGCGACGACTGTTTAGTATCGTGATGTCAGCATTGTCACGGCCCATTTGGCCTGGCCTCTAGGGCCTGTGGTGTCCATATATGGTGTACTGCCTGTTTGTGCTTCTCCCACAGAGCCTATATGGGTGTCGGCCCTTTGGAGCCTGATGATTAGGTGCATTGGGAGCACCTGGCCAGTGCTCCCTGGATCCCTATATAAGACTGGGTGGCAAGGCAGTCTTTCGCTCCCTCTCCAGACGACGGCAACTTTTGTTTGAGTTTACAAACTTTACAACACCCCACACCATACTTGCCACACATCCACTGACATTACTGATTACTGACCTACTCACCTCAAATCTTTGAACGCATTATTTTAACCCTTTTTGTTAATAAATTATTATATTATATTTTATATCACTACCATGTGTCCTCCTCAATGTGTCATTGTTGCCTACGGGCCAGGTCGCGAAAGCATGCAGACAGACATTCAGTCCATTAATAGTTAAATGCGATGCGCCATTAGTCCGACGTCCCATTAGTCAGAGGCTGGTGAATGCTAACCTGCCGACGCAGGTGAATGCTAACCTGCCGACGCTGGTGAATGATAATGCTAACCTGGTGAACGCTAACCCTAACCTTACTCAGACTAATGGGACCTTGGACTATCGAGATTGTCCCCATAATGTGTGTGTGTGTGTGTGTGTGTGTGTGTGTGTGTGTGTGTGTGTGTGTGTGTGTGTGTGTGTGTGTGTGTGTGTGTGTGTGTGTGTGTGTGTGTGTTGCAACTTTTACTCCGGTGTGTGCGTCATCTATGTGTTTGGCTATGTCTGTGTGTCTCTCAACATTGCTTGCGTGTGTGTGTGTGTGTGTGTGCGACAGCTTGGATCAGCTGTGAAATGAGCGGGTGCTTCTAGTAACCAACAAGTGGCTCCTCTGCGGAGGTATTGGGTGGGTCCCTCCTGAGGTCTTGAGGTGACACAGGTGCGTATTGATCTCCAGTACTGTGGGGTTGTTCCTGCCTGGAACTCTCCTTTGTCTCACGAGCCGCTACAACTGTGGGCTACAGCTGTGGGCTACAGCTGTGAGCTACACCTGTGACCCCTCTTCTCCACACTGGGTCCTTGCTTGGTGTGTTCTGGCCTTCTGTGTTCCTGCAGATCCTTTTGCAGTGACACTTCAATGCCTCCCTAGTTGTTGTTGTTTGGGTGAGCGTCTCGTTATCTGTGATTCATTCCTGACCGTTACCACTATGTCTGTATTGTTGAGTCTCACATACTCCCCTCTCTCTCTCTCTGGGGGTATCTGTGTTACTGTCTATACTGTGCACAGGAGGAGCCAGGATTCAAACCATGAACCCACACACACACGCACACGCCAACTGAAAGTAACGCATCAATTAGTTCATCAGTAAGAAAGTACAAACGATCTGATATGACATACAGTATGAGGAAACAAATAGCTGTCTACTGTCAAATCAATCAATCTCTGTCTCTGGCTCTCTCTGTCATGCGTGCACGCACGCACACACACAGATATTCCTAGAAACAGTGTTTCCTGGTGCATCCATGTATAAATGAGTGCAGTGTTGGTGACATTGTGCAGGCAGAGCAGGTGACATCAACATGATGGCTGTGGCTTTGTTTCTCATCCTTCTGACGCGTAAGAACAATGAATTATTATCATTATTAATATTAGTAGTATTACTACTATTACTATTACTATTACTATTACTATTATTATTTAGATTATGATCCATAAAATGTACATTGTGGGAACACTCTTTAAAGCACCTTGGAGAAATGTGCTATAAATGCACCATTTACCATCTAATATTCACTTCTATGAAGTGAAATAATGTATAAACTTGTTATTAGATTACATATGAACACACTCCAAGGAAATACATTTCTATTTTTTTTATTTGAATTGATGACCATTATTAGGTTCAAAATGTAAATACATGAATGAATGAATGAATGAATGAATGAATGAATGAATGAACAACACGAATCAATATAATAATGTTATATTAATGTGTTCCTGTTTACTTACAATAATATTAGTATTTTATTAATATGTGTTCATATTTATTGACAGTTGGACACAAAGTGTCTTCATGGGACAACGGGTGGGACAGACCTTTGTATCGTCGCTGTCCCAGTGGACAGGCTGTGTCCCGCATTGAAAGGTAAAGAATTAACACGCCCAAACACACGCACACTCAAACTCACACAATGTGGTACATAATGATCCCTGTGATCATTATGTATGTTTGTCAGATAGTTCACATTTTCATACAAAGTATTTTGTATGGGACATGGACACTTTGATGTCCGTGGGCATGATTGTACAGTATATTTCTGTCCCTGCTGGCTATAAAGAACAATTGATTGATTGATTGATTGATTGATTGATGGAATTAATTAATTAATTGATTGACTGATTGACTGTACAGTTTCATGACAGTATAGTTCACTGGTACAAGGTCAACCTAAAAAAGGATAGGCTACCTCAAAAAAAGCTTTTGGTCTTGTTTCAATTGCTTTTTTAACTCAAATAACATAATGACAGACAAATAAAAGACTATTCAGAAGATAAAAATCCCCCAGAAAAAAACAATGCAAAATAAATTATTGCCAGCCACCTCTAAGTGGCTTTTCAGTGCTGTTTTAAAGGAAGGTAGGGATTTTCACTCATCGATACCTATTTCCTCCCGCGAGGGAAATTCAGTATTTTCAGCCCAACCCAGCTGATTCGCTGCCCACAAGGAGCGTGTGAGCAATTAGGGGGTAAGAGTCTTGCTCAGGGACACACATCGACATTGCTACCCTGGCCTGGAATCGAACCTGGGGCTCCCTAACAGCTATGCCACCCCACTCCTTTAATAGGCCTAGAATTATTGACTGCTTTAAGTGTTGAAAAATAGCAGATATACAAGCTCACAGCGCGGCACTGAGTGCCACGCTGCAAGCTTGTAGATCTGCTATCTTTTAGAGCAAACGTTTGTAACTCAAATTTTGCCTCTGGGTGGTCCTTGGAACTATAATATTTTGAGATATGAATATTTTTTTACAGTGGTCCTTCACATGAAAAGGTTTGAGAACCACTGACATAGTAGTCTCTCAAGAACTGACTAACTGAGCTGTTAACTGTTAAGTGAAAAGGATCTTTTCTTTGACGATGGCTAGCCAGATTGCTGACATTATAGAAACATATAGGTTTTTCAAAAACCTTAAAAAGGATTCACAAGACACTTATAGAATCGGGTAAAAATTCTAATTTTCACGATTTTTCAAAAATAGCAGATCTACAAGCTCACAGCGCGGCACTCGGTGCCGCGCTGTGAGCTTGTAGATCTGCTATTTTTCAATAGTTAAAGCAGTCAGTAATCCTAGGCCTAAATGGGTTAAGGCCTAAGTAATAGTGATGTGTGTATCTGATTATATTGACAGTTGACACTAGTAGTCACTGTATGTTCTGCAACAACATGACGTGAAATAATTGTGGTAAAACACACACACACACACACACACACACACACACACACACACACACACACACACACACACACACACACACACACACACACACACACACACACACACACACACACAATGCCACACATGCCAATGCATGTTTAGAATTTATTAAAGGACCATTTCACCAATTTTCAACCTTATCTTAATCAAATTGGTCCTCATTATAAGACGGCATCATTTCTGTCTGCTCACTCTCTGTCTCATTGCTGGGCTGTGGACAGTTCAGATCATTAGGCATGTTTGGTCATTTCATACAAATACAATATGACGATTATGACAAAATAATTGCGATTATGTCAAAACATTACGATTAGACAATTATTAATTGTGACAGGCCTAATAGCAACCACACTAATAAAACCTGTACTTTCAGCTGGCGGTATCTGTGCTGTGGGAGCAGGAGACTGGTTACTAGTGACTGTCATTGGACTTGGTATGTGAACGACTGGGACGGCTACATGAACTGGCACGTTCCCGGAGGAAACTACTTGACAGGTGTCATCAGTTACCATGACAACCGTAAAGAGTAAGTACATTCACAAATATATATATATATATATATATATATATATATATATATATATACAGGTATATATATATTCTCTGTCACGTATATCTTGCTGTCCCAAGCAACGCTGTAAATGTTAAGATCAGTCTCTTACATTCTGAATGATATGTTAAGATCAGTTCTCACTTGAAAACGAATCAGTTTGCCATTTTAAGATAAATGTTGAGAAATTGTTGAGAAAAATGTTTTTCTCGTCCTTTCTCAATGGCAGGGATCGGCGCTGGCGTTTCCAATACTGCTATGGCAGAGCCCATACAGGTGTGTGTGTGTGTGTGTGTGTGTGTGTGTGTGTGTGTGTGTGTGTGTGTGTGTGTGTGTGTGTGTGTGTGTGTGTGTGTGTGTGTGTGTGTGTGTGTGTGTGTGTGTGTGAGGCGCTATGTTGGGTTTTAATTTTAAAGTTAAAATGTGTAGCTTTTATGAGAACAATGAAAATTGCAGTTTTATGAAGATTATTCATATGCCCTTAATAACACACAGAGTAAATGCAGTCTCATGTTTATGAAACGTTGCAGTAATGTGGAGGGGCATTCCAGATAGCACTGAAACAACTCCAGTTGGCCAAAGGGGGGGCGCTATAGCAATCGTTTGAAAAATGCAAACTTTGCACAGGCCTATTTGGCCTAAAGTCATGCAACTTGAATAGTCTACACTAGTCTATACAGAT
The DNA here is from genome assembly GCF_963921795.1 of Nannobrachium achirus. Lineage (NCBI taxonomy): Eukaryota > Metazoa > Chordata > Actinopteri > Myctophiformes > Myctophidae > Nannobrachium > Nannobrachium achirus. The sequence continues at coordinate 59,181,783 of NC_137814.1, forward strand.
ATTTCTCTGGCTCTTAATCATACTCCAGAGGACCATTATTTCCACTCTCACTCCAGAGGGACACTATGAACATTGGATATACTGTCAGAAACCTCCTATCTCTGTATTTTACCTTTTTTTCGAAAATGAATGTAAACTATCTACAAGCTGAAAACTATTTTTTTGAACTCATCTGCTATTTATTTTAGTTGAATCCTGACTATATTGTGTTTTGTCTCTCTGTAATGTGTGCGTGCGTGCATGCGTGTGTGTGCGTGCGTGCGTGCATGTGTGTGAGTGGTCTCTAATTAAACAGCTCCTGTGTCAAAGTGTGGAGTTCCATCCATCAAGCATAGGGTCAAAGGTTACACCAGCAGAATCGTGGGTGGACAGAATGCAGTGTCTGGCTCCTGGCCCTGGCAGGTGTCTCTGCAGGTAATGCTGTCATACTGTTAGCCCAGGGCTACTCAACTTAAGTGCCTATCCCGAACTATTTCGGGATTTCAGAACCGGGCTGTATCTCCAACTTCATCGCCCACAGCGTTATCTCCAAAAAAAACACTTGGATTGCATGCTAAAACTAGACCATACGATGTAAACACCCAGGTTAGTGAAGTCACACAAAATAGTCTACATCGTTACAAAAAAATAAATGCACCAAAAGAGTTAAGATGGTTCAGGGGCCACTCAGCAAAATACCAAGGGCCTTAATCTAAAACATTACGATCCTATTTTGTATGTTCAGACAGTGATTTTGTAACACATGACTAGTCTAAAAATGAAGGAAACACATAAGGTCAAACTTTGACCTTATGGATGGAAATGTGTCAAACCTCATTGAACAAAAAGATTGTCATGGAATGATTAATGATGACATGATGAAGTTACAAAATGAGGCTTTATTCATAAAATGTGAAGAGAACCTTACCTTACTATTGCAATAAAATAGAAGACAAATATCAGAGGTAGGTAAGAGGCTAATAATTCACTGAAATTAAGCCATATCACACTTTCTTGGGCTGGTACAAACAATAACCCTACCTGTGCTACCTAAAATAATGTTTTGGAAACAAGCATAACTGTTCCTATACTTTCAAGCTACAGTAGATTACAAATCTAGAAACAGGCTTCATTCAAAAAATATGAAGACGCCAATGTGAACAGATATATCTTGTAGATCTGCTCTTCTTGAAAGATCATGAAAATGTGTGCAAATCTTTGAATATCATTTTTAAGTGAACATTTTTAACTCAAATATTTGATTCTTGGGGGGGTCCCTGATACATAATGTTTTGATATGGGGTCGGCGGCCAAATACACATAATTCCAAGGGTCCTTGACATGAAAAGGTTTGAGAAACACTGACGTAGAAACATGCGTTTTTTTTTTTTTTTTTTTTTTTTTTTTCAAAAACCTTATAAAGATTTGCACAAATGTTCACGAATGTTCGAATGTTCTCAGCGCGGCACTGTGAGCTTGTATATCTGCTATTTTTTTAATAGTTAAAGTATAAAATAATGGTTAAAGTATTAATGCATAATAATCAGTGGTGAAAGTGGTTTGAAATTCTTGCCGGAACTGTCATAAATTGGCCGCGTGGCGAAGCTGCCCGGCCGGAATTTTTTTGGGAGGCTCTAATCCCCCAAAACTCCTGAAATGCATAGAAACTGCATTTTGGGAGGCCCACCTGCTACCCTTCTATAATAAGCCTCTTCATATTGTTCATTGTTCCATACAGAAGGGTAAGCATATATATATATATATATATATATATATATATATATATATATATATTATTATATATATTATTATTACCCTTATTATTATATTATTATATTATTATATTATTACCCTTATTATTATCATCATTATTATTATGATGATGATTATTATTAGAGAGGGAGATGAACTCTTTAAAGCACTTTGGAGATTTTTTTAATGAAGTGAATTAATTCTTAAACGTGTTATTAGATGCAAGTACATATTGACTTGAACAAGTTATAATTCCATCCATTTGATTGATTGATTGATTGATTGATTGATTGATTGATTAATTGATTTATTAGACACATAAAAAAATGCGTACAGTACAGGGTACAGCCAAAGCACTTTGATCCAAAAGGATATCACTGAAGAAAGACCATGTGGTCTTATTTCCATTCAGGTCCCTTGCATTCATTCACAAAAAGAATAAGACACATTAATATAACAAAGAAACAACAACAACAATATAAAACAACTCTAAAACATTCCTAATATGAACAAGTTGAGGTTAGGATGGAAGTCCTATCGTAGGTGATTTTTTTTTTTCTTTTTTTTTTTTTTGAGGGAAGGGGGGAGAGCATTCCACACCTGAATGGCAGTGTTGTGAAAGGTGAATTTAACCCATATTTGTTTTAAAAATGGGTGGCACCAAATCCTTATTTGTGCTCCCTCTAGTGTTATATCCGTGAGAGTTGCTCACTCTTTTTAGGTAATCGATCAGGTAATTTGGTACCGAGGGCATTGGAGGGCAGCGATGCATTTACAATTTTATAAGTCAGCCCCAATTTCAATTGATTGACTCTAGCTTCTACCCTGAGCCATCCTATGCTATCATAATGTGCTGCATAAAGGTGGGTCATGGGCCCCAACCCTAGGATGAGTCGAATTAGTTTGTTTTGAGAGGTTTGGAGCCTGGTTTTTTGGGACATTGTGATGTTAGAGTACCAAGAGGTACAAGCGTAGTCAACAATGGGCTGAATAAGGGCTCCAGCTATAGGTCCCGAGAGCATCTTTATTGACGAAGGAGGAGATTCTGCCCAAGAATCTTTGTCCTTTGGTTTACTCTTTTTATCACTCTTGTTGCCATGTCTCCACCTCTCAGTTTATTATCAAGGATACAGCCTAGATATGTAACCTCTTCTTTGCTAAAATTACATCGTCACCCGTTCTGACCCTGAAGTCATTTACATCTATCCCACCAAGGGAATGGTTAGACCCAAAGAGAATGGATTCTGTTTTACCAAGATGCAATGAAAGTTTGTTATCGGTGAGCCAAACTCCTATTTTGGTGAGTTTGATTTATTTAATTGGTTAATTAATTGTGAGACATAAAACAAAGTGTTGGCCTCCTTGGATACTTACAATGCCTACTGTATACAACATTAGCTCATTCTTATTGATAAAGCAATATGCTTGCTTTACTGTATATTAGTATGTGTTCATGTTTATTGACAGTTATAATATAATGTTAATGTGTTCATATTTATTCACAGTTGGACACGGAGTGTCTTCTTCATATTGGAACCACTGGTATGACAAACCGTTCTATCAACGATGTCCCAGTGGACAGGCTGTGTCCCGCGTTGAAAGGTAAAGAATTAACACACAATTTGGATCTATGGAAAGATCTGACAGATACATCTTGATCAAGTGGCCACACTTGATCAAGATGTATCTGTCAGATTTTTCCATACAAATAATTTTGTATGGGACATGGCTTTGATGTATGTGGGTATACGTATGTGTATATTTTTGCCCTGGTTGCTAGGAACAATAAGGGCTTGTTCTGATCACTCTGACAGACCGTAGGCTATTTGTGTCTAATTGTCTGATTGTAGGAACTTACATAACGTATGGTTTCATTATTGATATATTGCAGCCATCACAACAACCATTATCAGGACCGTGTGTGGAAGATAGGCTGCAGACGAGCAGCAGTCTTCAACCACTGTTTCTGGTCTGGATTCATGAACTGGTTTGATCAACCCATCCTACAATTGCCGCTCCAATTATGTCATGACTGGAATGTACAGTTACCATAGCAACCGTCATGAGGACAGGCGGTGAGTCTGATTGATTATGACAGGCATTGTACTATAGCTACAATAAATAACTATAGCTACAATAAATAACTGTGTTGAAACACACACAATGCCACACATACCTAGGGGGGTAGTGGCTCAGAGGTACAGTGGCCACTTGGCAACCGGACGGTTTCGAGTTCGGTTCAGGATTTGAAACCCATGCAAAATTTAACGTGATTAAAGAAATGAACACATTTTAATCGCACTTAGTTTTTGCACCACAGAACCATCAGTGTCAGGCATACCAATCATACCGGTGCAACAACCAAGGAGACAGTACACAACAAACCCCAGTGCTCGCACTGGGAGAAGTAGCTTTGCTTTGCTTGGCCCAGTGGATGGGAAATGTATATTAAAAACTCACTCACTGATTCATTCATATAACAAAATGTGTGTTTTTTTTAATCCTTGGATCAAATATTTATATATGATTAAACATGTGATCAATCTTGATTAATTAATTACAAAGCCTCTGATTAATTCGATTTGTTTTAATCAAGTCCCAGCCCATAGGTCTATACTCTATACTGTATATAGGCCTATAGGACCAATTACAGAAGGTAAGCTTGGAATGGATGAAGTGCTCCTAAAACAACTACAACGACAACTAGAAAGGTGCAATTCTGTGAAATTGCTAGTGTGGTTGCAGCACTGACGCGAGTTGCGAGGAATCCACTGGGAAGTGTTGGCAGAGGGAGTGTAGCGCCCAGGATTACATTAGACAATTGAAACCAGGTGAAAAAGTGGGTAATTGTTTTTTATTAAAAATTAAAAAAATAAAAATGGGACAGAAATAGTCCATTTAACTCAATGGACTTTTGGGATTACATAAAAGTTAACAGAAAACAGGTTTACTCTAGGTGAAATAAAAGTCTACAGGAAAAATGGACAAGAACAATAGTCTGGTTGCCTATAGCAACCACAGTAATAAAACCTGTACTTTCAGCTGGCAGTTTCTGTGCTGTCTGAGCCCTCGATTGGCTACTAGTGGCTGTCGTTGGACTGGGTACGTGAACAACTGGGACCAGTACCTCTACTGGCGCGCTCCCCCAGGAAACTACTTGAAAGGTGTCATCAGTTACCATAGCAACCGTAAAGAGTAAGTACATTCACAAAGTATTACATTATAGACCTTATTATTCACACCGCGGCCATTTTTGATGCATCACAAACCATTGTAAACAATGGAGCGATGGTCCCAAAATATGAGTTCTGTTCAACCGATTTCTTTTGACCAAATTGACAACTGGGCAGATGACAACATCAACATCCCCAAAATGATTATAGAAGGGCTACAGTAACTGTATTGATTACATCCATGGTAACGATATTCAAGGTAAGTTTGGTTGTAACGTTACTGTGTACAAAGACTTGCTATCTGTGCAGTGCTTGCTCCGCCATCATATTGACTATTTTGTTGTTAGATTATTCCTGATTAATATGCAAAAATCACGATACAGTAAGTTAATATGCTGGCAGAGCAAGCACAAGTCTGCACAGATACTGTAGCAAGTCTCTGGTTGACACTGGCACATTTCACTCAGGTTTTTTCATCTCACATGTCACTTTGTCTGCTGACTCAGCAACAAAATAAAAATAAAATAAACTAAAAATAAAATAAAACAATTCACAAGCAGTGATCACCCCATGATGTGCACTGCAATGTAGTTTCAAATGCACTACATTGCAAATGCTTTTTTTGAGAGTAAAATACTAAAAAAGAAGAGAAGACATGCATGACATGCATGATCTGGGCAGATTGCCCCAGGAAATGTGTCAATGTGAACCAGAGACATCTGTACCCTTCTTTTGAATCCTTTTGGGGATGTTGAGGTTGTCATCTTCCCATTTGTCGATTTTGGTCTAAATAAATTGCAAATGGACTGAAGTACTTTTTTTTCCTTTTTTTTCTTTTTTAAAAAGAAAAAAAAAAGGAAAAAAAAGTACTTCAGTCCATTTGCAATTTATACACCACCATGAGCGCAGGAGATAGGAGGGGACGGGGGGGGATTAACACCTCCACTTTTTTTGGGTGGAGGGGATATCCCCCCCAGTCAAAAAGTCTGGATTAAAACTCTTTTTCCCCCAATAATAATTATTATTATTATTATGTTTATTGTGTCTAAAAACTTAAAATTACTGCTGGAATAAAACCAATGAGCGATACAATTTAAATAATTGAGGGTACCTATATTATATACTCACCCCTTATAAAGCTAAAATGGTTTCTCCTGCTTTCACGTTGTTTTGAGACCTATAGTAGCTTTGCGGTTTGTGTGTCCGCTTGCATCATGTTATGGTTGTGAAACTTAGGTGTGCTATAAAGGATAATTATGATCATCTGAAGTAAATGGAAAAGTCTTTTCATTGGTCCTACAAACATAATATCAACTCTCAGGTTCTGTTCGCCCCACCCTCCCCCGGTCCTGACTGTAAAGCAGCTTCTTCAGCACACAACAGCATGCATTGAACAGAGACAGGGAGAAAAAAAAAAAAAAAGACTGCAAACATAAGATCAACTTTCAGGTTCTGTTCGCTCCACCCTACCCCGGCTTCTTCCACACACAACACGCATTGAACAGAGACAGGGAGAGAGAGAAAAAAAGACGTAATGTAACATAGAGCAGCATGTTTCATTACTGTAAACTGAGAGGAGAGCTTGACTGTTTACACTCAAGGAAGCAGCTGATGTCTGTGGGTAAGCATGCAACAGAAAATCTTCTCCCCTCTTCCTTCTTCCTTCTTTATCCAACACCATTAAGCAATAAGCATGGATAACGTTTTAAGCACAAACGCAAGTGTTTCGAATGAAACACCTGTTTGCTAAGTTCTGGAAGGAAGCACTCCCAAACTAGTGACATGATCAGTTGATCACAATCACATCACGTTATGAATGTATGTAGGTTCCCAAATTGTGAAAAGTGAAAAATGGTTTGGTTTGTTGCAACAATGACTAGTTATCTAAAGTATGGTAATAGTGTCAAGTAGTGTGAGGATTAATGTTAGAGTGTTTGTGTTTGAGCGCCTCAGTGCGGCCGCTACAGAGTTCATGTGCAACCTCTTCCAGAGAGATAGATGGAGATACTAGAAACTAAACTGCTGGATGTCGCTAGTAATAACAATAATTGTATAATATCCCATCATCTATCTAGTAGTCATATGATTATGTCATACAAAATTAACAATCTAGGCATCACAATATTTTTGTTTCAGTCAGTCACAGTATTATTGTTTTGTGAACTCCCAAAATGTTCACAGGATCTTGCTGTAGATTAAACGCACTGACTGACTTTGCTGTTAAAACAATGTATGTGCGTACACACAGTACACACAAGAATGTCATGTTATGCCATTCTCATATAGCCTTATATGATCTAGCCTGTTATACAGTAGATGTATTCTCAGATCATTATAGCCAACCCTTGTTTTCCATAGCTTAGCTAACTAGCCAAAGTTCTGATTGCATGCAGACTCATTTTTGCATGTAGGCTAATTATTTTCATACTTCACCCAATCTGAATAGTCCTATACTGCTTATTTTTCCTCCTATTCTATTTCCTATGTATAGCCTATATGCTTCACTCCTCATGTGCATTTGCTTGAGCACTGCTGCTATTGATTAGTGATTGTATATTCTGCACAACACCTGCACATATTTAAGCTGCTACTAAAAATACAATGTAGTGTTTTATTGTTATACTGTTTTATATTGGCTTGCATGGGAGGCTGGGCTCAAGTCAGAGTTCTGGTGTCTCATTCACTTGCTGGTGATGATGGTGGTCTGCACTTTTTATTATACTGCATTAATAATACAGTAGCTGTATCTGAGTGTGCATGTAATGGATGATTATGTGTAGTGATCATGGTTAGATCAAGCTAGAATTCCTGGACTTTGTTTCAAGATCTAGCATTGTCAAATTGTTACACCAGACACCACATTTTTGTTTATAGCCTGCTTAGGCTACAATAGTAAAACTAAAAGAGTGAGAAAAAATGGTAAATGGTGTTACAATTTGACAAATAAGGTGAACATGATTGCTGAGGCGATCACGGCTACCGTATCATTGTGAGACATGTCATTCAAACAGTAACAAAGTGTTCCCGGTTGGCCGGTTCTCCGCTTGCATGGGGGGGCCCATACAGATTTCTGGCCTAGAGGCCCAGAATTGCTAGTGACGCCCCTGCCCCCAGTGTTCAGGTCCAAGAAAAAGCCGCAAATATGATCGATTATACTGTACACACTGAGTAGTTCTCATTTCAAGGCGTATTACTGCCCTCTAGAGGCACAGTCCCACCAGTGCAGTGCAGTCGGCAGCTCAGCTCAGCTGTTCTGAATGAGTTTAATTAATGCGACGCAATAGTGACAAGCAGGCAGGCAGTGGCCTGCCTGCCTTGAAATCTGCGTAAAACAACTGTGTAATTCAGCTCAAGTGGAGGGGATATGTCCCCCCCTCCTCGGGGCAAAAGTGGGGGGGATATCACCAAAAGTGGGGGGGATACCCCAAAATTTTTCGCGCGAGCTACGCGCGCGCACATACCTCCCAGATATGTCCCCTTCACTTTTAAAATGCCTCCTGCGCCCCTGTACACCACTGAAAACTGAATCAGATACATCCATGAATGGCTTCATACTGTACATAGGCCACGCCCCTTCAGTCCTTGGCAGAGAGGCCAGAACAAATATTGTATTGAATATCACACATTTTGAAACATTTTTAAAACTGTTCGATATTCATTCAAATGTTGTCTGGTGGTTAATAATACTGTACATTACTCTGTTGTGTGACAGACTGGGAATACATTTTGTATCATATTTATTTTGCTATACGGAACCATCAGTTTGCAATGTTGAGGAATTACGTGATTATACATTTTTTCTTCCTTTCTCAATGGCAGGGATCGCCGCTGGAAGTTCGAATACTGCAAGGGAGGAGCCCCTACAGGTGTGTGTGTGTGTGTGTGTGTGCGTGTGCGTGTACAGTATAATCTGTTGTTTCCAGTAATCCTTAAACCTTGGAAAGTTACAGTATGTTTTCATTCATAGAATGAATATTGGTGACTATTATTATTAGTGTCCACATTCTATATTTATTGAGCCTTTATTTATTCCAACACCTTTTTTTGGCACCTCACTACTTTTGCATACTTTGTGCTAGAAACCCTGATATTTTCCAAACAAATTGTCCTCACAGCCTAAATATTCATCTTACATGCATGTTTTTTAAACATTTGCCACACTTCTTTTATACAATGAGACTAAAAAAGCCCAGACACATACAGAATGTGAACTACAGCACTCTGAGTGACAGGAGTTCCATCAGAATGTTGTACCTTCTCCATGTTAATTTCTTCATCGTCTTGGAAAAAGATTTGAAGAAAAAAACTTTTCTTAATTCGCTCTTTAACCAAGTTTTTTGATCGTACCAACACCAAAATCAAACACATGGTACCTCAATTTCTCAGGCCACTCACAGTAAAACAAAATATGCATTTAAAGAGGTGGTGCCATGATTTTTCCCCATTCTAAAACATGATTATCAGGTATTATGCGTTTCTCCCTCCGCGTCATCAGCGCCCACACCCTATAGGTGGGGTCGGCGATAGGGCCTTTCTGTGTGCATGTTCTCCCTGTGTCTCCTAGGGTTGATACCTCACAAAAAACATGCAGTAATCCTGGTCTCAATAATGCCTCCCCCTGGCCAGCCGGGGCGCTTGATGGAGGGGAAAGGAACTGGTTGGAATAACGTGTTCCTTCCACGCGCTACGTCCATCCCGGGGAAAATCCCCCCTGTCAGGTGAAAAGAAACAACGTGGACTACTCATGCATTGAAGGAAGCATGAGGTCAGTCCGTTGGGGACCCAGGCGTGGAAGATGGAGAGCAGAGCCCAGGATTACATAGGCAATTGGCACTGGGTGAAAATGGGTTGCAAAATCATGGGATAAAAATTATGGAAAAAAAAATAAAATAAACACCCATGTATGAATTAGATCAGTGGTTATCAGCCTTTTTATATCAAGTAGGCCTACCACCTCAGAAAATATCTAGCTACCACCATACCACCACCAGTACCACCATAATAACTGATGTTTAAATACGGGTGCGTAGTGTTCAGCTATATCTGCACATTGCACAGCTTCCACAGGTCCTTCTTCATGGTGTGGAGTTCCAGACATCAAGCCTAAGGTCAGCGGTTACACCAGCAGGATTGTGAACGGACAGAATGCAAAGTCTGGCTCCTGGCCCTGGCAGGTGTCTCTGCAGGTAATTTTGGCACAATATGTCATTCTACTGTTACATCCTCATTATTAGGTAATGCTGTCACACTGTAGCCATGTCATCCTACTGTTAAAAACGAACATACAGCATATCCAACAACAACAAGCTAAAGGAGATGTGTTCAACTGTCTCTAATAGCTGTTAGGACTGTGCTAAGTTCTTCCTCCTATGTTCACAACGTCTAATATAGACATACAGTATGTGAGCATGTGAAGCATGCACTCTCTCCTCTCCTCTCCTCTCCTCTCCTCTCCTCTCCTCTCCTCTCCTCTCCTCTCAGAGGAAATCAGGACGCAATTACTACCATTACTGTGGAGGTTCTCTGATCAACCAGAACTGGGTGTTGACCGCTGCTCATTGCATATGGATGTAAGTAATGACCACCAACATCCCTGAAACAACAGACGGACAGACAGACAGACAGATAGGTTGAGGTGTCAAAGCAGTTACATCAGTATTCTGAAACCCAGGATAGGTAGTAGTAGCTTCAATAATAAAATTGTAACGCAAATAAATAGTTAAGGTGTGTGGGGGTCACTGGAGTGGGTGCGGTCCGACTCCGAGACTGTGTTGAAATGTGTGTGTTTGTGTGTGTGTGTGTGTGTGTGTGTGTGTGTGTGTGTGTGTGTGTGTGTGTGTGTGTGTGTGTGTGTGTGTGTGTGTGTGTGTGTGTGTGTGTGTGTGTGTGTGTGTTTTTTTCAGCCCTGGGAGAGATCGTGTCATCCTAGGAGATCATGACCATCAGTCTAACAGGGAACAGATCCAGACCAATTCCGTCTCCAAGGTAAGAGACATGGTTATGCATTACCCTTTACCCACAAGTTACAGGCAGGGCAGCTTGCCCTAAACAGTATTTTGGGGGCGCTATACCCGCTATATATTATGCTGACTCTGTTATCTGTGCAAGGAGGTGTTGCTGTGTCGTTGCTCTTTCATGCTATTTGGCCAACTAGTCCGGGAGCCAAATGGTGATTTTTGGCTGAACGTGGATTCGCCTGTAAAAGTCTTTTTCTCAACTGATTCTTGTAGCTTGGGGTCACCTCTTAAGGATTCAAGATGATGACCAGTGATATCCATTGAGCATTTTTTATTATTAACCCCTTAATGCCTGAAACACAAGAAATCCACCCAGGAGGAAAATACCCAGAAAAAGATTTTTTTTCTGGGTATTTAAGGAGGATCTGAGGAGTCTAACTAGGGGTTTGTCATGATGCTGAATCCATTGCAGGCATTTGTTTCGCACAAAAAACATTCCATGGGCTAGAAATGGCCTCAGAAAACAATACATGTATGGGTGAGTATTTATGTTAGTCGGAGGCCTTAGGGTTTTTTTTTTTTCTCGTGCTAATCAGTCTAAAAGTGCAAAATCTTGCACAGATGTAGCTCAGGGCATGCTCTAATGATTTAGCTAGGACGCCCGAGTCGGCGACCTTCGGGGTCACCACAGCACACACAAAACTCTGACTCATCACTTTTCATCACTAAAGTCGATGGGAGCCCAACTTGATTTGGCCGCTGTGGCGACCCCGAATGTCGCAGACTCGGGCGCCCTAGCTAAATCATTAGAGCATGCCCTGAGCTACATCTGTGCAAAATGTTGCACTTTTAGACTGATTAGCACGAGAAAAAAAAAACCCTAAGGCCTCCGACTAACATGAATACTCACCCATACGTGTATTGTTTTCTGAGGCCATTTCTAGCACACGGAATGTTTTTTGTGCAAAACAAATGCCTGCAATGGATTCAGCATCATGACAGACCCCTAGTTAGACCCCTCAGATCCTCCTTAAATACCCAGAAAAAAACACATCGTTTTCTGGGTATTTTCCTCCTGGGTGGATTTCTTGTGTTTCAGGCATTAAGGGGTTAATAATAAAAAATGCTCAATGGATATCACTGGTCATCATCTTGAATCCTTAAGAGGTGACCCCAAGCTACAAGAATCAGTTGAGAAAAAAACTTTTACAGGCGAATCCACGTTCAGCCCCACGGCTCCCGGACTAAACACAGGTTTGGGAATGATTCATGTAGGTGCATTTGTAATACTTGTTAGCCAAGCCATTAACTTTTTAACTTTTCCACAGAGTGCCATGGCCTCATCCGTGTGTTTTGCAACTATTCAAAATTCATACCGGTATATTCATAAATGTCATAGATATTGTATGACATGCGTGCGTGTGTACCTCTCTCTCTACAGTCCATCACCCATCCCAACTACAAGTTTCCGAACAATGACGTGCGCCTGCTCAAGCTGTCCTATCGGGTCCAACTGAATTACAGGGTGTCCCCGGTTTGTCTGTCCCCCTCCAGCCAGTCTTTCTCCTACGGGACACGCTGTGTCACCACAGGCTGGGGAAAAACCAAACACACTCACACATGTGAGTGGACACACGCACGCACGCGCGCGCACACACACACACACACACACACACACACACACACACACACACACACACACACACACACACACACACACACACACACACACACACACATGCGCACACACAATCAAAATGCCAGTGTATTCAGACAGGAAAACAGCCAGTTACAAAGTTCATAGACGGCAGAACATTGTTACATTACACAATACAGTACAGTTGACATACTTGTCAGACACAGCAGACACCAATCATGGATGAATAGTCCAGGAATTTTATGGATTATAAGGGGATAACCTCAAACAAAACAGAAACGCATTCAGCTCTTTTTGTTTCATAAATATGTTAGTAACAACATATCAAAAGTCATCAGAAATCCGAGTTGTGGACCATATTGAAAAAGCTGCTGAAAGTAAAAAAAATAAAAAATAAAAAAAAATAAAAGAACAATCTGCTTTAAGTAGCGTGTGAGGGGTCAAACTAGGGTTTCTTCATGATTCTGAATCCATTGCAAGCATATTGAAAAAGCTACCAGTTTTTTGGGGGCCGACTTCCTGTTGTGCTCTGTTTCCACAGCCACTCCTCTCATCCTCCAGCAGACAGCGCTGCCTCTGAAGAGTTCATCTCAGTGTCAACGCTACTTCAGGCATCGCATCACAGACGATATGATCTGCGCCGGACCCTCTGGAGTGTCCATCTGCAATGTATGGCCATGTTGTTTTAGCACTTATGTTTTTTTTATAACTTGAGTTTGTATTAATGCTCTTATGTCAAAGGTAACCTGAGATATTACAGTATATGTTTATAAATGATCTTTGTCATGATCTGCCAGGTAACCTGAGCTTTTATGTTTTTAATAATGTTCTTGATAGAACAATAACAAACGCTAGTTAGGGCTCCAATGTAACACGATGCTTCCTAATAATGTTTAAACCAGTGGTTCCAGATTAATAAGTACTCCCATACCCCCAGATTAACACCGGTACGTTAATTTGTTTTGTGGACACCATCTGAAAACATTTTGTGCCAGCGACCCACATTTGTGGGTCGCAAAAAGTTTGTCCCACAATATAAAACTTAAATAGCAGATCTATAAGCTCACAATGCGTCGCAATGTGACATGTTGTGAGCTTTTAGATCTGCTATTTTCAAATAGCAGATGTAAAATGGTGAAACTTAGTAAGCCTATAGTTGCTTCTTTTAGGCTTGTTTTCACAGCCGTAGTGGGTTGTTTCTCTTGCATCATACCTGCAGCCTACTAGGGAGGAAGTGAAGAGATATTGGCCGGGTTTCCCAAAGCGATTTTTAGCCCATCATAGCTCACGCATGGTCGTAGAGACCAAGCCCCGACTGTCATGTTCCTGTGTTTACATGGGTTCGTTCAGAGTGACTTAATTAGTCCCCTACAACTACACCAACATTCAGATTTCACAAAGTGCTTAATAAAGTCTCACTCCTGTCTAAATACGGTACGGCATTCTATAAATACCTGTATCCTCCGTGTTCTTTAACAAGAAGCCTTTCTGTTTTCCCATGTATTTCCTGGCGTTCCCCATGCACAACAACCCCACTGAGACAAACAGACAGCGATCGGATAAAAAGGCTTCTTATTAAAGAACACGGAGGATAAGGGTAACTAGAAAAGAACATTTCTAAGAAATTTTAAGTGTGCCTGCAGCTCGCTAAGTCTGTGCAACCTTGTGTAGCGGTTGGTGTTAGCATTAGCGTTACATTTTTTAACATTACCATTTTTTGCATGAGCTTTAACATTATGGTGCTTCATATGACACCACCCACATGTCTGTACGACAAACGGTTCACGAGATCAAGGGTCACTTCCTGTTTGGTGAGGGGCACTTCCTGTTTGGCGAAATAGGCCCCAATGAAGGTTAAGGACTCTTAATCTTGTCATTTGACGCAACCCGCGCGTCTGTACGACAAACGGTTCATGAGGTAAAGGGTCACTTCCTGTTTGGTGAGGGGCACTTCCTGTTTGGCGAAATAGGCCCCAATTAAGGTTAAGGACTCTTAATCAAGTCATTTGATGCCATCCACGCGTCTGTACGACAAACGGTTCACGAGATGAAGGGTCACTTCCTGTTTGGTGAGGGGCACTTCCTGTTTGGCGAAATAGGCCCCAATTAAGGTTAAGGACTCTTAATCAATTCATTTGATGCCATCCACGCGTCTCTACGACAAACGGTTCACGAGGTAAAGGGTCACTTCCTGTTTGGTGAGGGGCACTTCCTGTTTGGCGAAATAGGCCCCAATTAAGGTCAAGGACTCTTAATCAAGTCATATGACGCAATCCGCGCGTCTGTACGACAAACGGTTCATGAGGGCACTTCCTGTTACAGAGGGGGCGGGGCTTAATCAATTACAGCTCATCCCTATTGGCCATCTAAGTACACACAGCAAGTTTCGAGACGGTACCATGCTGCAAACTGGAGATATAGCCGTTTAAAGCTCAGCCAATAGGAAAATAGGGGTGGGGCTTAATAGGGGCGGGGCTTAAGTAATACGTCCCTATTGGCCGTTTAAGTCCAGACACCAAGTTTCAAGACAGTACCATGCTGTGAACTGGAGTATTGGCTGTTTAAGCCCAGCCAATAGGAATACAGAGGGGGCGGGGCTTAATCAATTACAGCTCATCCCTATTGGTCGGAAAAAGACCAAAGTTGTGTGAGCATTTTACATTTTAAATGACGTTGCTAGGCAAAAGTATGGCAGAGTTATGTGGCGCCAAAGTTTCTGGGTTTTTTTCAGAGTCCCCCATTCTAAGTCAATGGGGTTTTTGGGCGTCGTTTTTTGCGAATTACATCGCAATCGTATCGCGGATCGGAAAGAAAAGTAATAGCACACCATTCCCGGCCGAGCCGCACGTTTTGATGTGTATATTGCGGGGGTGGCGTAAATCGTGCGGCAGTTATTACGTGCCGAAATTTCCCCCATTCTAAGTGAATGGGGTTTTTTGGCGTCGTTTTTTGCGAATTACGTCGCAATGGTAACGCGGATCGGAAAGAAAAGTAATAGCACACCATTCCCGGCCGAGCCGCTCGTTTTGATGTATATATTGCGGCGGTGGCGTAAATTGTGCGGCAGTTATTACGAGCAGAAATT
Source organism: Nannobrachium achirus (assembly GCF_963921795.1). Taxonomy (NCBI): domain Eukaryota; kingdom Metazoa; phylum Chordata; class Actinopteri; order Myctophiformes; family Myctophidae; genus Nannobrachium; species Nannobrachium achirus. The sequence goes on from NC_137814.1 coordinate 59,197,386, forward strand.
TGCAAGAACATTACTTACTGACTGACTGACTGACTGACTGACTGACTTAAGTATGGCGGATTACAATAAGTGTTCTGCTATTGCATAGCAGGCACACTTAATTATAGAATGCCGTACCATATTTAGACAGGTAACGGGTGTGAGATTTTATTAAGCACTAGTTGTAGGGGACTAAATAAGTCGCTCTGCCCGAACCCGTGTAAACACAGGAACATGACGGTCAGGACTACATCTCTATGACCATGCGTGAGCTACGATGGGCTAAAATCGCTTTGGGAAACCCGGCCATTGAATGAAAAAGGGCACTGGCACCGCCCTGGAGAACCTAGAATAAGTTTAATAGGGTATGTCCCCCAGCTATACGGTAGAAGTAAGACCCTCTTTTGCAGATGCAACACGTGGTGACCTACTGCACACGTAAACAGAACTGCTACCTTTAGATGCATTTTAAATTTTTAAGTCGTTTTGAGAAGAAAATGCTGCTATTTGTCCCAAAGTGACTGCAAAGTATAGCTGACATTTGTTTCTAAAAGTTTTATATCCTGCATATAACATGCATTTAACGACACAATGTCACCTAGCTCTGTTTACACAATGCTGTACCCCCTCCAACATTATATACATTCCCCATTTTCAACTGTTTAATTATATTTTGCATTTGTTTTGGCTTTTTTTAGGCATGGAAAATACCTATAAAGTGTCAGATATATCTCTGATCTACAAATTGGGCTTGTGACTGTGTGTTTCCTCTAGGGTGACTCTGGTGGTCCTCTGGTGTGTGAGAGAGGCGGGGTGTGGACTCTGGTGGGAATCTCTTCCTGGGCAACAATAAAATGCAATGTGCGCTACCCCTCCGGGTTCGCCCGCGTGTCCAAATTCAGGAGCTGGATCGACCGGACTGTCAGATACAACTGAAGAGTCCAAGCTCTCTGAATGTACCAAACATTATTTTTTCTTGCTTGATCTCCTCCTCCTCCCCCGCCCTCTTCTTCCCTTTCATTCTTCATGGAAATAACGATAAGATGGCAATGATGCACAAAAACGAATTACTTCTGTAAACCTGTCTGTGATGTGACAATATAGCTGATTATTCTGATTCATGCTTACAAACATCACTAAATGTACAACATGTTTACATAGTACATACATCAGTCACAGACAGAGTGTTTGATCATGAGGTAATACAAATTCTTACAGTTACTGTCATCTACTAACTGGTGCAATGATTTGTCCATCTGTAACTAAAGCTTGCATGAAGTAAACTCTTTAAGCATCAAATGTATGACTTTGTTTGCATATGGGGAGGGGTGGTGAGGGGACGGGAGTGGGTGGATGAGATGATATGCAACTGATTTAATTAAAAAGTAACAAGGTAACAATACAGAACACAATATATGTGCATATTCTTGTAAGCTACACTTTGTGTGGTGTTGTAGGCGAGTGGGTGGAAGAATGCTAGCCTTGCATAGCCATACAATATCACTGCGTGGCATTTTTTCTTTGCAATGGCAATTTTTTGTCCGGCTACGCGAGGCTAGAATAATGCCACGATAGGACAAGGAATATCCACTTCAGGAGGTTTACTGGCAGAACGGCAGGTTACAATACTCATCAACAGACAATAGGCAGTTTAAGCTTGACGATTTTCAGGACGGCAACGCCAGGCAGAGTCCGGCTGCTATGACATAATTGCCGTAGAAGTCAAAATTGTTAAGGGAGGGGTCGTTTTTTATTGAGGGGTGTTACTGGAGAAAATGTATAAGCCCTTATATAAAATGCCATGACCCTCCCTCTCAATTGGGGGAAAAATCAATGACCCTCCCCAAGCCCGTTTAATCCCACCGGTCACAATAGTGACCGTAATTATTTTCTTCATTTATGAGGCTATAAAATGTTATTGAATGATTCATTCATGCATTTCCAGCAATTATTGAAAAGGTTAAAGGGTCCCAATCAAATATGTGCAGTGTCACATGTTAACTATAAATTGTCACATGACCAGAGCTGTTTACTTCCTGTCTGCACCAAGAGGAGACGATGGAAGCATCAAAGCCCCAAAAGAAAATGTTAGTAAAGTATCTTAACATAAAGATAGGACCATGATTTTTTGTACACGTCTTCTTTAAGATGTCTAGTATTGGTGTATGCCTTTGCAATTACTCAAATGTGTTCAGTGTGGTCATAAAACGAACAAACATATCGACGGCAACAATAGTGACCGGTGGGATAATACATTAGCAACTACTGTAGCTATACACATACTAATACACATAGCAAATTATTCTCTTTCTGCTGTTTTCTTTTACTTTAACTGGGGAATTCCCGGGGACCACCGACTCCTGGTGCTCCAGAACGGATGCAAAAGTCGTCGCGCCCCCTAGTGGAGGACCCCCGCCACTGCAGCGCACATAAAATGCCGGCAGCGCACATAAAATGCTGTAACTCAGGCTAGGAGCGAACGGGAGAGCTGGGGCCGGTACCCACGCGTCCGCCTCGGCGGTGCTGAGACAGCCGTGTGTAGAGCGCCACCTTGTGGCAGACCCCCGCCACTGCAGCCCGCTAAAAAGGCCGTAACTCGCCCCCCCGAGCCACTTGACGGTCGCTTATCTCCCAATTATTGAGTCTTACTGGTATATTGGATGAAAAATAGCTCCCAGACAAGGCATGCAACATTGCAGTGTCTCAAAGTGAGAAAGATGCTGTCCTCAGTTATTGTGATAGTGATGTGTCAGACAGGGGCAAACAGGTTATTAGGGGCAAGCCAGGCTGTTGAATGCACGTGCTGAATTTATGCAAGTAGATGAGTGGAACGATGACTTACTAGTAAAACGCCTAAGGGCGACAAGCGACCTTGCCGTGAAGGGTGAGGTCACGCCATGTCTTGGCCATCTGACCAGTTATTTACATATATTGGACCAGTTACCCATAATGTAGACCCCTGGTAACCATATATGGAGATCCATGTACCGGTATATGCTGTGAGACCCCTCCATGCTTATACTCAGTTATATGTTATGTGAAAGTCCTATGACGTCTATGACATCTGACATCATACATACAATCCCTTTTGTGCCCATATATGGAGATCCCTGTCTGTAGAACCAGCCACACAGATGGTGGTAGGTAAGTAATAAGATGAGGGATGCAGTATGGTGGATGGTAAGTATTGTAGGTAGTTAGATGATGGATGGTGGTTGGTAGTTAGTAGGTGAAGGACACGGTATGGTGGTAGGTAGGTAGTAGATGAGGGATGCAATATGTTGGTGGGAAGGTACTGTAGATAGTTAGATGAGAGATGATGGTAGTAGGTAGGTAGGTAGACAATACTGCTGTGTTGGTTGGTAGGTAGATAGTTAGATTAGGGATGCAGTGTGGAGGTACATAGTTAGATGATGGATGCAGTAAGGTGGTAGGTAGGTAGGTAGGTAGTTAGATGATGGATGCAGTATGTTAGGTAGGTAGGTAGGTAGGTAGGTAGGTAGGTAGGTAGGTAGGTAGGTAGGTAGGTAGGTGATAGATGCTGTAAGGTGGTATGTATGTAGTTAGATGATGGATGCAGTTTTGTGGTAGGTAGGTATGTATGTACAGTAGGTATATGAGGGATTCATTATGGTGGTAGGTAGTAGGGGTGTAACGATACATTTTAATAGCGATTCGATACATATCACGATACATGGTTGACGATACGATACATGGACGATATTGGTTCATTCATGGCGATACGATACGATTCGATTCAATGATTTAAAATCGATATAGTAACTATTTAGCAAAGCAATTAAATCTGTGTGAAAGGTGTCGATAGTGCAGGTTTTTTAGGTAAACGTGTATTATTATTATATAAACACAGTGATTATCTGCCAAATACATGGACATTGTATATTGACAAACCCGCACCTTGACATGAACCCAGTGATTACACACATTTATCGATAGACCAGTGTAGCTATATGGAAAGGAAAAGTAATTAAAACCCCTCCTTTTAATTATTTCTTCTTAAAAATGCTAAATACAATGCACAAGTAGGTAGTATCGATACAATCGATTCTTTGCACTGCCGATTCGATACGATACAAAATAAAACGATACGATTCGATTTTAGCTGTTTTCATTTCGATATACTTAGATTTTTTAAGTTAAAAACGATATTTCGATGCAGTTACTATATCGTTACACCCCTAGTAGGTAGGTATGTAGTTAGATGATGGATGCAATATGGTGGTAAGAGGGTAGTTAGATGAGCGATGCGGTATGGTGTGGTATAGTTAGATGAGGGATGCAATATGGTGAATGGTGCGTACAGTATGTAGGTGGTTAGATGAAGGGATGCTGTATGGTGGTAGGTAGGTAGGTAGTTGTAGAGAGAGGGCGAGATCATTTAGCGACCTACAACTGGGTTGCAACCTGGTCGGTAGTTTTCACCGACTGGGTCGCTAAATCTACCGACTGGGTCGCTAAATATACCGACTGGGTCGCTAAATCTACCGACTGGGTCGCTAAATTTACCGACTGGGTCGCTAAATCTACCGACTGGGTCGCTAAATTTACCGACTGGGTCGCTAAATCTACCGACTGGGTCGCTAAATCTACCAACTGGGTCGCTAAATCTACCGACTGGGTCGCTTAATTTACCGACTGGGTCACTAAATCTACCGACTGGGTCGCTAAATTTACCGACTGGGTCGCTAAATCTACCGACTGGGTCGCTAAATCTACCGACAGGGTCGCTTATCCACCGACCGGGCTGCTAACCCTAACCCTAACCCTAACCCTAACCCTAACTCAAACCCTAACCCTAACCGTCGGTAGATTTAGCGACCCAGTCGGTAGATTTAGCAACCCAGTCGGTGATTTAGCGACCCAGTCGGTAGATTTAGCAACCCAGTCGGTGATTTAGCGACCCAGTCGGTAGATTTAGCAACCCAGTCAGTAGATTTAGCAACCCAGTCGGTGATTTAGCAACCCAGTCTGTGATTTAGCGACCCAGTCGGTAGATTTAGCGACCCAGTTGGTAGATTTAGCAACCCAGTCGGTGGCGACCCAGTCGGTAGATTTAGCAACCCAGTCGGTGATTTAGCAACCCAGTCGGTAGATTTAGCAACCCAGTCGGTGATTTAGCAACCCAGTCGGTAGATTTAGCAACCCAGTCGGTGATTTAGCAACCCAGTCGGTAGATTTAGCGACCTGGTCGGTATTAGCGACCAGTCGGTAGATTTAGCAACCCAGTCGGTGATTTAGCAACCCAGTCGGTAGATTTAGCGACCCAGTCGGTAGATCCCAGTCGGTAGATTTAGCGACCCAGTCGGTAGATTTAGCGGCCCAGTCGGTAGATTTAGCAACCCAGTCGGTGGATTTAGCGACCCAGTCGGTAGATTTAGCAACCCAGTCGGTGGATTTAGCGACCCAGTCGGTAGATTTAGCGACCCAGTCGGTAGATTTAGCAACCCAGTCGGTGGATTTAGCGACCCAGTCGGTGAAAACTACCGACCAGGTTGCAACCCAGTTGTAGGTCGCTAAATGATCTCGCTCCTACTGGAGATGTATGAGGGCTGCAGTATGGTGGTAGGTAGGTAGTTAGATAAGGGACCCAGTATGGTGGTAGATACTGTAGGTCTTCAAATGAAGGATGCACTATCATGGTATGTAGATAGTTAGATGGTGGATGGTTGAAACCGCAGTTTATTATGAGAAACGGCACATCATGTCCATGTCTGTCCGTCCTTCATGCTTTTTTATGGTCTATGGGTTTGCCGCTCTGACATCATGCTCACTCTCACGCTCTGACATCACTGTGATGTCAGGGGAACCAAATCCCTTTTATGCCCATATATGGATATATGGAGATCCCTGTGATGCCAGGGGAACCAAATCCCTTTTATACCCATTATGTGGAGATCCGTGATGTCATGAATATTAAGCCCATATCTGTGAATATCTATGGGTACCAGGGGTCTCTATATATGGGTAACTGGTCCGATATATATCACTGGCCAGATGCCCAAGATATGGTGCGACCTCGCCCTTTAGGGCAAGGTCGCTTTTCACCCTTAGGCGTCTTACTGGTAGGTAGTTTAATGAGGGATGCAGTATGGTGGTAGGTAGGTAGTTATGGCCTTTGGTGTAAGATTTTAACATTCTAGGATAACTATATTTACTATATACACTTTAAAAGGTTGATACAACACATTATCCCACCGGTCACAATTGTGACCGAACATAAAACACACCTTTTCACCTACTTTTTCATGAAAATTTCAAAAAAATATGATTGATTATTGCAAAGGGTTACTAATGACACAATATACGAATATTTTTATGTCTGGGAAAAATTCGGGATTAAACGGGTTAAAACAAAAAAGAGTGACCCTCCCCTACAACATGACATTTACCACAGTAAAATTATGCCTAAAACCTAAACTTATAGTTATTCCTAACCAGTGGCGATGTCAGAACAGAGACGTTTTTTTTTTACTGTAAATTATTAGGGGGTTTTAGGGTTAAAAAAAGGTGCGGGCGGCAGCAGCAATGAACAATAATGAATAGGCTAATATAATGTATTGAGATCCCAGCTGCACTTCATCCCAAAAACACATTTCCAAATATAAATTAACGCACGCTCCAAACTAACGTAACACACAGTGAGTAGCCTACTGCTGCTAGTGTAAAAGTCAATGTGGACATCACAAAAAAGGTGAGAAGTTCTCACAGGTTGAGAACAGGATGAGAACATGTTATTTGACATCTAGGTTACAGATAAAACAGTTGACACACTTGCAGAAGACAGAGAAGACTTATAACAGCTGCCATTCATTTTGTGCTGTTGATTGCCTGTGGTCAAAATCTGTGTCAAATACGCATTTTCAACGAGCGATCGTTAACCTAATGTTAGATGAATAGTTGCCTGGCAGTGTTACCGGACTATTTTTAATTAAAAATTGCATGACCCTCCCTTGAATTCAAAGTGAAATGAGCAGACCCTCCCTAGGACTGAAATTAAAATAGCATGACGGGGTCCCAACCCTTTTACTGAACGCTTTGATTCCCATGGCGACGCGTCTATACAGCAGACGCTTTAGGTGCAGCGTGGAAAGGGAGCTTCTGGCGTTGTACAGGCGGCTGCGACGGCAGCAGGTTGATCTATCGAGCGCTGATCATTTCCGGTTGCCGTTGCCATCTGCCAATGCCGTAGTAATTTTCTTAAAGGTGATACACCATGAAAATTCACTTTTCCTATTTTAAAACCTTTTTTTGAGGTCCCATTTCAGACCGTTGTGTCTTTCTCTGGTTTTGGGAAGGTGGAGGTTAAAAGCATCCCACGGGTTCTCAAAACACCTTTAAAGTCGCTAATAACAACAGCACTTCCTTGACAGGTTTGCACTTATTATCAGCAACAGGTATAGGCTCTCAAATAACTCACACTACAGTAAGGCCCTATGTGGTACATTCTCTGTCTTTGGCTGTCGGTCCGCTGTCCCTGGCACAGAGAATTATTCACTTTATACGTCCAGACACTGTGGGATCTGGAAGGCAACTCACTAAACAGGCGGGCGGCACAGATATAGCCTTGTTGCTCCTGGTGAGCAGGTTGGTACCTTGCATCCTCCACCATTGGTGTGTGAATGTGTGTGTGAATGGGTGAATGCAATGCACAATCTATGTAAAGTGCATTGGCGCTATACAAATGCACCATTCATGGTTAAATAGTGGCTTTAGCCAACAACATCCAATGTATACATAATGGCCACTAGATGGCACTAATAGACCTACATTAGAATCAAAAACGATTGATAGCAGTAAAGTAACAATGTAAACAGTGATGGAAAGTAACAAGTAGATTTTAATAAAATGCTAATGGTTCAAGGGTAGTACTTTATTGTTACATCTTGTGTACAGGTGCATAAGAGTAAAACTTATTTTGTTTTGGCTTCCTTCAATATCATTTGTATTGCCCTATGACAATGAAATAATAAAAGGTAGCTTACACTCGCGCTGCACTGAGTTGGTTTAGATTTGATGTCGTTGTGCACACAGCACGGGAAATAAGCCATATTCACGGCCCGCCCACTCAGCAAATTTCTCAGCAACTTCCTGGTGCTGACGTCAGTTTAGAAGGGTAAAATATCACAGAACTTGCTGGACTAAAAGCCAACAAATCATTATCTTGAACGTTAAAGTAAATTATAACGCTTAGTGCCTTTTACTATCTTGTGTTCTTGTTCATGCTAGCCGTATTTTATACTGTACTATTCGGAAATTGCATTAAATTTGCGATTTCTGTGTTAACTCTATGGGATATTAGTTTGACTTCAGCACCGGGGGGATGCTGAGTGGGCGGGCCGTGAATAGGGCTTATTCAAATCTTTTCAGTGTAATGGAAATTACTAGCTTGGCTCAAAACCAGCCACCCATTGGCACGCACGCACGCACACACACACACACACACACACACACACACACACACACACACACACACACACACACACACAAGCGATGTGTTCTCCTCTGTTGTCCAGCTCCTGTGGTGAAGATCAGAAAGAACATAATATAGCAGAGTCAGGGATGACATTAAGGCTTGTCCTGTTGTCCGGGACAACTGTATCTTTATAGACAAGTTCATAAAAAATGTAGTTGTCCGTTGGACAAGTGGCTTTTGGTTTCACTTTTTGAGCGGTGGTCACACCGTCTCCATAGCGTGGCCGTGTGTGTCTGTCTGTCTGTCTGTCTGTCTGTCTGTCTGTATGTAGCCTCTGGTGTAGCCTGAGTACCCTGGGTGACCAGAGAGGTGCTGTTGAGTCTAGCCTGCCCTGAGCATCAACTGCAATACACACACACACACACACACACACACACACACACACACACACACACACACACACACACACAGGCACCCCCCCCCCCCCCCCCCCCCACCGCTCAGTTCACACGGGTGTGATTTTTTTTTTCAGGAACGTATCAAAGTACAGTGTAGTGATGTGTTCTCCAGAACATATTATAGTACAGTGTTGTGATGTGTTCTCCAGAACATATTATAGTACAGTGTAGTGATGAGTTCTCCAGAACATATTATAGTACAGAGTTCTCCAGAACATATTATAGTACAGTGTAGTGATGTGTTCTCCAGAACATATTATAGTACAGTGTTGTGATGTGTTTTCCAGAACATATTATAGTACAGTGTTGTGATGTGTTTTCCAGAACATATTATAGTACAGTGTTGTCTGTGCTCCCCAGCTCCTGTGGTGAAGATCCGTCAGAACGTGACCAAGCTGAAGCAGGAGGTGGTGCAGATGGACATCCGTATGGGCGTGGTGGAACACACGCTGCTGCAGGCCAAGCTCAAGGAGAAGAACAACATGACCCGAGACATGCTGGCCACCAACATCATGGACAACACGGCTGGGTCGTACGTTTAACATCATAAAGGACACTGCTGGGTCAAATGGTCATATTGAACACTTCCATTTGTGCTCTCTCTGAGTTACAGACCTGTAAGGGTCCAATTTGAGAAGCATCTACCATAGAAGGTACCAGCGGACCATAGAGTAGGGGTAACCACATGGACCAGTGTCTGGTGTAGTCTGTTGACCTCAGGGACAAAAAGAAAACCATACCAACCTGCATCGAAATGTCAAGTCAACTCTGTTTTATTTGTATAAAAAGCATTTCATGCAGGTGCACAACTCAGTGTGCTTCTCATTAAAGATAGTGCAGCAAACAAGGGACAACTCCAGCTATTTACATTCTAGTTTATTATCTAGAGTAGACAACAATACCAGTTTATTTTTTTTTAATATTATTATATATGGAAATTACGTAAAATGAGAGGTTCTGAAAAGATAGCATAATGGAATTGTGTGGTAATGATATCGGAGGATGTGGCTATAGTTGTACATACTGTATTGACTGTGCTTGGTATGATATTGGCCTATGAATGTACATTGTAAATGTCTACATTCAAAACCAGCTTTGTCTGTAATGCTTTACTGTTATATATATATTTTTTTTTAATTACATTTATATTGATAATATACATATCCTTGTATTTGTTACAGAGTTTGGGTGAGTTTGTCAGGGTCGATCTATCCCCCCATGCTCAGTACACCAGTTACTAAAGCAATAAGCCACAAGAGGCGAGTGGTTACCGGGGTAGTATACACCGGCTGAGAGGCGTTGGGAAACACAAGGCGCTAGCCGAGTGTTTCCGACCCTCTCAGCCGGTGTATACTACCCCGGTAACTACAAGCCTCACGTGGCTTATTGCTTTTCTAAAACGGTCACAATGTTGCAACATGAAAACCATAGCATCCCATTATTTAAAGAAAAAAGTACACTTCTCCGCCACCAGGAAGAGACATTTCCTTCAGTTTACCAGCCACATCCCAGGAACGTATGGAAGCCAGTGTGTGTTTATAAAGTCAAAAAATAGGGAAACAATACTTATGTGTTAGATCAGTCTCATGTTAAGAACCATATTCGATCCATACACATGTTTATTTTCATCCAGATTTAGCTGCTTTGTGGGTGAACATCACATCAAAAACGCTAGCATAGCAACCGGCTAAACTAACAGCCGAGTATGTGCCTGGAGAATAGAGGCGCTTGTCGCCTTTACAAGCCCCGCCCGTAGACATTCAGTCACTGTCCTATGCATGCGGGCGGTGCTTAGAAACACCTGCACGGCAGGATTTGAGAGAAAATCAAACGCTCGCTTCTCAAGTTCAGCCTCACGGCACAGTGGAAAGGAAAAACGCACCTGGCTTTGATATAAACTGATTCAAGGTGTGGGTTATAGCCTCATATACCACGGCAACCAGCCAATCAGAATCAAGGAATTGAACTAGCCGTTTTAGAATAGTAGTTTTGGCTCTGTGGGCAGGTGCCAAGTGCTTCTGGCTAAAGGAGATAAGCATCTCCATAAAGCTTGTCAACCTAAGCACCAAGTGCTCTAAACATGCTCTGTTTTGTTTTTTTGTAACATTCCTAAGATATTTGATTACAATAAATGTATGGTCCCCATCCGGAATCAATTGGGGTAAATTTACTATAATCATTTGTTTGTCTTAGGAATGCAACAAATAAAAAAGACATTATTGAACTCAAGTCTCCATGACATGAGTAATCAATAGGGGGGAAAAAAAGTATTTTGGGAGGTGAACTAGTTTAACTCATACAGTGCTGCTGGCCACAAGGGGCACTAGAGTGCCAGAAATGTCTCTATAGACCTTCGCTCTAGCTTCCGTTGACACTGTCCCAAGTGGGATTTCACTCCAGCCAATGCTATGGGTGACTAGAGGAGGAAGCTAGCTGACACGTAGCCAAAATGCTAACCCATTTAGAAGCCCGATCTAAAGCTATTTCAGTTGCAAAAAACGTTCTCTTTGGGTCTAGGAACACAATCCGGAGAAAATCCTGTCTAAAGATGTGATTTATTATTGGAGTGGGCGGCGCGATGCGGCCGTTAGCGCGACTACGGCCCGTGTATGGCCGAGTGTTGGCCCGGACCATGGATGGACGTTTAGACTGGGGCTTCGTTGAGGCCTCCGATTAAATAATTCATTTTATTAAATATCCCGGACTAGTTCGGGATAGGCACCCTGGAATACGTCGCGCCGCCGACAGTATAGATTGAGTTTTTTTTGGGGGGCTCTAAACTTTATTTTAAACCATTTTCAATGGAATAAATCGTCGGACCATCTAGCGTCTCTCGTTGGCTAGCGCTGGACGAGCAAGGACCACCCACGTTGCTCCAAGCAGCTCGGGGTAAGTAAAATAGCAAATAAAATATTGTATTGGATTGAAATAAAGCCGAACTTGTTCGGGATAGGCACTAATAGGGTTAAGTGCACATGCCGGGAGGCCAGTGAGGAAAGAGTTACAGTAGTGGAGTTTTGATATGACTGATGTCTGGATGAGGAGCTGGGCTGACTCCAGGGTGAGGAAGGGTCTGATCCTACGGATGTTATAGAGTGTGAACCTACAGGATCGGGTGACTGATGCAATGTGTGCCTTGAATGAGAGCTGGCTGTCAGGACCACACCAAGGTTCTTAGCAGTTGGAACTGAAGTCACCATGGTGTTGGTGTTGTCTATGGAGATAGTGAGATCCTTCATCGGGCAGGACTTAGCTGGGAAGAGAACCTCTGTCTTGTCCGGGTTTAGCTTGAGGTGGTGGGCAGACATCCACTGTGAGATGTCAGCCAGCCATGCGGCAATGCGCTCTTCGAGTGTCATTGGCGAGTTACCCTCACCTCTGATCAATGTCAGTACCCTCACCTCTGATCAATGTCAGTACCCTCACCTCTGATCAATGTTACTGTAGGTGCCCTCACCTCTGATCAATGTTCCTGTAGGTGCCCTCACCTCTGATCAATGTCAGGTACCTTCACATCAAACTGTTGTTTGATTGTGACAGCAAAATCCTGGCATGCCTTCATTAATCACTTGTGTACTTTTTTGTCTCAAGTTTCATTGTACCAGCTAGTGTTTTCTACTTGACGTTTCCTTGAGAAGGATTATTACAACATTTGCATGCCTCAGACTTTCTCGCCAACAGAGAATACCTGATTTAATTAAAGGAAACTTTTTTCATTTACCTTGCCAAACCAAACAACAGTAGGAGCGAGATCATTTAGCGACCTACAACCGGGTCGCGACGTGGTCGGTAGTTTTCAGCGACCGGGTCGCTAAATCGAGCGACCGGGTCGCTAAATCACCGACCGCGCCGCTAAATCGACCGACCCGGTCGCTAAATCTACCGACCTGCCTGCAGTTTTAGGTCGGTAGATTTAGCGACCCGGTCGGAAGATTTTGCGCCCCAGTCGGTCGATTTAGCGACCCGGTCGCTCGCTTTAGCGACGTGGTCGGTGATTTAGCGACGCGGTCGGTGATTTAGCGACCCGGTCGGGAGGTTGCGTGGCAGGTTAGCCTAACTGAGGTAACGGTCGGGAGGTTGCGTGGCAGGTTAGCCTAACTGAGGTAAGGTTACTGAGGTTAGGTTTAGGGTTAGGGTTAGGGTTAGGGTTAGTAGGTCGGTGGAAGCGACCACCGGTCGGTGGATTTACCTACCCGGTCGCTGGATTAGCGTCCCAGTCGGTGGAATTAGCGTCCCGGTCGATGGAATTAGCGTCCCAGTCGGTCGATTCAGCGACCCGGTCGCTCGCTTTAGTGCCGCGGTCGGTGATTTAGCGACCCGGTCGCTCCATTTAGCGTCCCGGTCGCTCGCTTTAGTGCCGCGGTCGGTGATTTAGCGACCCGGTCGCTCCATTTAGCGACCCGGTCGCTCGATTTTGCGACCCGGTCGCTGAAAACAACCGACCACGTCGCGACCCGGTTGTAGGTCGCTAAATGATCTCGCCCTCTCTCCCAAACAAACAGCAGGTCTACAAGCTCACAACACGTGGTTGTATCACACACACACACACACAGACAGGGATATCCCCTACAAACAGTTTCCTGGTGCATCCATGTATAAATTAGTGCAGTGTTGGTGACATTGTGCATGCAGAGCATACATTGGGGGCACCCGCTGGCCTACTGGTCCGGGCGCATACCACTTAGGTATTGCCACATAGGCCACACACGATTCCCCATCCGGAAGACCTTTGCCGCATGTCACTCCCCGTCTCTCCCCCCATTTCCTGTCAGTCTACTGTACTATCAATAAAGGCATAAAAGGCCCCCAAAAAAAGAGAAAACATATGTTTACATTGCCAAAGCAAGTGTCAAAATATATAAAAAAAAGATAGGTGCCATGTCATAGTTCCCACCTCCCATTATTCCGACCCGACCACCTAAACCTAACCTTAACCTTAACCCTAACCTCAGTAAAAATGCTAACCTGGTGAAATGCTAACCTGCCGACGCTGGTCAATGCTAACCTGGTGAAATGCTAACCTGCTGACGCTGGTCAATGCTAACCTGGTGAAATGCTAACCTGCCGACGCTGGTCAATGGTGAACGTCGGGAGGTCGAACCAATGCTCAGTCCCCCATATATACAGGGGGTACAGCTTTTGGAACAAATAGCAGCATACATTTTTCTCAATACCATTTAAATAGTATACAAAAACGCCTCCGATTTAAAATGTGCTTAAAGCCATTGGCCATCGTCTGTCATGGACACACAGCCATCACCACGAGTTCATTCAATGATGTGTATGGACTTGCCCATAGAAATACTAAGTAATGGCTTTTTTTTTTTTTCACCAGTACTCGCCTGGCAGGTACGAGACATACTGGCTGCACATAAACAGTTTTGTTTTTATCCTTGACATTTCCTTGAGAAGAATTATTGCATGTTGTGACATTTGCATGCCTTGGTTCCTTGGAACCACTTACTCGCCAACAGAGAATACCTGATCACATTAAAGGAAACTATTGAAGCTACCTTGCCAAACCAAACAAACAGCAGGTCTACAAGCTCACAACACGTGGCTTTATGGTTTAACTGGTAGAACTTGATCTCTTGTCCTCAAGTAACACTGTCCTTTGCAAAGCCAACAATCTCTATAATAGCCATATGATATATAATCAGATTCAGCTTTATTGTCAGAGGTATACTGTAGTTCTGTGCGTTAGTTGAGTTGCTAGAAAACCCACACCAAAAAGACAGAGGTCAGTGCGTTGTGCATGGGATTAAGGTGCAAAATGTCTGAGTGTATCAACCGCATAATCCACACAAGGTGGTAATTAGGTTCTTGAGGAAGAGCAAAGAAAAAATCCCTGTTGGTCTCGACTCGGACTCGACCCCCTCCCACACTCGGTCTTGACTCGACTCGCCCCCCCTCAGACTTGGTCTTGACTTGGACTTGCTTTAGGTGGACTTTAACTACAACACTACCTTTAAGTGCTCCCCCCTCCGCGCTTCTCTGCAGGCAGCACTCAGCTGAAGGTTAGGTGAATCTGAAAACTGAAGTTCCCCCTTGGGATCAGCTAGGTGTGTATAATTATAAACTGGTACTCTCTATAATAATAAAACAATGTCTTACTGTGGCTAACTGTTCTGGCAAATATTTAGAAAAAAAGAAATGCCAATTTCAATGCAATTCAATTCAAGGGAGCTTTATTGGCATGAGAAAACATACATTGGGGGCACCCGCTGGCCTACTGGTCCGGGCGCATACCACTTAGGTATTGCCACATAGGCCACACGATTCCCGATCCGGAAGACCTTTGCCGCATGTCACTCCCCGTCTCTCCCCCCATTTCCTGTCAGTCTACTGTACTATCAATAAAGGCATAAAAGCCCCCCCCCCCCAAAAAAAAAAAAAAAAAACTTTAAAAAAAGAGAAAACATATGTTTACATTGCCAAAGCAAGTGTCAAAATATATATAAAAAAAGATAGGCGTTTCTCAATACCATTTAAATAGTATACAAAAACGCCTCCGATTTAAAATGTGCTTAAAGCCATTGGCGATTGGCTGCCGTCTATTGGCTCATTGTCTGTCATGGACACACGGCCATCACCACGAGTTCATTCAATGATGTGTATGGACTTGCCCATAGAATACTAAGTAATGGCTTTTTTTTTCCACCAGTACTCGCCTGGCAGGTACGAGACATACTGGCTGCACATAAACAGTTTTGTTTTTATCCTTGACATTTCCTTGAGAAGAATTATTGCATGTTGTGACATTTGCATGCCTTGGTTCCTTGGAACCACTTACTCGCCAACAGAGAATACCTGATCACATTAAAGGAAACTATTGAAGCTACCTTGCCAAACCAAAAAAACAGCAGGTCTACAAGCTCACAACACGTGGCTTCAGTGGCGTCAGTTCAGAAAAAGGTAAGGTATGGCAACATGACTGGTGTTCGCGCGCGTGCAAGACACCAGTCATGTTGCCATACCTTAGCAACAGGCATGATATATTTATTTTAAGAAGTACACTCTATTTCTTTCCCCCAAAATGTCTATGGTATCTTGGGCTGGATATGGCAATAATGAATTGCACCTGTGCAGCTGGCCTGCGGAACCTGGGAATATACCATTCTGTCAAGATGGGGAGAATTATAATACCTTGTTAAATTTTGCATTTGTAGTTATTTTAATGTAATTTAACAACATAACCAGCAGATAGACAATGAGACATTCATGGATTTATTTTTAAAGTAACTTGTATTCTCCCCCCTGGACCCAGGGTATGGCAGCTGCATACCCCTGCCATACCCAATTGACGCCCCTGTGTGGCTTCATGGTTTAGCTGGTAGAACTTGATCTGCTCTTGTCCTCAAGAAGATTTAGCCCTATACTATTCTGTCCATATCGTGACTATTGACCGCGCTGAGTCGGCTCATTCGACCTTCCCAACGCTGGACACGGCGACTCGCTCCAGATAGATAGACAGATACACACACACGCCAACTGATGTTTGATATGACAAACATACAGGAAACGGACAACTGTCCACCGTCAAATCAATCAATCTCTGTCTCTCACACACGTACACTCGCTCACGCACACAGACACACACACACACACACACACACACACACACACACACACACACACACACACACACACACACACACACACACACACACACACTCATCTGAATGTAACACATCAATGAGCTCATCCATGAGAAAGAAAAAATGTGGTCTGATACAACCGTACATACAGTAGGAGGTAACAAAAAGCTGTCAAATCAATCAAGCTCTGTCTCTGGCTCTCTCTCTCTACACACACGCACATGCATGCACACACACACACACACACACACACACACACACACACACACACACACACACACACACACACACACACACACACACACACATACACACACACACACACACACACACACACACACACACACACACACACACACACACACACACGCACTCCATCTGACATTAAGGCACAATGAGCTGATTCCTGAGAAAGAACAAATGGTATCTGATCATATTACAAACAAACAGTAGGCTATGAGGAAACTGTCTACTGAAGAAACAGTGTTTCCTGGTGCATCCATGTATAAATTAGTGCAGTGTTGGTGACATTGTGCATGCAGAGCAGTTGACATCAACATGAAGGCTGTGGCTTTGTTTCTCATCCTTCTGACGCGTAAGAACAATGAATCATTATTACCCTCATCATTATTATTATTATTATTATTATTATTATTACTACAGTTGAATGAGTGAATGAATGAATGAATTAACTGCTAGCCTCCTTGGATACTAACTAAACAATGCCTATATAACATTATGAAGCAAAATTAAATCAAAAGGATGTGTCATGAATCAATATAATAATGTTATATTAATGTGTTCCCGTTTACTTACAATAATACTAGTATTATATTTATTGACAGTTATGTTAATGTGTTCATATTTATTGACAGTTATTATATTATATATTTATTCACAGTTGGACATGAAGTGTCTTCATGGGACAACGACTGGAACGGCGATTTG
The DNA here is from genome assembly GCF_963921795.1 of Nannobrachium achirus. Classification (NCBI taxonomy): domain Eukaryota; kingdom Metazoa; phylum Chordata; class Actinopteri; order Myctophiformes; family Myctophidae; genus Nannobrachium; species Nannobrachium achirus. Next base: position 59,214,803 of record NC_137814.1, read on the forward strand.
CTTATCCGTTGTCCCAGTGGACGTGCTGTGTCCTTTATGCAAAGGTAAAGGATTAGCACACACCCATGCACGCTCAAACTCACACAATTTGGTACATAATGATCCCTGTGGCCACTGGATCATGATGTAGCTGTCTGATTTTTCACGTTTCCATACAAAGTATTTTGTATGGGACATGGACACTTTGATGTCTGTGGGCATGTGTGTATATTTATTTCCCTTCTGGCTATAGGAACATTTGATTGGCTGATTGATCGATTTAAGACTTTATTAGAGTTTGCATAGGAAAAGGTACAGTTTAATGTCAGTACAGTTCACTGGTACACAGTCAACTAAAAGGATACCTCAAAAAAGCTTTTGGGCTTGTTTCATTGGGGTCCTTTTATATAACAGAATGACATATAAATAAAACAGAGTACTATGCAGAACATATGTGACTCAGCGTGACTGAGGGGCAGTCATTTCGGAAGGCAGGGTGTTTCACTACTGCTAATATGACTTTCTTTTTTTCTAAAATGAAAAAAGCCACAAATGCATCTCAAAATATCTAGGCTACATTTCACTTAAACGCCAGAGCTTAACTCTGCATGTAAATAAGACTTTTTTTTAATTAATGTGAGAGATCGTTAGGTCATTTGCAGGTTAGACATTTATTTAGAACTTGAATATCTCAAAAGTAGTATTTCAGCATGGCATCATTCTATAAGCCATATCTTCAAAACTGTTGGGTCAATCTCCACAACCAATAATACATTTTGTAGCTATGATCCCCAGCTTTCAAATGAAATGGAAAAATGAAAATGAGAAAAAATGCAATGACTAGCCGTCAGCTGCGCTGGGACACATATATAAAGAAGTTTGGCCCTATTCACCTATGTATTCCCATAGGAGTATTGACAGGGTTCCAATTGTCAGACCCCTCCCTCATATCCTGGGGGGTGTACTTTACAGTACTTTATAAACAACTTCACAGTATATTCTGAGGCTGTTTAATAGTTTAGGTAGGAACAGTTCAAGTGAGGAGGATGGGGTAGCATTTATACTTCTGACCTGTTATTATTCTTGTCAAATACAGGATCTATTCATCATCACTGTTATCTATGTCCTCCCTTAAGGCTCATTCCCACTGGGCCAGATACAAATATCTTTCTCCATTCAAGTAGATGGTAAGATACAGATACATAGAAATATCTGTCAGATATTTTTTATCTGTGTCTTACCATTCACTTGAATGGAGAAAGATATTTCTTTATCTGTTAATCTGGCCCAGTGGGAATGGGCCTTTATACTGTTGGCAAAGTCTCCAGTCCAGTGCCATAGCACTTGCAGAAACTGACTGTCCCTGGCATCTTCAATTGCATGCAAAATCTGAACCCCCTCATTTTCTTACAGTTTGGTCCCTAAAGCTAGCCTTACACCTAACAACTTTGGTAAGATTGTAGACAGATTTGGGAATGATTTCTTAAAGACTACCCCTCACACTGTAAGATTTGAAAAAGACTCCCCAAAGACTGTAGGATGATTTTTCAAAGATTTCAGTTGTTAGATGTGTATGCCAGATTTTGTAAAGACTGGTTCAAGATTCCCTTTTATTTGCTGAAATATGCCTATATAGCCTTGTGTTCCTAAATAAATTATAATATTATTATAAAGCATTAGGCTAACCATAAATGAAAATAGCCGATCTACAAGCTCAGTCACAGCGCGTCGCATCACAGTATTGATACTTTTACTTGATTACTTTTTCCATCACTGCACATGCAGTGCACACACACACACACACACACCAAGCTCCGCCTTCCTCCCCCAGCCCTCTCCTCTCTCGTTCTCTCCTCTTAGTCTAGCCGGCGCAGATCGATCCTATCAACTATTATCAACGTTGAATGTTTGGAATAATGGAAACGCGGAGAAATAACTAATAAAGGGCTGTCGTAGTAGTCGCACCAACAACGACCAGGCTGGCAGCTCAGGCAGCGTCTTTTGGGGAATGAATGGCTTGGCTTTTGGCTTGTTCTGTTTTGGTTGTAGGCTAGGCTACGTCATTGTATTCATTCAGACTCAGCCCCGATTTGTGAAAATATTAAACCAGTTTGATATTCTCGTAACAGAATCTGGCTCTCAAGTTGGGGTAAAAATCGAGTGGGACCACTACCTCACATTTAACGATTGAGTACCGACTGAGTCACGGGAGCGCGCCGCAAATAGCCCTGATTTTATTACGACTGAGAAATCTTTACCAAGTTGTTAGATGTAAGAGGGGCTTTAAAGCCAAAACAGACAAGAAGAAGAAAAAAGGGGTATGACAATGTGATGAGCTCAAGTATTGCCTTTGGAGCAGGGAGGGCAAGACACCTGACTGGAACATACCCTCCACTCTCTGAATTCCACCAATTCTCTTCAATTGGTGGAAGCTCAGAGCTCAGGGCAATTGGACATCGGTGTCAGCAGCCTCTTCGATGTGTGCACCTCCTCAAAATCATGTCCCTTGATGAAGGTATCATATATGACAAAGAGCATGAAAGAACTGTCCCTTGAGAAATACTCAAGCAGTCCCTGGTCTAACACATGTCAAATTCTCCTTGGTTGATCACACAGTCAGGAGTTCCTTGGGGGGCAGCCCTCTATTCAGAAACACCCCTACTTAGAAACACCCCCTATTCAGAAACACCCCCACTGAGGTTAGGGTTAGGGTTAGGTGACACCTCTATTTAGAATAATGGAAGTCAATCTTCTGAATAGAGGTGTGTAACCAGTTCCTTGATGGGTTAGGGTTAGGGTTAGGGTTAGGGTTAGGGTTAGACATAGTGAGCTTCATCTCTGGATGAAGACTTCGTATTTTTTAATGACTGATCTATATACCTAATATTACCTATCAAAGACAACTCAACCCTCAACATAGCCAGCCATCATCGCTATGATGCGTTTGTTGAATGCATCCTGAAGATCTGACAGCTTTTTGTCTTTTTCATGTTCTGAAGCACACCCATGGCATCAACAATAAGAACTTTGACCGAATAATTGTCCTCCTTGCTGGGGCATTGCACCCTCAGTTGCAAGTTGTGCCTCCTCAGTTTGTATTCTATGTAAAGTCAAGAAAATATCAAAAACAACACAAATATTGGCTGAATATTATTATTGTCATAATAAACACAGTTGCCCCCTATAATAATTATCCGATTATTATTATCCGTAGCTAGTGCAGCAGCGCAACTCCCGTGTAATCTGCAATTTAAAATCAACTAAACCACAGAGCAGTAGCAGCGGCTGTTATTTCAGCTCCCAAAAACTGGCATCTGTTGTAGGTAGGCTATTATAGATAATACAAAGAATGTTCATTCATCAGCCTAAAAAAAATATGTGCCCCCTCACAATTTTCAACAGCACCCTTAGTCATTCCATCCTGCAGCCGGCCCTGAACTGACGCCACTGATAATGACTGTATTTGTGACTCATTGTATGATTAACGTATGGTTTCACTATTGATATACAGCTATCACAACAACCATCATGAGGACCGTCGTTGGAACATAGGCTGCAGAGAAGCAGCAACGAGCTTCAGCCACTGTTCCTGGTCTGGATGGGTCAACGACTTCGATCGACGCCTCTGGCACATCTGTCCCAACAATCGTGTCATCGCTGGAGTGCACAGTTACCATAGCAACTATTATGAGGACAGGCGGTGAGTCTGATTGACAACAACTAGAAAGGTGCAATTCTGGTCAATTGCAGGTGTGGAATCCACTGGGAAATTAATTCCGTCTTACCGTTTATATTAGATATTGTGATGTCACCTGGAGCATGACCAATCCCGTTTGATTGGACATTATATTGTCCAGACAGAAAACGTCCATTGAACTCAATAGACTTTTGGGGTTACAGAAAAGTCTGGTTAGTAATAGTCTGGTCTGGTTACCTATAGTAATAGTCTAGTTACCTATAGCAGTGGTTCTCAAATGGGGGTAAGTGTAGAAAGTGGAAAATGGAAAAACGGGTAAAGGGGATACTTTGATCCAGAAATCAGGAAAAGGGGGTACTGAAGCCAAAAATGTTTGATAACCACAGACTTATAGCAACCACCTGTACTTTCAGCTGGGAGTTCCTGTGCTGTGGGAGCCCTCAATTGGATACTCGTTCCTGTCGTTGGACTGGGTACGTGAATGACTGGGACCGCTGGTTGTCCTGGAGTGTTCCCCGGGGATACTACATGACAGGTGTCGACAGTTACCATAGAAACGATAAAGAGTAAGTACATTCACAAAGTATTAGATTATATATACACTAACTGTACACTCATACATTAAATATTATTGTACATTTACATCGTGTCTGGACATTGAAGTGAAGTGTTTTTGGTTTGAGAAATATATGGTAGCTCTGATTTACAAGCTCTGAAGCTTGTAAATATAAAACGCCACATTACTGCAGTTACTATACAGTATATATATATTATACTGTATATAGAAAGTGAGCGTAAGGCGGAGTTTCGCTCCAGATGACGTATTTCCCGTCGCCATCCTCGAGGGACGTCACTTATAATAATAATAATAAGTGCACTACAACGTTTACACAACCTCCATGACCATGACGATCCTAATACTGTATGTATTGAGATAGATTGTTGTAGGCTACAACAGTTATCATCAAAATAAACCATATCAAAGTGTGCGGGTCATTTCTCTCTCAAAATAACAACTTTTCTAGTGTTATTTCTTATCCTGGTAAACATCATGGGTCTGTCCCTTGTTCAGCCATGTCAGATATATTTTCTCGTTAAACAAAACCGTTTGCTCAATCTCATTGTAGGCTATATCCTATAATATATTCAAAAGATATATTTTTATGACAGATTTACTGGCCTCAACCTCCCGTGTAATATGTATTAGCCCAGACACTTCAGTCAACTCTGCCACTTTACGCAGATCATCTGAGAGAGAACATTGTGGTCAAGCAAGGATCACTTTGTATTGAGAGAGAGAGGTGTGCTTTCTCTAATTATCCAACAGAAGAGAGAGAGAGAGAGAGAGAGAGAGAGAGAGAGAGAGAGAGAGAGAGAGACATGCTCAAGCCTATAATATATTAAATAGAAATATGTGTTATGCCAAATTACAAAACCAAACCCGAGTGGCCCCGTAATGGTCTTGTCCATTTCCGTCCCGTTCTGATTCCTTTTTTTTTTTTCTTTTTTTTTTGAGACCCGTGACATTGTCCTGAAATCCGTTTATTTCCGAGGTTCAGAGAGACCCGAGCATTTAGCTTATTATTAGGCTATTAAAAGTGCATGCGTGCCTCTGCCTTTCATGTGGTGAGGTCTACTCAATCTAACATACTGTCTGCAGCTGTGTGAACTGATTGACAGGCACTGTCAGAAGTCAGAGCGGTGTAAACTTAAATGTAGACTTATTATTGTCAATGCTGCTGGTTGGTTGCCTAGGAATCTATAATATTAACATTGAAACAAAAGCCAGGGAGAAAGGAATGCTTTTAGGCTATTTTCTATCTACAGAGGTAAGTCATTTTCCGTTTAGAGAGAGAAAGAGAGAGAGAGAAATGGTCGAGTGAGCTTCACTTTGTATTGTAAGACGGGACCTGTGTTGCATTGCCGATTAAAATATAATCTCTTTAGGCCTAAGCCTATTTATTAAATCACAATCGAATGTTGTGTACTTGCATAATGGGGACACTTTTTTTTAAATTGTAGGCTATTTTATATGTAGTCACTGGAAAATGTTTCAACATCTGATCTCTCAGTACTGTTGCTTCAATTTTTTTTTTTTTACTGGTCCCCCTCGGCAATGGCGCTGGTTTTGTAGGCCGATAACTCCAAATCGGCCTACAAAACGTCATACGCACGTTCCCCATATATATATGTATATATATATGTGTGTGTGTGTGTGTGTGTGTGTGTGTGTGTGTGTGTGTGTGTGTGTGTGTGTGTGTGTATATATATATATAAATATATATATATATATATATATATATATATATATATATATATATATATATATATATATATATATATATATATTTATATATATAACAATTGCAGCTTCAACAATTACAGCTCGTCCCTATTGGCCGTCTAAGTCCACTCCAGACACCAAGTTTCGAGACGGTACCATGCTGCGAACTGGAGTTATGGCTGTTTAAAGCCCAGTCAATAGGAAGAAAAAAACACATTGATTTTAACTGGGGTCATTTTTGACCCCACTCATGGAAGAGTGGGGTAGTGATACAAAAACTGCAATTTGTTAAAACTAATGAAAGAATACATACAAATGCAAATGGCCTCATGTCACAAACATGTTTTATGAGGAAGAAAAAAATATTTTGAAGAATAACAACCCATGGGGTCATTTTTGACCCCATTTATGCATCTAAGGGTTAAGATACATGTTGAGAAATAGCATTATTATTTTTCTTTCTTCCTTTCTCAATGGCAGGGATCGCCGCTGGGATTTCTATTACTGCAAGGGAGAAGGTGAGATCTGGTGTTTACTGTAATCGTTAAACCCAAATGGAAGGTTTTCATTCATGGAAATATTAGGCCTATTGGTGATTACTTGAAACATATACGAACGTATACGGACAAGCTGTGACGGTTCTGATAGTAAACTGCGACCTACGGTCGCAATTATTATTAGGGGCCAAGGCCATTGACCAAAGGGTGCTGTGTTGGGTTTTAGTTTTTGAGTTAAAAAATTAAGCTTTTGTGAGACAATGAAAAGTGGAGTGTTTGGGCATACAGTATGAATAATCTTCCTTTATTTATATGCCCCACACATACAGTTAATGCTGTCTCACATTTCTTTGAAAGCAGTAATGTGGAGACTGGAGTGTAATTCCAAAAAGCACTGAAACAATCGTACTCTAATTGGCCAAAGGAGTCGCTATAACAATCGTTTGAAAAATGAAAACTTTACACGGGCATAACTCATGCCTTGTTTGGTCTAAATGATGGAGAGGGCCACTGTATTTCCAAACTCACTCCAGAGGGCCACTATAAATATTGCATAGTACGTATACTGTTAGAAACCTCTTATTTCCATATTTTAACTTATTGTCATAAATGTTATGAATATAGTTTTGTGTCAGGGTATGTTTGTTCTCTCTGTAATGTGTGTGTGTGTGTGTGTGTGTGTGTGTGTGTGTGTGTGTGTGTGTGTGTGTGTGTGTGTGTGTGTGTGTGTGTGTGTGCGCGCGCATGTGTGTGTGCGCGCGCATGTGTGTGTGTGTGTTTGACCACTTTGGGTTGGGTCCCATAGCTTGAGAACTGCTGGCCTATGTGATTGATTAAGGGCTGAAGTGATTGATTTGTATTAATAATTGAAATCTACAAAAAGTCTCACCAAATGAGAAAAAAATGTACGTTTGCCTCTGAGATGTAGTGGAGTAGAAGTAAAAGTATTGAAAACTGGAAATACTCAAGTACATTGACAAGAGAGAGGCCTCATCAACCTCCCCTGGTTGTGCCGTTGTGGACCCGCCGATTTTTCATTGCAGCCTGAAATGCCTCATAACAGGGAGAGGAAAAACCCTGCCCTGACTACATGGAGCGGATTTTCAAGTTTAAACATTTTAAAACATGTTTTTAGGACCAGGGCAAAGACTTTTATGATTGGTAAAAACAGAATGTCATCACTCCTTTAAACCTAATGTATTCGTTTTGATACCTATTGCACATAGTTGTAGAATATTCTGAGGATTGTGTAAGTGTAACTAAAGATTAATAAAGGTGTGGTTAAAGGTCTCTCTCTCTCTCTCTCTCTCTCTCTCTCTCTCTCTCTCTCTCTCTCTCTCTCTCTCTCTCTCTCTACCAGTTAATGGTGGTTGGACAGGATGGTCCGGTTGGAGTCAGTGTACTACTTCCTGTATCTCAGAAGGCCGTGCATCGACCAGGACACGTTCTCGTTCCTGTACTAACCCCGCCCCTTCCTCCTCCGGCAAAAGATGTGTTGGACACGCCAAAGAGACGGGACGCTGTGATCACCTGACTTCCTGTCCAGGTACCATACTGATCACATGACATACTGTCCAGGTACCACACTGATCACATGACATACTGTCCAGGTACCACACTGATCACATGACATACTGTCCAGGTACCACACTGATCACATGACATACTGTTCAGGTACCACACTGATCACATGACTTACTGTCCAGGTACCACACTGATCACATGACATACTGTCCAGGTACCACACTGATCACATGACATACTGTCCAGGTACCACACTGATCACATGACATACTGTCCAGGTACCACACTGATCACATGACATACTGTCCAGTAGGGCTTCAAAATGAATATTCGAATATCCGATATTTGTCGAATATGGGGAAAAAAATGCATATTCGACCATAAAAATTAATATTCGAATTATAAAAAAAAAAAAAAAAAAAGTAAAAAAAAAGATCCGGCCATCCACAGTGGTACTACGAAACATAACTCCGGCCATCCACGGTGGTACTACGAAACATAACTCCGGCCATCCACTGTAGTACTACCGAAACATAACTCTGGCCATCCACTGTAGTACTACCGAAACATAACTCCGGCCATCCACTGTAGTACTACCGAAACATAACTCCGGCCATCCACGCGGTGGTACTACGAAACATAACTCTGGCCGCTCTCTCTAGAGGTCTCATCACACGTTGTTATGAGAAGCTGCTAACGTTAGCTTCAGCTTGATAGCTTCACCCTCTGGCTGTGGCTCTGTGAGTTACAAACTGTTGCAGATAGCAGGGTGACCACAGCTTAGCTTGTAGATTTCTCCTCATTGATCTTACACCAGCATGTATTTGCAACATAGGCTCTAGTAGCCTAGCCAGACAGCGGCTGTCACTGACTGACTGACTGACTGACTGACTGACTGACTGACTGACTGACTGCGAGTGGAGGAGTAGAGGAGAGGAACGTATGTCTCAGTGTTGCCAAGTCTGATATTTATAAGCCATGTTGGGCTTGTTTCTTTTTTGTTGTAAAGTTGCTTGTAAATACACACCCATCTATTTTGATAATGGTAACAGAGAACTTACAGTGGCTATTTACTTTACTTTTTTGCTTTTAATAGTTTTATAGCCTAATTGCATTTACTTTTTGTGTAAAACAATTTTCATCAGCTTTATAAATAAATCTCTTTGAAACTGAAGACCATGGCCAATATTGATGATAAATAATAATATATATAAAAAAAAAAAAATAAAAAAAAAAAAAAATGTTTTTATTTTTATTTTTTTATTATTAATATTATTTATTTTTTAATATTCGAATATATTCGATATTCGGGCCAATTTCGAAGACCAATATTCGAATTTAATATTTGAGGAATGTTGAAGCCCTACTGTCCAGGTACCATACTGATTTATTTATCTCTATGTGAGTGAGATTAAGTCATGCAAAGGTAAGAGTTAATGGTAGTGTTGTAGTCGAGTCCACCTAAATATACACAGCGGATCTAGAGTGGTGGATAGTGCATGGGGCCGTGGCTACTACAGACATGTGGCACACATTGACTCTAGGGCCAGTTAAAGTTTTCTTTCTGTCAGGAGTGTAACCTTTCCTGTCTTCGCCTCCGGATCTCTCAAAACCGGCAGACACAGGGGAACTGAATTCCATTCAATTCCACGGCCGAAGTTAACACTATAACACTTAATCCGTAATCCGTTATTAACTTCGGGGTACAACCCAACGTGTAACTATTTTCCCGTTGCACAGTGGTGAATGAACAGTCACTTTTAATCAGGCAAAGTCTGTTTATTATAACTTCTTCAGTAGCGTGAACATCAAACACTGCTTCTCTTCCCACATCAAACACTACACAGGTCAGAGATCAACTACTTCCTCCCTACTATCCACACCTCCCGCGTCTCCCAGCATTCCTCTTAAAGGGCACATACACTCATTTCACAACAGGAGGACGAGACACTTGAACATCTATGGTTAAGACCCAAGGCTTGGTAGTCTGTTTACACTGCTACAGGGATGGTTTATTATTTTTTAATGTGCAAAGTGATGAAATGTTTATATTTGGGCCAAAGTATCACAAAAGATACGAGTCGGACTACTAAACCTTTTGGTTGCACAAGTAAAAATGAGTATCTGGCTTTCATGGAGGAACAAAATCCAGGGAGTAGGGTCAGTTGAAGGCAAACTCAATACAAAGGGATATACCGGTATGTATGCATGTATTATTGTTTTCATGTACTTGTTGTCCCTGTTTGGCCACTTAAGTGCTTTTGGTATAGTACTCTGCTGTATTGTTGTTTTCCTTACAAAAAAAAAAAAAAGAAAAGAAAAAAAGATAAAAAAGGATTGGTTGCAGTTCGAATTTGTTTTCCTACTACAAAATGATTTCTCGTCTGGAAGAATTTGTTGATATGTGGGGGCAAGAGAATGTCTTGCCCCCATAATACTGTGTATTATTGATACCTATTGCACATATGTTGTAGAATGTTCTGAGGATTGTGTAAGTGTAACTAAAGATTAATAAAGGTGTGGTTAAAGGTCTCTCTCTCTCTCTCTCTCTCTCTCTCTCTCTCTCTCTCTCTCTCTCTCTCTCTCTCTCTCTCTCTCTCTCTCTCTCTCTCTACCAGTTAATGGTGGTTGGACAGGATGGTCCAGTTGGAGTCAGTGTACTACTTCCTGTATCTCAGAAGGCCGTAATTCGACCAGGACACGTTCTCGTTCCTGTACTAACCCCGCCCCTTCCTCCTCCGGTAAAAGATGTGTTGGAGACGCCAAAGAGACGGGGCGCTGTGATCACCTGTCTTCCTGTCCAGGTACCATACTGATCACATGACTTACTGTCCAGGTACCATACTGATCACATGACTTACTGTCCAGGTACCATACTGATCACATGACTTACTGTCCAGGTACCACACTGATCACATGACTTCCTGTCCAGGTACCACACTGATCACATGACTTACTGTCCAGGTACCACACTGATCACATGACTTACTGTCCAGGTACCATACTGATCACATGACTTACTGTCCAGGTACCACACTGATCACATGACTTCCTGTCCAGGTACCACACTGATCACATGACTTACTGTCCAGGTACCACACTGATCATTTGACTTACTGTCCAGGTACCATACTGATCACATGACTTACTGTCCAGGTACCACACTGATCACATGACATACTGTCCAGCAGTGGCGAATTTTCAGGACCTTCAGGGTATTCAGAGAAGACCCAGGGATCCTCAGAAGAAAGAAAATAATATTTTTATTTTTAAATAAAAAAAATATTTTTATTTTTTATTATTTTTATTAAAATAATTACAATTATTTGTGTTGGTAATCTGTTAAACTGCACTGTTTCGCTCGCTATACTCGTTGTAGTTGTTTCTTCCCCAAGTTCTGTGCATAGGGAGTGCTTGTGTGCTGGGGAAAATAACAGCCAATGAGAGATTTTTTCTACTGAGTCTCTGCGCAGATTACTCTCACTCGCAGGTCTTCCAGAATTCCCTGAGACAGTTCCCCATAATACAAGCCTTGGTGTGGATTGTCAGTTTGATCAACCAATCATATTTTGAGGGCTCTGGTCAAGGGTATACGGAACACCCACGTTCAACCACCAATCAAAATGAGTCAAGTGACTACTGGCCAATCACAACACAGCTTTTCCGGGACTTGGAGTGGAACAACAAGCATGTTTCACACTCACTATGCACTACACGTGAAACTTGTAAAGTAAACAGACGCGACATGGCTGCAGCTGGAGTGAACGCTGTGGATTTATTATTATCGTTGCCTTTTTCAAGAAGACTGTTTTATGAAAAGATGGACAGAACTTAAAAGGAATGATAGCTTTATGAACCCATCTTTGAGAAATTCACCCAAAAGGACAGGAGGATGTTTTTCTTTTCTTCAAGTGAACAACTTCATTGGTGAGAGAAACTGAATTAATTTATATTGCTGGATATGCCGCTGTGCATTTAATTTCCATTGATTGATCATTGAAGAATGTATTAGAAGTTTGCAATTGGAAAAGGTACAGTTTCATGACAGTACAAATCACTGGTCAGCTAAAAGGAGATCCTAGTAAACCTTACAGCTTATTTACACAGGAACCACTTTATGTATCTCATATAACATTGAAAGACAGATTGATACACTTAGGCCTGTTTTTGTCTATTTAATGTGGGTCTTTCTTGACGTGGTCTTTCTTTACATTGATAGCTGGTGTTGTTACATGATGGTGGACAGTGCGTTTTGCTTTGTAAAGCACGCTATGTTAAATGGACATTTCGATTGGTTGCGCTGGTTGTGTCTTGTGTGGCTCTGTCTGTCAGCAGCGCACATCTATTTAATCCTTATATTGGCATTGGTTTGGAAGTCTTGGTTTGGAGTATGTGTGTAGCCTACCCAGCGTGCTTGCCTTGTACACAGTCTGCTGTTCATTGTTAACCAGTTTTGTAAAAGAAAAAGAAGAATGAAAAAGGCATACAATTTGCGCGCATGTGCACGCGCGGGGGGGGGGGGGGGGGGGGGGGTGGTGGTGCGTCCCCGAAGGTCCGGTCCCTTGGGGCACGCATCGCCACTGCTGTCCAGGTACCACACTGATCACATGACATAATGTCCAGGTACCACACTGATCACATGACTTACTGTCCAGGTACCACACTGATCACATGACATACTGTCCAGGTACCACACTGATCACATGACATACTGTCCAGTAGGGCTTCAAAATTAATATTCGAATATCCGATATTTGTCGAATATGGGGAAAAAATGCATATTCGACCATAAAAATTAATATTCGAATTATTAAAAAAATTAAAAAAAAAATAAAAATAAAAAGATCCGGCCATCCACAGTGGTACTACGAAACATAACTCCGGCCATCCCTGGTGGTACTACGAAACATAACTCCGGCCATCCACTGTAGTACTACCGAAACATAACTCTGGCCATCCACTGTAGTACTACCGAAACATAACTCCGGCCATCCACTGTAGTACTACCGAAACATAACTCCGGCCATCCACGCGGTGGTACTACGAAACATAACTCTGGCCGCTCTCTCTAGAGGTCTCATCACACGTTGTTATGAGAAGCTGCTAACGTTAGCTTCAGCTTGATAGCTTCACCCTCTGGCTGTGGCTCTGTGAGTTACAAACTGTTGCAGATAGCAGGGTGACCACAGCTTAGCTTGTAGATTTCTCCTCATTGATCTTACACCAGCATGTATTTGCAACATAGGCTCTAGTAGCCTAGCCAGACAGCGGCTGTCTCTGACTGACTGACTGACTGCGAGTGGAGGAGTAGAGGAGAGGAACGTATGTCTCAGTGTTGCCAAGTCTGATATTTATAAGCCATGTTGGGCTTGTTTCTTTTTTGTTGTAAATTTGCTTGTAAATACACACCCATCTATTTTGATAATGGTAACAGAGAACTTACAGTGGCTATTTACTTTACTTTTTTGCTTTTAATAGTTTTATAGCCTAATTGCATTTACTTTTTGTGTAAAACAATTTTCATCAGCTTTATAAATAAATCTCTTTGAAACTGAAGACCATGGCCAATATTGATGATAAATAATAATATATATATAAAAAATATATAAAAAAAAAAAAAAAAAAAAAAAACGTTTTTATTTTTTTATTTTTTTCATTTTTATTATTAATATTATTTATTTTTTAATATTCGAATATATTCGATATTCGGGCCAATTTCGAAGACCAATATTCGAATTTAATATTTGAGGAATGTTGAAGCCCTACTGTCCAGGTACCATACTGATTTATTTATCTCTATGTGAGTGAGATTAAGTCATGCAAAGGTAAGAGTTAATGGTAGTGTTGTAGTCGAGTCCACCTAAATATACACAGCGGATCTAGATTGGTGGATAGTGCATGGGGCCGTGGCTACTACAGACATGTGGCACACATTGACTCTAGGGCCAGTTAAAGTTTTCTTTCTGTCAGGAGTGTAACCTTTCCTGTCTTCGCCTCCGGATCTCTCAAAACCGGCAGACACAGGGGAACTGAATTCCATTCAATTCCACGGCCGAAGTTAACACTATAACACTTAATCCGTAATCCGTTATTAACTTCGGGGTACAACCCAACGTGTAACTATTTTCCCGTTGCACAGTGGTGAATGAACAGTCACTTTTAATCAGGCAAAGTCCGTTTATTATAACTTCTTCAGTAGCGTGAACATCAAACACTGCTTCTCTTCCCACATCAAACACTACACAGGTCAGAGATCAACTACTTCCTCCCTACTATCCACACCTCCCGTGTCTCCCAGCATTCCTCTTAAAGGGCACATACACTCATTTCACAACAGGAGGACGAGACACTTGAACATCTATGGTTAAGACCCAAGGCTTGGTAGTCTGTTTACACTGCTACAGGGATGGTTTATTATTTTTTAATGTGCAAAGTGATGAAATGTTTATATTTGGGCAAAAGTATCACAAAAGATACGAGTCGGACTACTAAACCTTTTGGTTGCACAAGTAAAAATGAGTATCTGGCTTTCATGGAGGAACAAAATCCAGGGAGTAGGGTCAGTTGAAGGCAAACTCAATACAAAGGGATATACCGGTATGTATGCATGTATTATTGTTTTCATGTACTTGTTGTCCCTGTTTGGCCACTTAAGTGCTTTTGGTATAGTACTCTGCTGTATTGTTGTTTTCCTTACAAAAAAGAAAAAAAGATAAAAAAGGATTGGTTGCAGTTCGAATTTGTTTTCCTACTACAAAATGATTTCTCGTCTGGAAGAATTTGTTGATATGTGGGGGCAAGAGAATGTCTTGCCCCCATAAGACTGTGTATTATTGATACCTATTGCACATATGTTGTAGAATGTTCTGAGGATTGTGTAAGTGTAACTAAAGATTAATAAAGGTGTGGTTAAAGGTCTCTCTCTCTCTCTCTCTCTCTCTCTCTCTCTCTCTCTCTCTCTCTCTACCAGTTAATGGTGGTTGGACAGGATGGTCCAGTTGGAGTCAGTGTACTACTTCCTGTATCTCAGAAGGCCGTAATTCGACCAGGACACGTTCTCGTTCCTGTACTAACCCCGCCCCTTCCTCCTCCGGTAAAAGATGTGTTGGAGACGCCAAAGAGACGGGACGCTGTGATCACCTGTCTTCCTGTCCAGGTACCATACTGATCACATGACTTACTGTCCAGGTACCATACTGATCACATGACTTACTGTCCAGGTACCATACTGATCACATGACTTACTGTCCAGGTACCACACTGATCACATGACTTCCTGTCCAGGTACCACACTGATCACATGACTTACTGTCCAGGTACCACACTGATCACATGACTTACTGTCCAGGTACCATACTGATCACATGACTTACTGTCCAGGTACCACACTGATCACATGACTTACTGTCCAGGTACCACACTGATCACATGACATACTGTCCAGGTACCACACTGATCACATGACATACTGTCCAGGTACCACACTGATCACATGACTTACTGTCCAGGTACCACACTGATCACATGACATACTGTCCAGGTACCACACTGATCACATGACATACTGTCCAGTAGGGCTTCAAAATTAATATTCGAATATCCGATATTTGTCGAATATGGGGAAAAAAATGCATATTCGACCATAAAAATTAATATTCGAATTATTAAAAAAAAAAAAAAAAAAAGTAAAAAAAAAAGATCCGGCCATCCACAGTGGTACTACGAAACATAACTCCGGCCATCCACGGTGGTACTACGAAACATAACTCCGGCCATCCACTGTAGTACTACCGAAACATAACTCTGGCCATCCACTGTAGTACTACCGAAACATAACTCCGGCCATCCACTGTAGTACTACCGAAACATAACTCCGGCCATCCACGCGGTGGTACTACGAAACATAACTCTGGCCGCTCTCTCTAGAGGTCTCATCACACGTTGTTATGAGAAGCTGCTAACGTTAGCTTCAGCTTGATAGCTTCACCCTCTGGCTGTGGCTCTGTGAGTTACAAACTGTTGCAGATAGCAGGGTGACCACAGCTTAGCTTGTAGATTTCTCCTCATTGATCTTACACCAGCATGTATTTGCAACATAGGCTCTAGTAGCCTAGCCAGACAGCGGCTGTCTCTGACTGACTGACTGACTGACTGACTGACTGACTGACTGACTGACTGCGAGTGGAGGAGTAGAGGAGAGGAACGTATGTCTCAGTGTTGCCAAGTCTGATATTTATAAGCCATGTTGGGCTTGTTTCTTTTTTGTTGTAAAGTTGCTTGTAAATACACACCCATCTATTTTGATAATGGTAACAGAGAACTTACAGTGGCTATTTACTTTACTTTTTTGCTTTTAATAGTTTTATAGCCTAATTGCATTTACTTTTTGTGTAAAACAATTTTCATCAGCTTTATAAATAAATCTCTTTGAAACTGAAGACCATGGCCAATATTGATGATAAATAATAATATATAAAAAAAAAAAAAAAAAAAAAAAACGTTTTTATTTTTTTATTTTCATTATTAATATTATTTATTTTTTAATATTTGAATATATTCGATATTCGGGCCAATTTCGAAGACCAATATTCAAATTTAATATTTGAGGAATGTTGAAGCCCTACTGTCCAGGTACCATACTGATTTATTTATCTCTATGTGAGTGAGATTAAGTCATGCAAAGGTAAGAGTTAATGGTAGTGTTGTAGTCGAGTCCACCTAAATATACACAGCGGATCTAGAGTGGTGGATAGTGCATGGGGCCGTGGCTACTACAGACATGTGGCACACATTGACTCTAGGGCCAGTTAAAGTTTTCTTTCTGTCAGGAGTGTAACCTTTCCTGTCTTCGCCTCCGGATCTCTCAAAACCGGCAGACACAGGGGAACTGAATTCCATTCAATTCCACGGCCGAAGTTAACACTATAACACTTAATCCGTAATCCGTTATTAACTTCGGGGTAGAACCCAACGTGTAACTATTTTCCCGTTGCACAGTGGTGAATGAACAGTCACTTTTAATCAGGCAAAGTCTGTTTATTATAACTTTTTCAGTAGCGTGAACATCAAACACTGCTTCTCTTCCCACATCAAACACTACACAGGTCAGAGATCAACTACTTCCTCCCTACTATCCACACCTCCCGCGTCTCCCAGCATTCCTCTTAAAGGGCACATACACTCATTTCACAACAGGAGGACGAGACACTTGAACATCTATGGTTAAGACCCAAGGCTTGGTAGTCTGTTTACACTGCTACAGGGATGGTTTATTATTTTTTAATGTGCAAAGTGATGAAATGTTTATATTTGGGCCAAAGTATCACAAAAGATACGAGTCGGACTACTAAACCTTTTGGTTGCACAAGTAAAAATGAGTATCTGGCTTTCATGGAGGAACAAAATCCAGGGAGTAGGGTCAGTTGAAGGCAAACTCAATACAAAGGGATATACCGGTATGTATGCATGTATTATTGTTTTCATGTACTTGTTGTCCCTGTTTGGCCACTTAAGTGCTTTTGGTATAGTACTCTGCTGTATTGTTGTTTTCCTTACAAAAAAGAAAAAAAGATAAAAAAGGATTGGTTGCAGTTCGAATTTGTTTTCCTACTACAAAATGATTTCTCGTCTGGAAGAATTTGTTGATATGTGGGGGCAAGAGAATGTCCTGTGTATTATTGATACGTATTGCACATATGTTGTAGAATGTTCTGAGGATTGTGTAAGTGTAACTAAAGATGAATAAAGGTGTGGTAAAGGTCTCTCTCTCTCTCTCTCTCTCTCTCTCTCTCTCTCTCTCTCTCTCTCTACCAGTTAATGGTGGTTGGACAGGATGGTCCAGTTGGAGTCAGTGTACTACTTCCTGTATCTCAGAAGGCCGTAATTCGACCAGGACACGTTCTCGTTCCTGTACTAACCCCGCCCCTTCCTCCTCCGGTAAAAGATGTGTTGGAGACGCCAAAGAGACGGGACGCTGTGATCACCTGTCTTCCTGTCCAGGTACCATACTGATCACATGACTTACTGTCCAGGTACCATACTGATCACATGACTTACTGTCCAGGTACCATACTGATCACATGACTTACTGTCCAGGTACCACACTGATCACATGACTTCCTGTCCAGGTACCACACTGATCACATGACTTACTGTCCAGGTACCACACTGATCACATGACTTACTGTCCAGGTACCATACTGATCACATGACTTACTGTCCAGGTACCACACTGATCACATGACTTACTGTCCAGGTACCACACTGATCACATGACATACTGTCCAGGTACCACACTGATCACATGACATACTGTCCAGGTACCACACTGATCACATGACTTACTGTCCAGGTACCACACTGATCACATGACATACTGTCCAGGTACCACACTGATCACATGACATACTGTCCAGTAGGGCTTCAAAATTAATATTCGAATATCCGATATTTGTCGAATATGGGGAAAAAAATGCATATTCGACCATAAAAATTAATATTCGAATTATTAAAAAAAAAAAAAAAAAAAAGTAAAAAAAAAAGATCCGGCCATCCACAGTGGTACTACGAAACATAACTCCGGCCATCCACGGTGGTACTACGAAACATAACTCCGGCCATCCACTGTAGTACTACCGAAACATAACTCTGGCCATCCACTGTAGTACTACCGAAACATAACTCCGGCCATCCACTGTAGTACTACCGAAACATAACTCCGGCCATCCACGCGGTGGTACTACGAAACATAACTCTGGCCGCTCTCTCTAGAGGTCTCATCACACGTTGTTATGAGAAGCTGCTAACGTTAGCTTCAGCTTGATAGCTTCACCCTCTGGCTGTGGCTCTGTGAGTTACAAACTGTTGCAGATAGCAGGGTGACCACAGCTTAGCTTGTAGATTTCTCCTCATTGATCTTACACCAGCATGTATTTGCAACATAGGCTCTAGTAGCCTAGCCAGACAGCGGCTGTCTCTGACTGACTGACTGACTGACTGACTGACTGACTGACTGCGAGTGGAGGAGTAGAGGAGAGGAACGTATGTCTCAGTGTTGCCAAGTCTGATATTTATAAGCCATGTTGGGCTTGTTTCTTTTTTGTTGTAAAGTTGCTTGTAAATACACACCCATCTATTTTGATAATGGTAACAGAGAACTTACAGTGGCTATTTACTTTACTTTTTTGCTTTTAATAGTTTTATAGCCTAATTGCATTTACTTTTTGTGTAAAACAATTTTCATCAGCTTTATAAATAAATCTCTTTGAAACTGAAGACCATGGCCAATATTGATGATAAATAATAATATATATAAAAAAAAAAAAAAAAAAAAAAAAAAAAAAAAAAACGTTTTTATTTTTTTATTTTCATTATTAATATTATTTATTTTTTAATATTTGAATATATTCGATATTCGGGCCAATTTCGAAGACCAATATTCAAATTTAATATTTGAGGAATGTTGAAGCCCTACTGTCCAGGTACCATACTGATTTATTTATCTCTATGTGAGTGAGATTAAGTCATGCAAAGGTAAGAGTTAATGGTAGTGTTGTAGTCGAGTCCACCTAAATATACACAGCGGATCTAGAGTGGTGGATAGTGCATGGGGCCGTGGCTACTACAGACATGTGGCACACATTGACTCTAGGGCCAGTTAAAGTTTTCTTTCTGTCAGGAGTGTAACCTTTCCTGTCTTCGCCTCCGGATCTCTCAAAACCGGCAGACACAGGGGAACTGAATTCCATTCAATTCCACGGCCGAAGTTAACACTATAACACTTAATCCGTAATCCGTTATTAACTTCGGGGTAGAACCCAACGTGTAACTATTTTCCCGTTGCACAGTGGTGAATGAACAGTCACTTTTAATCAGGCAAAGTCTGTTTATTATAACTTTTTCAGTAGCGTGAACATCAAACACTGCTTCTCTTCCCACATCAAACACTACACAGGTCAGAGATCAACTACTTCCTCCCTACTATCCACACCTCCCGCGTCTCCCAGCATTCCTCTTAAAGGGCACATACACTCATTTCACAACAGGAGGACGAGACACTTGAACATCTATGGTTAAGACCCAAGGCTTGGTAGTCTGTTTACACTGCTACAGGGATGGTTTATTATTTTTTAATGTGCAAAGTGATGAAATGTTTATATTTGGGCCAAAGTATCACAAAAGATACGAGTCGGACTACTAAACCTTTTGGTTGCACAAGTAAAAATGAGTATCTGGCTTTCATGGAGGAACAAAATCCAGGGAGTAGGGTCAGTTGAAGGCAAACTCAATACAAAGGGATATACCGGTATGTATGCATGTATTATTGTTTTCATGTACTTGTTGTCCCTGTTTGGCCACTTAAGTGCTTTTGGTATAGTACTCTGCTGTATTGTTGTTTTCCTTACAAAAAAAAAAAAAAAAGAAAAGAAAAAAGATAAAAAAGGATTGGTTGCAGTTCGAATTTGTTTTCCTACTACAAAATGATTTCTCGTCTGGAAGAATTTGTTGATATGTGGGGGCAAGAGAATGTCTTGCCCCCATAAGACTGTGTATTATTGATACCTATTGCACATATGTTGTAGAATGTTCTGAGGATTGTGTAAGTGTAACTAAAGATTAATAAAGGTGTGGTTAAAGGTCTCTCTCTCTCTCTCTCTCTCTCTCTCTCTCTCTCTCTCTCTCTCTCTCTCTCTCTCTCTCTCTCTCTCTCTCTCTCTACCAGTTAATGGTGGTTGGACAGGATGGTCCAGTTGGAGTCAGTGTACTACTTCCTGTATCTCAGAAGGCCGTAATTCGACCAGGACACGTTCTCGTTCCTGTACTAACCCCGCCCCTTCCTCCTCCGGTAAAAGATGTGTTGGAGACGCCAAAGAGACGGGACGCTGTGATCACCTGTCTTCCTGTCCAGGTACCATACTGATCACATGACTTACTGTCCAGGTACCATACTGATCACATGACTTACTGTCCAGGTACCATACTGATAACATGACTTACTGTCCAGGTACCACACTGATCACATGACTTCCTGTCCAGGTACCACACTGATCACATGACTTACTGTCCAGGTACCATACTGATCACATGACTTACTGTCCAGGTACCACACTGATCACATGACATACTGTCCAGGTACCACACTGATCACATGACATACTGTCCAGGTACCACACTGATCACATGACTTACTGTCCAGGTACCACACTGATCACATGACATACTGTCCAGGTACCACACTGATCACATGACATACTGTCCAGTAGGGCTTCAAAATTAATATTAGAATATCCGATAATTGTCGAATATGGGGAAAAAAATGCATATTCGACCATAAAAATTAATATTCGAATTATTAAAAAAAAAAAAAAAAAAAATGTAAAAAAAAAAGATCCGGCCATCCACAGTGGTACTACGAAACATAACTCCGGCCATCCACGGTGGTACTACGAAACATAACTCCGGCCATCCACTGTAGTACTACCGAAACATAACTCTGGCCATCCACTGTAGTACTACCGAAACATAACTCCGGCCATCCACTGTAGTACTACCGAAACATAACTCCGGCCATCCACGCGGTGGTACTACGAAACATAACTCTGGCCGCTCTCTCTAGAGGTCTCATCACACGTTGTTATGAGAAGCTGCTAACGTTAGCTTCAGCTTGATAGCTTCACCCTCTGGCTGTGGCTCTGTGAGTTACAAACTGTTGCAGATAGCAGGGTGACCACAGCTTGGCTTGTAGATTTCTCCTCATTGATCTTACACCAGCATGTATTTGCAACATAGGCTCTAGTAGCCTAGCCAGACAGCGTCTGTCTCTGACTGACTGACTGACTGACTGACTGACTGACTGCGAGTGGAGGAGTAGAGGAGAGGAACGTATGTCTCAGTGTTGCCAAGTCTGATATTTATAAGCCATGTTGGGCTTGTTTCTTTTTTGTTGTAAAGTTGCTTGTAAATACACACCCATCTATTTTGATAATGGTAACAGAGAACTTACAGTGGCTATTTACTTTACTTTTTTGCTTTTAATAGTTTTTATAGCCTAATTGCATTTACTTTTTGTGTAAAACAATTTTCATCAGCTTTATAAATAAATCTCTTTGAAACTGAAGACCATGGCCAATATTGATGATAAATAATAATATATATATATATATACAAAAAAAAAAAAAAAAACGTTTTTATTTTTTTATTTATTTTTATTTTTATTATTAATATTATTTATTTTTTAATATTCGAATATATTCGATATTCGGGCCAATTTCGAAGACCAATATTCAAATTTAATATTTGAGGAATGTTGAAGCCCTACTGTCCAGGTACCATACTGATTTATTTATCTCTATGTGAGTGAGATTAAGTCATGCAAAGGTAAGAGTTAATGGTAGTGTTGTAGTCGAGTCCACCTAAATATACAGAGCGGATCTAGAGTGGTGGATAGTGCATGGGGCCGTGGCTACTACAGACATGTGGCACACATTGACTCTAGGGCCAGTTAAAGTTTTCTTTCTGTCAGGAGTGTAACCTTTCCTGTCTTCGCCTCCGGATCTCTCAAAACCGGCAGACACAGGGGAACTGAATTCCATTCAATTCCACGGCCGAAGTTAACATTATAACACTTAATCCGTAATCCGTTATTAACTTCGGGGTACAACCCAACGTGTAACTATTTTCCCGTTGCACAGTGGTGAATGAACAGTCACTTTTAATCAGGCAAAGTCCGTTTATTATAACTTCTTCAGTAGCGTGAACATCAAACACTGCTTCTCTTCCCACATCAAACACTACACAGGTCAGAGATCAACTACTTCCTCCCTACTATCCACACCTCCCGCGTCTCCCAGCATTCCTCTTAAAGGGCACATACACTCATTTCACAACAGGAGGACGAGACACTTGAACATCTATGGTTAAGACCCAAGGCTTGGTAGTCTGTTTACACTGCTACAGGGATGGTTTATTATTTTTTAATGAAGTGCAAAGTGATGAAATGTTTATATTTGGGCCAAAGTATCACAAAAGATACGAGTCGGACTACTAAACCTTTTGGTTGCACAAGTAAAAATGAGTATCTGGCTTTCATGGAGGAACAAAATCCAGGGAGTAGGGTCAGTTGAAGGCAAACTCAATACAAAGGGATATACCGGTATGTATGCATGTATTATTGTTTTCATGTACTTGTTGTCCCTGTTTGGCCACTTAAGTGCTTTTGGTATAGTACTCTGCTGTATTGTTGTTTTCCTTACAAAAAAAAAAAAAAAGAAAAGAAAAAAAGATAAAAAAGGATTGGTTGCAGTTCGAATTTGTTTTCCTACTACAAAATGATTTCTCGTCTGGAAGAATTTGTTGATATGTGGGGGCAAGAGAATGTCCTGTGTATTATTGATACGTATTGCACATATGTTGTAGAATGTTCTGAGGATTGTGTAAGTGTAACTAAAGATGAATAAAGGTGTGGTAAAGGTCTCTCTCTCTCTCTCTCTCTCTCTCTCTCTCTCTCTCTCTCTCTCTCTCTACCAGTTAATGGTGGTTGGACAGGATGGTCCAGTTGGAGTCAGTGTACTACTTCCTGTATCTCAGAAGGCCGTGCATCGACCAGGACACGTTCTCGTTCCTGTACTAACCCCGCCCCTTCCTCCTCCGGCAAAAGATGTGTTGGAGACGCCAAAGAGACGGGACGCTGTGATCACCTGACTTCCTGTCCAGGTACCACACTGATCACATGATATACTGTCCAGGTACCATACTGATCACATGACATACTGTCCAGGTACCACACTGATCACATGACATACTGTCCAGGTACCACACTGATCACATGACATACTGTCCAGGTACCACACTGATCACATGACATACTGTCCAGGTACCACACTGATCACATGACTTACTGTCCAGGTACCACACTGATCACATGACATACTGTCCACTAGGTACCACACTGATTTATTTATCTCTATGTGAGTGAGATTAAGTCATGCAAAGGTAAGAATTAATGGTAGTGTTGTAGTCGAGTCCACCTAAATCTACAGTGCGGATCTAGAGTGGTGGATAGTGCATGGGGCCGTGGCTACTACAGACATGTGGCACACATTGACTCTAGGGCCAGGTAAAGTTTTCTTTCTGTCAGGAGGACGAGACACTCTATATGTATTCAGCCTTTAGCTAGAAAGTGAGAGAGCACTAATGGCGGCCCCAGAACAGTAGGCTAAGCCAGTTGCAGATGGAGGTGGAGGCTATGAAAATTAGAAACAAATCAGGGGCTGGGTTTACAACAGTAGCTCTGGTTTTTACCCGACGGGCGGGGGGGGGGGGGGGGGGGGGGGGATCCGTTTGACGCACGGATCAACTCTCAGAACAGCACTGTTCTGAGAACCCGTGGAAAGCTTTTCATCTCTGTCTTCCCAAAACCAGAGAAAGACACAATGGTCAGAAATAGGACTTTGTGAGGATAGAAGGTGCCAGTGGGACCCCAAAAAAAGGTTTTAAAATAGAAAAAGTGAAAATTCATGGCGTAGGTCCTTTAACACGAGATGCCAAAACAATTGAAAAATATAGCTGCAACCAGCGATAAAGTGGCCAAGCCAGAAAAAGCAGGAAAGCAAAAAAGCAGCAAGGGAAAAGTGGTAAAAGAAATCAAAGAAAAACTAGAAGCAGTACCCTTCCGAGCACTATGATATGCAATTTAAATAGTCTGCATGAGGTGTTAAAGACACATATAACACTGACTGGAACCTGTAAAATAACCTCTCTAAAATATCTTGTGCACATTACGTTTATAGGAGGAAAAATACCATAGTGAGAGTACCACCTTTTTTATGTAAACCTGACAGTGCAATTTGTTTCATGTTCTTATTGCTTTGATAATACAATAAACGTAGGTAGATCAAGCTACGGGGGAGCATGTATGTGTGTGTGTGTGTGGTGTGTAACAGTTTCCAAAGTGCCAATTTTAGGGGTGCCAGGTAGATTCTGTCTACCAGAGAAATATTCAGCGGTGGTCACACCGTCTCCTTAGCCTGACCATGTTTGTAGCTATGTGTGTCTGTAGCCTGACCTGCAATACCACTGGGTGACTGTTGAGCAGCCTTGAAATGTACAGTACATGCACGCATAGGTGGCGCTAGAAGAGGGCCATGTGAGAAATGAGGGGTGAGGTTGTGATTTGCCATCCAAGGAGTGTGTGCGCAAAGTTTGGCATTAATAGGGCCAACGGTGGCAGATATATGACTAGGACAAAAGTGTGACGTGACATGATGTGATGTGATGTGAAGTGACGTGACGTGACGTGACGTGACGTGACGTGACTGACAGACTGGCAGACAGACAGACAGACAGACAGACAGACCGACAGCCGGTGGAGCTTTTCATAGTAACTGCGACTTGACGGTCGCAATTAAAAGTGCTAAAATTGATAACCATCAACTTCAGATCCTACTACACCTGCACCTCCAACTCCTGGACCAACTACACCTGCACCTCCAACTCCTGGACCAACTACACCTGCACCTCCAACTCCTGGACCAACTACACCTGCACCTCCAACTCCTGGACCAACTACACCAAAACCAACCACGTCAGGCACACTATGTAAGTTTGAAAATAAACAAACATTCACAGGTGACAACATTAAGGAAAACATAGGCAGCATTGGTTGGCTGAACTGACTGGCCGACAGGCCAACCCTATATATGTGAATATACCTGACTGACTGACTGACTGACTGACTGACTGACTGACTGACAGTCGTTAAGTATTTAAGTTACAGCATTGGTCAATGGTCAGTCAGTTGGTCTAACGATGAACCATCCCATAGCACAGAACATTTTGAGAGAGTAATAGGCCATGCAGTTGCTTAAAGACCTAGTGAAATGTAAAATATGTTTATCTGTGGTAATCATATGGGCATTCTTAACACTAGATGCCAAAACAATTGAAAAATATAGCTGCAAGCAGCGATAAAGTGGCCAAGCCAGAAAAAGCAGGAAAGCAAAAAAGCAGCAAGGGAAAAGTGGTAAAAGAAATCAAAGAAAAACTAGAAGCAGTACCCTTCCGAGCACTATGATATGCAATTTAAATAGTCTGCATGAGGTGAGACTTGAACCGGTGACCATCGGCGTTAAAGACACATGACTGGAACCTGTAAAATAACCTCTCTAAAATATCTTGTGCACATTACGTTTACAGGAGGATAAATACCATAGTGAGAGTACCACGTTTTTTTATGTAAACCTGACAGTGCTTAGCAAGTATCTCCAATTTGTTGTATGTTCTTATTGCTTTGATAATACAATAAACATAGGTAGATCAAGCTACGGGGGAGCGTGTGTGTGTGTGTGTGTGTGTGTGGCGTGTGTAACAGTTTCCAAAGTGCCAATTTTAGGGGTGCCAGGTAGATTCTGTCCACCAGAGAAATATTCAGCGGTGGTCAACCCTCTCCTTAGCGTGACCATGTGTCTAGCTACTGTATGGGTGTCTGTAGCCTGACCTGCAATACCACTGGGTGACTGTTGAGCATTCTTGAAATGTACAGTACATGCACGTATAGGTGGCGCTAGAAGAGGGCCATGTGAGAAATGAGGGGTGAGATTGTGAATTGCCATCCAAGGAGTGTGTGCGCAAAGTTTGGCATTGATGGGGCCAACAGTGGCAGATATATGACTAGGACAAAAGTGTGACGTGACGTGGCGTGACGTGACTGACAGACTGGCAGACAGACAGACAGACAGACCGACAGCCGGTGGAGCTTTTCATAGTTACTGTGACTTGACGGTCGCAATTAAAAGTGCTAAAATTAATAACCATCAACTTCAGATCCTACTTCACCTGCACCTCCAACTCCTGGACCAACTGCACCTGCACCTCCAACTCCTGGACCAACTACACCTGCACCTCCAACTCCTGGACCAACTACACCAAAACCAACCACATCAGGCACAGGCACACCATGTAAGTTTGAAAATAAACAAACATTCGCAGGTGACAACATTAAGGAAAACATAGGCAGCATTGGTTGGCTGAACTGACTGGCCGACAGGCCAACCCTATATATGTGAATATACCTGACTGACTGACTGACTGACTGACTGACTGACTGACAGTCGTTAAGTTTTTAAGTTACAGCATTGGTCAGTCAGTTGGTCTAACGATGAACCATCCCATAACACAGAACATTTTGAGAGAGTAATAGGCCATGCAGTTGCTTAAAGACCTAGTGAAATTGGAAATATGTTTTCACACTTCTAGAGCTTATCTGTGGTAATCATATGGGCATTCTTAACACTAGATGCCAAAACAATTGAAAAATATAGCTGCAAGCAGCGATAAAGTGGCCAAGCCAGAAAAAGCAGGGAAGCAAAAAAGCAGCAAGGGAAAAGTGGTAAAAGAAATGAAAGAAAAACTAGAAGCAGTACCCTTCCGAGCACTATGATATGCAATTTAAATAGTCTGCATGAGGTGAGACTTGAACCGGTGACCATCGGCGTTAAAGACACTTACAACACTGACTGGAACCTGTAAAATAACCTCTCTAAAATATCTTGTGCACATTACGTTTACAGGAGGAAAAATACCATAGTGAGAGTACCACCTTTTTTATGTAAACCTGACAGTGCTTAGCAAGTATCACCAATTTGTTTTATGTTCTTATTGCTTTGATATTACAATAAACGTAGGTAGATCAAGCTACGGGGGAGTGTGTGTGTGTGTGTGTGTGTGTGTGTGTGTGTGTGTGTGGTGTGTAACAGTTTCCAAAGTGCCAATTTTAGGGGTGCCAGGTAGATTCTGTCCACCAGAGAAATATTCAGCGGTGGTCAACCCTCTCCTTAGCGTGGCCATGTGTCTAGCTACTGTATGGGTGTCTGTAGCCTGACCTGCAATGCCACTGGGTGACTGTTGAGCATTCTTGAAATGTACAGGACATGCACCCATAGTTGGCGCTAGAAGAGGGCCATGTGAGAAATGAGGGGTGAGATTGTGAATTGCCATCCAAGGAGTGTGTGCGCAAAGTTTGGCATTGATGGGGCCAACAGTGGCAGATATAGGACAAAAGTGTGACGTGACGTGGCGTGACGTGACTGACAGACTGGCAGACAGACAGACAGACAGACCGACAGCCGGTGGAGCTTTTCATAGTTACTGTGACTTGACGGTCGCAATTAAAAGTGCTAAAATTCATAACCATCAACTTCAGATCCTACTTCACCTGCACCTCCAACTCCTGGACCAACTACACCTGCACCTCCAACTCCTGGACCAACTACACCAAAACCAACCAAATCAGGCACAGGCACACCATGTAAGTTTGAAAATAAACAAACATTCACAGGTGACAACATTAAGGAAAACATAGGCAGCATTGGTTGGCTGAACTCACTGGCCGACAGGCCAACCCTATATATGTGAATATACCTGACTGACTGACTGACTGACTGACTGACTGACTGACTGGCTGGCTGACTGACTGACTGACTGACTGACTGACAGTCGTTAAGTTTTTAAGTTACAGCATTGGTCAGTCAGTTGGTCTAACGATGAACCATCCCATAACACAGAACATTTTGAGAGAGTAATAGGCCATGCAGTTGCTTAAAGACCTAGTGAAATTGAAAATATGTTTTCACACTTCTAGAGCTTATCTGTGGTAATCATATGGGCATTCTTAACACTAGATGCCAAAACAATTGAAAAATATAGCTGCAAGCAGCGATAAAGTGGCCAAGCCAGAAAAAGCAGGGAAGCAAAACAGCAGCAAGGGAAAAGTGGTAAAAGAAATGAAAGAAAAACTAGAAGCAGTACCCTTCCGAGCACTATGATATGCAATTTAAATAGTCTGCATGAGGTGAGACTTGAACCGGTGACCATCGGCGTTAAAGACACTTACAACACTGACTGGAACCTGTAAAATAACCTCTCTAAAATATCTTGTGCACATTACGTTTACAGGAGGAAAAATACCATAGTGAGAGTACCACCTTTTTTATGTAAACCTGACAGTGCTTAGCAAGTATCACCAATTTGTTGTTATGTTGTTATTGCTTTGATAATACAATAAACATAGGTAGATTAAGCTACGGGGGAGCGTGTGTGTGTGTGTGTGGCGTGTGTAACAGTTTGCAAAGTGCCAATTTTAGGGGTGGCAGGTAGATTGTGTCCACCAGAGAAATATTCAGCGGTGGTCAACCCTCTCCTTAGCGTGACCATGTGTCTAGCTACTGTATGGGTGTCTGTAGCCTGACCTGCAATACCACTGGGTGACTGTTGAGCATTCTTGAAATGTACAGTACATGCACTCATAGGTGGCGCTAGAAGAGGGCCATGTGAGAAATGAGGGGTGAGATTGTGAATTGCCATCCAAGGAGTGTGTGCGCAAAGTTTGGCATTGATGGGACCAACAGTGGCAGATATATGACTAGGACAAAAGTGTGACGTGACGTGACGTGACGTGGCGTGACGTGACGTGACTGACAGACTGGCAGACAGACAGACAGACAGACCGACAGCCGGTGGAGCTTTTCATAGTTACTGTGACTTGACGGTCGCAATTAAAAGTGCTAAAATTAATAACCATCAACTTCAGATCCTACTTCACCTGCACCTCCAACTCCTGGACCAACTACACCTGCACCTCCAACTCCTGGACCAACTACACCTGCACCTCCAACTCCTGGACCAACTACACCTGCACCTCCAACTCCTGGACCAACTACACCTGCACCTCCAACTCCTGGACCAACTACACCAAAACCAACCACATCAGGCACAGGCACACCATGTAAGTTTGAAAATAAACAAACATTCACAGGTGACAACATTAAGGAAAACATAGGCAGCATTGGTTGGCTGAACTGACTGGCCGACAGGCCAACCCTATATGTGAATATACCTGACTGACTGACTGACTGACTGACTGACTGACTGACTGACTGACAGTCGTTAAGTTTTTAAGTTACAGCATTGGTCAATGGTCAGTCAGTTGGTCTAACGATGAACCATCCCATAACACAGAACATATTGAGAGAGTAATAGGCCATGCAGTTGCTTAAAGACATAGTGAAATTCAAAATATGTTTTCACACTTCTAGAGCTTATCTGTGGTAATCATATGGGCATTCTTAACACTAGATGCCAAAACAATTGAAAAATATAGCTGCAAGCAGCGATAAAGTGGCCAAGCCAGAAAAAGCAGGGAAGCAAAACAGCAGCAAGGGAAAAGTGGTAAAAGAAATGAAAGAAAAACTAGAAGCAGTACCCTTCCGAGCACTATGATATGCAATTTAAATAGTCTGCATGAGGTGAGACTTGAACCGGTGACCATCGGCGTTAAAGACACTTACAACACTGACTGGAAGCTGTAAAATAAATATGTAAACCTGACAGTGCTTAGCAAGTATCACCAATTTGTTTTATGTTCTTATTGCTTTGATAATACAAGAAACGTAGGTAGATCAAGCTACGGGGGAGCGTATGTGTGTGTGTGTGTGTGTGTGTGTGGTGTGTAACGGTTTCCAAAGTGCCAATTTTAGGGGTGCCAGGTAGATTCTGTCTACCAGAGAAATATTCAGCAGTGGTCACACCGTCTCCTTAGCGTGACCATGTTTGTAGCTATGTGTGTCTGTAGCCTGACCTGCAATACCACTGGGTGACTGTTGAGCAGCCTTGAAATGTACAGTACATGCACGCATAGGTGGCGCTAGAAGAGGGCCATGTGAGAAATGAGGGGTGAGGTTGTGATTTGCCATCCAAGGAGTGTGTGCGCAAAGTTTGGCATTAATAGGGCCAACGGTGGCAGATTATGACTAGGACAAAAGTGTGATGTGATGTGACGTGATGTGATGTGACGTGACGTGACTGACAGACTGGCAGACAGACAGACAGACAGACCGACAGCCGGTGGAGCTTTTCATAGTAACTGCGACTTGACGGTCGCAATTAAAAGTGCTAAAATTGATAACCATCAACTTCAGATCCTACTACACCTGCACCTCCAACTCCTGGACCAACTACAACTGCACCTCCAACTCCTGGACCAACTACAACTGCACCTCCAACTCCTGGACCAACTACACCTGCACCTCCAACTCCTGGACCAACTACACCTGCACCTCCAACTCCTGGACCAACTACACCAAAACCAACCACGTCAGGCACACTATGTAAGTTTGAAAATAAACAAACATTCACAGGTGACAACATTTAGGAAAACATAGGCAGCATTGGTTGCTGAACTGACTGGCCGACAGGCCAACCCTATATATGTGAATATACCTGACTGACTGACTGACTGACTGACTGACTGACTGACTGACAGACAGACAGTCGTTAAGTATTTAAGTTACAACATTGGTCAGTCAGTTGGTCTAACGATGAACCATCCCATAGCACAGAACATTTTGAGAGAGTAATAGGCCATGCAGTTGCTTAAAGACCTAGTGAAATGTAAAATATGTTTTCAGACTTTTAGAGTTTATCTGTGGTAATCATATGGGCATTCTTAACACTAGATGCCAAAACAATTGAAAAATATAGCTGCAAGCAGCGATAAAGTGGCCAAGCCAGAAAAAGCAGGAAAGCAAAAAAGCAGCAAGAGAAAAGTGGTAAAAGAAATCAAAGAAAAACTAGAAGCAGTACCCCTCCGAGCACTATGATATGCAATTTAAATAGTCTGCATGAGGTGAGACTTGAACCGGTGACCATCGGTGTTAAAGACACATACAACACTGACTGGAACCTGTAAAATAACCTCTCTAAAATATCTTGTGCACATTACGTTTACAGGAGGATAAATACCATAGTGAGAGTACCACCTTTTTTATGTAAACCTG
This sequence comes from Nannobrachium achirus, assembly GCF_963921795.1. NCBI lineage: Eukaryota > Metazoa > Chordata > Actinopteri > Myctophiformes > Myctophidae > Nannobrachium > Nannobrachium achirus. The sequence goes on from NC_137814.1 coordinate 59,246,612, forward strand.
ACAGTGCTTAGCAAGTATCTCCAATTTGTTGTATGTTCTTATTGCTTTGATAATGAAATAAACATAGGTAGATCAAGCTACGGGGGAGCGTGTGTGTGGCGTGTGTAACAGTTTCCAAAGTGCCAATTTTAGGGGTGCCAGGTAGATTCTGTCCACCAGAGAAATATTCAGCGGTGGTCAACCCTCTCCTTAGTGTGACCATGTGTCTAGCTACTGTATGGGTGTCTGTAGCCTGACCTGCAATACCACTGGGTGACTGTTGAGCATTCTTGAAATGTACAGTCCATGCACGCATAGGTGGCGCTAGAAGAGGGCCATGTGAGAAATGAGGGGTGAGATTGTGAATTGCCATCCAAGGAGTGTGTGCGCAAAGTTTGGCATTGATGGGGCCAACAGTGGCAGATATATGACTAGGACAAAAGTGTGACGTGACGTGGCGTGACGTGACTGACAGACTGGCAGACAGACAGACAGACAGACCGACAGCCGGTGGAGCTTTTCATAGTTACTGTGACTTGACGGTCGTAATTAAAAGTGCTAAAATTAATAACCATCAACTTCAGATCCTACTTCACCTGCACCTCCAACTCCTGGACCAAATACACCTGCACCTCCAACTCCTGGACCAACTACACCTGCACCTCCAACTCCTGGACCAACTACACCAAAACCAACCACATCAGGCACAGGCACACCATGTAAGTTTGAAAATAAACAAACATTCACAGGTGACAACATTAAGGAAAACATAGGCAGCATTGGTTGGCTGAACTGACTGGCCGACAGGCCAACCCTATATATGTGAATATACCTGACTGACTGACTGACTGACTGACTGACTGACAGTCGTTAAGTATTTAAGTTACAGCATTGGTCAATGGTCAGTCAGTTGGTCTAACGATGAACCATCCCATAACACAGAACATTTTGAGAGAGTAATAGGCCATGCAGTTGCTTAAAGACCTAGTGAAATTGAAAATATGTTTTCACACTTCTAGAGCTTATCTGTGGTAATCATATGGGCATTCTTAATACTAGATGCTAAAACAATTGAAAAATATAGCTGCAAGCAGCGATAAAGTGGCCAAGCCAGAAAAAGCAGGGAAGCAAAACAGCAGCAAGGGAAAAGTGGTAAAAGAAATGAAAGAAAAACTAGAAGCAGTACCCTTCCGAGCACTATGATATGCAATTTCAATAGTCTGCGTGAGGTGAGACTTGAACCGGTGACCATCGGCGTTAAAGACACTTACAACACTGACTGGAACTTGTAAAATAACCTCTCTAAAATATCTTGTGCACATTACGTTTACAGGAGGAAAAATACCATAGTGAGAGTACCACCTTTTTTATGTAAACCTGACAGTGCTTAGCAAGTATCACCAATTTGTTTTATGTTCTTATTGCTTTGATAATACAAGAAACGTAGGTAGATCAAGCTACGGGGGAGCATATGTGTGTGTGTGTGTGTGTGTGTGTGTGGTGTGTAACGGTTTCCAAAGTGCCAATTTTAGGGGTGCCAGGTAGATTCTGTCTACCAGAGAAATATTCAGCAGTGGTCACACCGTCTCCTTAGCGTGACCATGTTTGTAGCTATGTGTGTCTGTAGCCTGACCTGCAATACCACTGGGTGACTGTTGAGCAGCCTTGAAATGTACAGTACATGCACGCATAGGTGGCGCTAGAAGAGGGCCATGTGAGAAATGAGGGGTGAGGTTGTGATTTGCCATCCAAGGAGTGTGTGCGCAAAGTTTGGCATTAATAGGGCCAACGGTGGCAGATATATGACTAGGACAAAAGTGTGATGTGATGTGACGTGATGTGATGTGACGTGACGTGACTGACAGACTGGCAGACAGACCGACAGCCGGTGGAGCTTTTCATAGTAACTGCGACTTGACGGTCGCAATTAAAAGTGCTAAAATTGATAACCATCAACTTCAGATCCTACTACACCTGCACCTCCAACTCCTGGACCAACTACAACTGCACCTCCAACTCCTGGACCAACTACAACTGCACCTCCAACTCCTGGACCAACTACACCTGCACCTCCAACTCCTGGACTAACTACACCTGCACCTCCAACTCCTGGACCAACTACACCAAAACCAACCACGTCAGGCACACTATGTAAGTTTGAAAATAAACAAACATTCACAGGTGACAACATTTAGGAAAACATAGGCAGCATTGGTTGCTGAACTGACTGGCCGACAGGCCAACCCTATATATGTGAATATACCTGACTGACTGACTGACTGACTGACTGACTGACTGACTGACAGACAGACAGACAGACAGTCGTTAAGTATTTAAGTTACAACATTGGTCAGTCAGTTGGTCTAACGATGAACCATCCCATAGCACAGAACATTTTGAGAGAGTAATAGGCCATGCAGTTGCTTAAAGACCTAGTGAAATGTAAAATATGTTTTCAGACTTTTAGAGTTTATCTGTGGTAATCATATGGGCATTCTTAACACTAGATGCCAAAACAATTGAAAAATATAGCTGCAAGCAGCGATAAAGTGGCCAAGCCAGAAAAAGCAGGAAAGCAAAAAAGCAGCAAGAGAAAAGTGGTAAAAGAAATCAAAGAAAAACTAGAAGCAGTACCCCTCCGAGCACTATGATATGCAATTTAAATAGTCTGCATGAGGTGAGACTTGAACCGGTGACCATCGGTGTTAAAGACACATACAACACTGACTGGAACCTGTAAAATAACCTCTCTAAAATATCTTGTGCACATTACGTTTACAGGAGGATAAATACCATAGTGAGAGTACCACCTTTTTTATGTAAACCTGACAGTGCTTAGCAAGTATCTCCAATTTGTTGTATGTTCTTATTGCTTTGATAATGAAATAAACATAGGTAGATCAAGCTACGGGGGAGCGTGTGTGTGGCGTGTGTAACAGTTTCCAAAGTGCCAATTTTAGGGGTGCCAGGTAGATTCTGTCCACCAGAGAAATATTCAGCGGTGGTCAACCCTCTCCTTAGTGTGACCATGTGTCTAGCTACTGTATGGGTGTCTGTAGCCTGACCTGCAATACCACTGGGTGACTGTTGAGCATTCTTGAAATGTACAGTACATGCACGCATAGGTGGCGCTAGAAGAGGGCCATGTGAGAAATGAGGGGTGAGATTGTGAATTGCCATCCAAGGAGTGTGTGCGCAAAGTTTGGCATTGATGGGACCAACAGTGGCAGATATATGACTAGGACAAAAGTGTGACGTGACGTGGCGTGACGTGACTGACAGACTGGCAGACAGACAGACAGACAGACAGACCGACAGCCGGTGGAGCTTTTCATAGTTACTGTGACTTGACGGTCGTAATTAAAAGTGCTAAAATTAATAACCATCAACTTCAGATCCTACTTCACCTGCACCTCCAACTCCTGGACCAAATACACCTGCACCTCCAACTCCTGGACCAACTACACCTGCACCTCCAACTCCTGGACCAACTACACCAAAACCAACCACATCAGGCACAGGCACACCATGTAAGTTTGAAAATAAACAAACATTCACAGGTGACAACATTAAGGAAAACATAGGCAGCATTGGTTGGCTGAACTGACTGGCCGACAGGCCAACCCTATATATGTGAATATACCTGACTGACTGACTGACTGACTGACTGACTGACTGACTGACAGTCGTTAAGTATTTAAGTTACAGCATTGGTCAATGGTCAGTCAGTTGGTCTAACGATGAACCATCCCATAACACAGAACATTTTGAGAGAGTAATAGGCCATGCAGTTGCTTAAAGACCTAGTGAAATTGAAAATATGTTTTCACACTTCTAGAGCTTATCTGTGGTAATCATATGGGCATTCTTAATACTAGATGCTAAAACAGGAGCGCTTTTGCTAAGTTCAGATGTGGAGTGGCTCCTTTAGCCTTGGAAACAGGCAGATATACAAACACCCCAGCAGATAGCCGTTTTTGTACACTATGCAGTAGTGGTTCAATTGAATCGGAGGCCCATGTCCTATTACACTGTGACCTTTATAAGGACATTCGTTCCGAACTTTTTCGTCCATTATCACAAGAGGTTGAACTTTTTAATGAGCAGGATGATGAAAATAAACTGAATATAATTTTAGCTGGTAAACACTGTGTAACCGAATGCGCCAAAGCCTGCCATCTCATCTTAAAAAGAAGATTAGCTTTTCTCAGTACCGGTTCATAAACTGCCCCACTGTTTTATTATGCTTTTTCTTTTTGTGTATTTGTATTTTATTTCTATTTTTTGTATTGTCTGATTCTTTTGTTTTTTAAATATGTAACTGTTTTTTTTACATGTTGGTACTTTAAATGTACGTTTTTTAACTTATGTTAACGGAAAGGTGTCTCACAACTCCAAGTGAGTGGTCCTCAAACTATTATATGAAATATGCTGCTCGTTTTTAAATTGTATGGTCTGAGGAGTGACACTATAATAAAGTTTTCTATCTATCTATCTATCTGCTAAAACAATTGAAAAATATAGCTGCAAGCAGCGATAAAGTGGCCAAGCCAGAAAAAGCAGGGAAGCAAAACAGCAGCAAGGGAAAAGTGGTAAAAGAAATGAAAGAAAAACTAGAAGCAGTACCCTTCCGAGCACTATGATATGCAATTTCAATAGTCTGCATGAGGTGAGACTTGAACCGGTGACCATCGGCGTTAAAGACACATACAACACTGACTGGAACCTGTAAAATAACCTCTCTAAAATATCTTGTGCACATTACGTTTACAGGAGGAAAAATACCATAGTGAGAGTACCACCTTTTTTATGTAAACCTGACAGTGCTTAGCAAGTATCACCAATTTGTTTTATGTTCTTATTGCTTTGATAATACAATAAACGTAGGTAGATCAAGCTACGGGGGAGCGTGTGTGTGTGTGTGTGTGTGTGTGTGTGTGTGTGGTGTGTCACAGTTTCCAAAGTGCCAATTTTAGGGGTGCCAGGTAGATTCTGTCCACCAGAGAAATATTCAGCGGTGGTCAACCCTCTCCTTAGCGTGACCATGTGTCTAGCTACTGTATGGGTGTCTGTAGCCTGACCTGCAATACCACTGGGTGACTGTTGAGCATTCTTGAAATGTACAGTACATGCACGCATAGGTGGCGCTAGAAGAGGGCCATGTGAGAAATGAGGGGTGAGATTGTGAATTGCCATCCAAGGAGTGTGTGCGCAAAGTTTGGCATTGATGGGGCCAACAGTGGCAGATATATGACTAGGACAAAAGTGTGACGTGACGTGACGTTGCGTGACGTGACTGACAGACTGGCAGACAGACAGACAGACAGACCGACAGCCGGTGGAGCTTTTCATAGTTACTGTGACTTGACGGTCGCAATTAAAAGTGCTAAAATTAATAACCATCAACTTCAGATCCTACTTCACCTGCACCTCCAACTCCTGGACCAACTACACCTGCACCTCCAACTCCTGGACCAACTACACCTGCACCTCCAACTCCTGGACCAACTACACCAAAACCAACCAAATCAGGCACAGGCACACCATGTAAGTTTGAAAATAAACAAACATTCACAGGTGACAACATTAAGGAAAACATAGGCAGCATTGGTTGGCTGAACTGACTGGCCGACAGGCCAACCCTATATATGTGAATATACCTGACTGACTGACTGACTGACTGACTGACTGACTGGCTGACTGACTGACTGACTGACAGACAGTCGTTAAGTTTTTAAGTTACAGCATTGGTCAGTCAGTTGGTCTAACGATGAACCATCCCATAACACAGAACATTTTGAGAGAGTAATAGGCCATGCAGTTGCTTAAAGACCTAGTGAAATTGAAAATATGTTTTCACACTTCTAGAGCTTATCTGTGGTGATCATATGGGCATTCTTAACACTAGATGCCAAAACAATTGAAAAATATAGCTGCAAGCAGCGATAAAGTGGCCAAGCCAGAAAAAGCAGGGAAGCAAAACAGCAGCAAGGGAAAAGTGGTAAAAGAAATGAAAGAAAAACTAGAAGCAGTACCCTTCCGAGCACTATGATATGCAATTTCAATAGTCTGCATGAGGTGAGACTTGAACCGGTGACCATCGGCGTTAAAGACACTTACAACACTGACTGGAACTTGTAAAATAACCTCTCTAAAATATCTTGTGCACATTACGTTTACAGGAGGAAAAATACCATAGTGAGAGTACCACCTTTTTTATGTAAACCTGACAGTGCTTAGCAAGTATCACCAATTTGTTTTATGTTCTTATTGCTTTGATAATACAAGAAACGTAGGTAGATCAAGCTACGGGGGAGCATATGTGTGTGTGTGTGTGTGTGTGTGTGTGGTGTGTAACGGTTTCCAAAGTGCCAATTTTAGGGGTGCCAGGTAGATTCTGTCTACCAGAGAAATATTCAGCAGTGGTCACACCGTCTCCTTAGCGTGACCATGTTTGTAGCTATGTGTGTCTGTAGCCTGACCTGCAATACCACTGGGTGACTGTTGAGCAGCCTTGAAATGTACAGTACATGCACGCATAGGTGGCGCTAGAAGAGGGCCATGTGAGAAATGAGGGGTGAGGTTGTGATTTGCCATCCAAGGAGTGTGTGCGCAAAGTTTGGCATTAATAGGGCCAACGGTGGCAGATATATGACTAGGACAAAAGTGTGATGTGATGTGACGTGATGTGATGTGACGTGACGTGACTGACAGACTGGCAGACAGACCGACAGCCGGTGGAGCTTTTCATAGTAACTGCGACTTGACGGTCGCAATTAAAAGTGCTAAAATTGATAACCATCAACTTCAGATCCTACTACACCTGCACCTCCAACTCCTGGACCAACTACAACTGCACCTCCAACTCCTGGACCAACTACAACTGCACCTCCAACTCCTGGACCAACTACACCTGCACCTCCAACTCCTGGACCAACTACACCTGCACCTCCAACTCCTGGACCAACTACACCTGCACCTCCAACTCCTGGACCAACTACACCAAAACCAACCACGTCAGGCACACTATGTAAGTTTGAAAATAAACAAACATTCACAGGTGACAACATTTAGGAAAACATAGGCAGCATTGGTTGCTGAACTGACTGGCCGACAGGCCAACCCTATATATGTGAATATACCTGACTGACTGACTGACTGACTGACTGACTGACTGACTGACTGACTGACAGACAGACAGACAGTCGTTAAGTATTTAAGTTACAACATTGGTCAGTCAGTTGGTCTAACGATGAACCATCCCATAGCACAGAACATTTTGAGAGAGTAATAGGCCATGCAGTTGCTTAAAGACCTAGTGAAATGTAAAATATGTTTTCAGACTTTTAGAGTTTATCTGTGGTAATCATATGGGCATTCTTAACACTAGATGCCAAAACAATTGAAAAATATAGCTGCAAGCAGAGATAAAGTGGCCAAGCCAGAAAAAGCAGGAAAGCAAAAAAGCAGCAAGAGAAAAGTGGTAAAAGAAATCAAAGAAAAACTAGAAGCAGTACCCCTCCGAGCACTATGATATGCAATTTAAATAGTCTGCATGAGGTGAGACTTGAACCGGTGACCATCGGTGTTAAAGACACATACAACACTGACTGGAACCTGTAAAATAACCTCTCTAAAATATCTTGTGCACATTACGTTTACAGGAGGATAAATACCATAGTGAGAGTACCACCTTTTTTATGTAAACCTGACAGTGCTTAGCAAGTATCTCCAATTTGTTGTATGTTCTTATTGCTTTGATAATGAAATAAACATAGGTAGATCAAGCTACGGGGGAGCGTGTGTGTGGCGTGTGTAACAGTTTCCAAAGTGCCAATTTTAGGGGTGCCAGGTAGATTCTGTCCACCAGAGAAATATTCAGCGGTGGTCAACCCTCTCCTTAGTGTGACCATGTGTCTAGCTACTGTATGGGTGTCTGTAGCCTGACCTGCAATACCACTGGGTGACTGTTGAGCATTCTTGAAATGTACAGTACATGCACGCATAGGTGGCGCTAGAAGAGGGCCATGTGAGAAATGAGGGGTGAGATTGTGAATTGCCATCCAAGGAGTGTGTGCGCAAAGTTTGGCATTGATGGGGCCAACAGTGGCAGATATATGACTAGGACAAAAGTGTGACGTGACGTGGCGTGACGTGACTGACAGACTGGCAGACAGACAGACAGACAGACCGACAGCCGGTGGAGCTTTTCATAGTTACTGTGACTTGACGGTCGCAATTAAAAGTGCTAAAATTAATAACCATCAACTTCAGATCCTACTTCACCTGCACCTCCAACTCCTGGACCAAATACACCTGCACCTCCAACTCCTGGACCAACTACACCTGCACCTCCAACTCCTGGACCAACTACACCAAAACCAACCACATCAGGCACAGGCACACCATGTAAGTTTGAAAATAAACAAACATTCACAGGTGACAACATTAAGGAAAACATAGGCAGCATTGGTTGGCTGAACTGACTGGCCGACAGGCCAACCCTATATATGTGAATATACCTGACTGACTGACTGACTGACTGACTGACTGACAGTCGTTAAGTATTTAAGTTACAGCATTGGTCAATGGTCAGTCAGTTGGTCTAACGATGAACCATCCCATAACACAGAACATTTTGAGAGAGTAATAGGCCATGCAGTTGCTTAAAGACCTAGTGAAATTGAAAATATGTTTTCACACTTCTAGAGCTTATCTGTGGTAATCATATGGGCATTCTTAACACTAGATGCTTAAACAATTGAAAAATATAGCTGCAAGCAGCGATAAAGTGGCCAAGCCAGAAAAAGCAGGGAAGCAAAACAGCAGCAAGGGAAAAGTGGTAAAAGAAATGAAAGACAAACTAGAAGCAGTACCCTTCCGAGCACTATGATATGCAATTTCAATAGTCTGCATGAGGTGAGACTTGAACCGGTGACCATCGGCGTTAAAGACACATACAACACTGGCTGGAACCTGTAAAATAACCTCTCTAAAATATCTTGTGCACATTACGTTTACAGGAGGAAAAATACCATAGTGAGAGTACCACCTTTTTTATGTAAACCTGACAGTGCTTAGCAAGTATCACCAATTTGTTTTATGTTCTTATTGCTTTGATAATACAAGAAACGTCGGTAGATCAAGCTACGGGGGAGCGTGTGTGTGTGTGTGTGTGTGTGTGTGTGTGTGTGGTGTGTCACAGTTTCCAAAGTGCCAATTTTAGGGGTGCCAGGTAGATTCTGTCCACCAGAGAAATATTCAGCGGTGGTCAACCCTCTCCTTAGCGTGACCATGTGTCTAGCTACTGTATGGGTGTCTGTAGCCTGACCTGCAATACCACTGGGTGACTGTTGAGCATTCTTGAAATGTACAGTACATGCACGCATAGGTGGCGCTAGAAGAGGGCCATGTGAGAAATGAGGGGTGAGATTGTGAATTGCCATCCAAGGAGTGTGTGCGCAAAGTTTGGCATTGATGGGGCCAACAGTGGCAGATATATGACTAGGACAAAAGTGTGACGTGACGTGACGTGCGTGACGTGACTGACAGACTGGCAGACAGACAGACAGACAGACAGACAGACCGACAGCCGGTGGAGCTTTTCATAGTTACTGTGACTTGACGGTCGCAATTAAAAGTGCTAAAATTAATAACCATCAACTTCAGATCCTACTTCACCTGCACCTCCAACTCCTGGACCAACTACACCTGCACCTCCAACTCCTGGACCAACTACACCTGCACCTCCAACTCCTGGACCAACTACACCAAAACCAACCAAATCAGGCACAGGCACACCATGTAAGTTTGAAAATAAACAAACATTCACAGGTGACAACATTAAGGAAAACATAGGCAGCATTGGTTGGCTGAACTGACTGGCCGACAGGCCAACCCTATATATGTGAATATACCTGACTGACTGACTGACTGACTGACTGACTGACTGACTGACTGGCTGACTGACTGACTGACTGACAGTCGTTAAGTTTTTAAGTTACAGCATTGGTCAGTCAGTTGGTCTAACGATGAACCATCCCATAACACAGAACATTTTGAGAGAGTAATAGGCCATGCAGTTGCTTAAAGACCTAGTGAAATTGAAAATATGTTTTCACACTTCTAGAGCTTATCTGTGGTGATCATATGGGCATTCTTAACACTAGATGCCAAAACAATTGAAAAATATAGCTGCAAGCAGCGATAAAGTGGCCAAGCCAGAAAAAGCAGGGAAGCAAAACAGCAGCAAGGGAAAAGTGGTAAAAGAAATGAAAGAAAAACTAGAAGCAGTACCCTTCCGAGCACTATGATATGCAATTTCAATAGTCTGCATGAGGTGAGACTTGAACCGGTGACCATCGGCGTTAAAGACACTTACAACACTGACTGGAACTTGTAAAATAACCTCTCTAAAATATCTTGTGCACATTACGTTTACAGGAGGAAAAATACCATAGTGAGAGTACCACCTTTTTTATGTAAACCTGACAGTGCTTAGCAAGTATCACCAATTTGTTTTATGTTCTTATTGCTTTGATAATACAAGAAACGTAGGTAGATCAAGCTACGGGGGAGCATATGTGTGTGTGTGTGTGTGTGTGTGTGGTGTGTAACGGTTTCCAAAGTGCCAATTTTAGGGGTGCCAGGTAGATTCTGTCTACCAGAGAAATATTCAGCAGTGGTCACACCGTCTCCTTAGCGTGACCATGTGTGTAGCTATGCATGTCTGTAGCCTGACCTGCAATACCACTGGGTGACTGTTGAGCAGCCTTGAAATGTACAGTACATGCACGCATAGGTGGCACTAGAAGAGGGCCATGTGAGAAATGAGGGGTGAGGTTGTGATTTGCAATCCAAGGTGTGTGTGCGCAAAGTTTGGCATTAATAGGGCCAACGGTGGCAGATATATGACTAGGACAAAAGTGTGACGTGACATGATGTGATGTGACGTGACGTGACGTGACTGACAGACTGGCAGACAGACAGACAGACAGACCGACAGCCGGTGGAGCTTTTCATAGTAACTGCGACTTGACGGTCGCAATTAAAAGTGCTAAAATTGATAACCATCAACTTCAGATCCTACTACACCTGCACCTCCAACTCCTGGACCAACTACACCTGCACCTCCAACTCCTGGACCAACTACACCTGCACCTCCAACTCCTGGACCAACTACACCTGCACCTCCAACTCCTGGAGCAACTACACCAAAACCAACCACGTCAGGCACACTATGTAAGTTTGAAAATAAACAAACATTCACAGGTGACAACATTAACTCTCCCCACGCTTTGAACGTTAACGTTCGCCCCATTTTTTGCAGAACCTCGATGCCAATACGGCGCTCGTTCGGTTCGTTCGTCTGATGACTGTAAGCTGATGAGTGGTCGCGCGGCCGTCTACTGTAAACACATTTTCCGCGGTGATGGTGTAAAAAATCCATTATGCGTTAGATCAACGGAGAACAATTCACTTCCTTGTTGATTTCCTCTGGCTGTAAGGCTCTGTGGCCAGTGACTGGTCTTCTTCTTCTTCAACACATAACAGGCAAATTCACATTCATTCTCGCATGACGCCGCCCTCTGCTGCCTGGCAGACCAAAGTGCACTATTGCACAACCAAAAAAAATAAAATAAAATAAATAAATGTCTGTCTGTCTATCTACTATAACGTCGCAAAGGTAAGCCGCTTTTTGATGGCGCCAGACCCAATAAATAAATAAATAATCTGGCAGTAGGAGAGTTAAGGAAAACATAGGCAGCATTGGTTGGCTGAACTGACTGGCCGACAGGCCAACCCTATATATGTGAATATACCTGACTGACTGACTGACTGACTGACTGACTGACTGACAGTCGTTAAGTATTTAAGTTACAGCATTGGTCAGTCAGTTGGTCTAACGATGAACCATCCCATAGCACAGAACATTTTGAGAGAGTAATAGGCCATGCAGTTGCTTAAAGACCTAGTGAAATGTAAAATATGTTTTCAGACTTTTAGAGTTTATCTGTGGTAATCATATGGGCATTCTTAACACTAGATGCCAAAACAATTGAAAAATATAGCTGCAAGCAGCGATAAAGTGGCCAAGCCAGAAAAAGCAGGAAAGCAAAAAAGCAGCAAGGGAAAAGTGGTAAAAGAAATCAAAGAAAAACTAGAAGCAGTACCCTTCCGAGCACTATGATATGCAATTTAAATAGTCTGCATGAGGTGAGACTTGAACCGGTGACCATCGTCGTTAAAGACACATACAACACTGACTGGAACCTGTAAAATAACCTCTCTAAAATATCTTGTGCACATTACGTTTACAGAAGGATAAATACCATAGTGAGAGTACCACCTTTTTTATGTAAACCTGACAGTGCTTAGCAAGTATCTCCAATTTGTTGTATGTTCTTATTGCTTTGATAATACAATAAACATAGGTAGATCAAGCTACGGGGGAGCGTGTGTGTGTGTGTGTGTGTGTGTGTGTGTGGCGTGTGTAACAGTTTCCAAAGTGCCAATTTTAGGGGTGCCAGGTAGATTCTGTCCACCAGAGAAATATTCAGCGGTGGTCAACCCTCTCCTTAGCGTGACCATGTGTCTAGCTACTGTATGGGTGTCTGTAGCCTGACCTGCAATACCACTGGGTGACTGTTGAGCATTCTTGAAATGTACAGTACATGCACGCATAGGTGGCGCTAGAAGAGGGCCATGTGAGAAATGAGGGGTGAGATTGTGAATTGCCATCCAAGGAGTGTGTGCGCAAAGTTTGGCATTGATGGGGCCAACAGTGGCAGATATATGACTAGGACAAAAGTGTGACGTGACGTGGCGTGACGTGACTGACAGACTGGCAGACAGACAGACAGACAGACCGACAGCCGGTGGAGCTTTTCATAGTTACTGTGACTTGACGGTCGCAATTAAAAGTGCTAAAATTAATAACCATCAACTTCAGATCCTACTTCACCTGCACCTCCAACTCCTGGACCAACTACACCTGCACCTCCAACTCCTGGACCAACTACACCTGCACCTCCAACTCCTGGACCAACTACACCTGCACCTCCAACTCCTGGACCAACTACACCAAAACCAACCACATCAGGCACAGGCACACCATGTAAGTTTGAAAATAAACAAACATTCACAGGTGACAACATTAAGGAAAACATAGGCAGCATTGGTTGGCTGAACTGACTGGCCGACAGGCCAACCCTATATATGTGAATATACCGAACTGACTGACTGACTGACTGACTGACTGACTGACTGACTGACTGACTGACTGACAGGCCAACCCTATATTATATGAATATACCTGACTGATTGACTGACTGACTGACTGACTGACTGACAGTCGTTAAGTATTTAAGTTAAAGCATTGGTCAGTCAGTTGTAGCCTGACCTGCAATACCACTGGGTGACTGTTGAGCAGCCTTGAAATGTACAGTAGGCCTACATGCACGCATATGTGGCGCTAGAAGAGGGCCATGTGAGAAATGAGGGGTGAGGTTGTGATTTGCCATCCAAGGAGTGTGTGCACAAAGTTTGGCATTAATAGGGCCAACGGTGGCAGATATATGACTAGGACAAAAGTGTGATGTGATGTGATGTGATGTGACGTGACGTGACGTGACTGACAGACTGGCAGACAGACAGACAGCCGGTGGAGCTTTTCATAGTAACTGCGACTTGGCGGTCACATTTAAAAGTGCTAAAATTGATAACCATCAACTTCAGATCCTACTACACCCGCACCTCCAACTCCTGGACCAACTACACCTGCACCTCCAACTCCTGGAACAACTACATCTGCACATCCAACTCCTGGACCAACTACACCTGCACCTCCAACTCCTGCACCTCCAACTCCTGGACCAACTACACCAAAACCAACCACATCAGGCACACCATGTAAGTTTGAAAATAAACAAACGATCACAGGTGACAACATTAAGGAAAACATAGGCAGCATTGGTTGGCTGGACTGACTGGCCGATAGGCCAACCCTATATGTGAATATACCTGACTGACTGACTGACTGACTGACTGACTGACTGACTGACTGACAATGAACCATCCCATAGCACATAACATTTTGAGAGTGTAATAGGCCATGCAGTTGCTTAAAGTGATAGTTCGCCTATTTTGCAACCAAATCTGTATGGAATACTCACCATCAATGGAACTGTTGGGAGGGCATTATTTGGTCATCTGAAAACTGTGGTCAGAGATGTGGTACATTTTGTGCTGAATTAAAAGTAGTTCCATTGAGTTGCCGGTTCCGTTTTTTTGTAATAAACTAATCCACAAAACTGCCGTCATTATTATTGTTGACATAGTTCTACTTTATAGAGCAATGCTTGTTCAACTTTGACCCCTCTGTCACATGGTACTATTTTTCCTCTCGTGTGTATCACTGCGCCGCATTCAACTCAATGGGCGCAACGGTGCATACCGCGGCAGCACACGCCTCCAAAACAAGCAGCTCTGCAGTCTCATAGCTGGTCGCTCCTGAAAGCTAAAATCTCGCCTTCGGTCCTAACTATAATTTTAGCTGGGGACCCCCTTATTCCCCTTATAAAAAAGGTGGTACTCTCACTATGGTATTTATCCTCCTGTAAACTGGTCCATAGCGTAATGCTATGTCAACGATGAGCCCTTGCGCCATAGGAAAGGCTGCACACCCTCTCCTCTGTAGTAAAAATACAAAGTACAGTTTCGTTTCTCACCAAAACAAAGACGTCTTCATAGAGTAAAAAGCCTTCTTCCCGTGGTAGGCTATTTCACCCAAAGGCAAAATCTGGTCAATGGTCTTTTGACAAGATCTGTAGAGGGCGGTGTGGAGTAGCTAAAACTTCCAGTGAAATGCTTTCTTTTCTGTACCAAATGTGTATTTTAGACATGAGGTGGGGGGCTACAAGTGTTGCCACTAAGGAAAGTAGGCTTTAAACATCTTAGAACCTTCTTTGTTTTGGTGAGTAGTGAAAGTGTATATTTTATTTTTACTACAGACGATCAGTTATTTTTTTATTTGAATCCTGAATATATTGTTGTGTTTGGTCTCTCTGTAATGTGTGTGTGTGTGTGTGTGTGTGTGTGTGTGTGTGTGTGTGTGTGTGTGTGTGTGCGTGCGTGCGTGCGTGTATGAAGCTTTTTTAATGCCTTCTGAACGTTGCTACGCATCTTGTGCAGCATGGTTTTTGTTTAGATATGCATGCGTGTGTGCATGCGTTAGTTCTGCTCCAGTGGCACTCCGGCGCACACGATTGCCCTGCATTGGTACGCGTGGACACGTCATGTAAATGTCCACTATGGTTCCACTATGGTACGCGTGACCCGTCATGTAAAAAAAAAAAAAGGATGGCACTGACTGAAAAAAAAAAGCCCTTCTATTTTTGCAAAAGCAATGCGCGGCCGCTGCTTCTATAAGCGAACGATTCAGCTGTGCGTAGAGCGGCAGTTCATAGGGGTGGAAGAAGAAGAAGAAAAAAAAGGAATGAGTTTATGTGCATCTCCCCCCATCTCTCTTTCTCTCTTTCTTTCTTTCTTTCTTTCTTTCTTTCTTTCTTTCTTTCTTTCTTTCTTTCTCTCTCTCTCCCTCTCTTTCTCTCTCTCTCTCTCTCTCTCTCTCTCTCTTTCTCTCTCTCTCTCTCTCTCTCTCTCTCTCTCTCTCTCTCAACGCAATCTTGTAACGGCCTAGTATTATTCCTGTACTTCAAGCTTGATGGTTTGATGGAGGGACAATTAAAACATTTAGGCCTATATACACTGTATTCAGACACTTCACAGATATACAGTACTTAAAATTAGAAAAATCCTTGAGAATTGACCGAGAAATAAGGCTTTGTGCGTCCACCGAGGCGGCGCCAACACCCAGGCAGCATCGGAGCTTCATCCAGTGGTCCCCCGGCCCCGCGGACCACCGCCTGTCACCCCGCCGTTCAGTGGGCACCTGGGCCAGCCTGCCAGGCCCACCGGAGCCCCGGGGAGCCACGGACAGCAACGACGCGCCATTCCCCGCATTAATGATTGAATAATATCCTACAGAACAGATGAAATCACGTAGCTGTAATGTAGGCTATATTGCTGGCTTAATTTGTTAATTATTAGGAGCAATAAATATAGTCTATACGCCTACTTGATTTAACAATAGGCTCAAAAAAGTTGCCAAATTACAATGGGTCACTGTGACATGGCTTATTTAATCTAATCTAATCAAAGCTTTATAGTATGCCTTGGGGTAGCTCACCAGATCTGCAAACTCGCAAGCATGCATGTTGTGTAGTCTGTAGACACACCTCGTTGTGAGCTTGTAGATCGGCAATTTTTCGCAGTTTGGCTGGGGTCTGTCTTGTTATCAAATGATAGCCTATCGTCGGCCCAAAACTGATGGACATGGAATATATAGCTACTGACAAGTCGCACAGTTGTGCACGACGCTGTCTGTCTGTCTGTCTGTCTGTCTGTCTGTCTGTCTGTCTGTCTGTCTGTCTTTATTTAGATCAGATTGGTCAATGAAATGCACCTATTGTCGCGCTGTTGCATTAGTCCTATTCCTATATCATTATCATCATCACATAAACAATCCATATGTGTGCGCCTGGCGGCCCATGGGCCTATAAGATAGCCTAATAGGCTCCAATCGCTCCATATACAAGTGCTTAAAAAGGCTTAAATAGGCCTACTTCTAAAATGGACAATTTCTTATATCCCTTTACTCCAGTCCCCTTAATTTATCTGATGAAGGATATTTTGCTGTGGTTTCGTTATTCGTAGGCTATTTATGATCGCAAGCCAAGAAGACAATTAAGGTGGCGTTTCCAAAACGTTTCTGGACACACACGCACACACTGACACACACACGCACGCACACACACACGCACATGCACACATTTGCGCTAAGTTATGTAGGCCTATTGCTGCAACCAAATCGCCCCTCTGGAAAAACGAATATACACGTAGGCCTAAATGAACTCTGAGTGGATCGATCGCTCTCTCCCTCTCTCTCTTTCTGTCATTTGTTTCTTTTCCTAAATAAATAAGCAGCAGCAGTTAACGGCTGCATGGCGCTGTCAACTAGATGATAAGGTCGCTTTTGGCTGTATCCATATGAACCTCTCCCTCTGTCGATGAGTAGTTACTGGTAGTCTGGTAACTGTCGTTTCCATTCTGTGTAGAGCAATGGTTGTGCCAAAGTGCACCAAAAAATGAGAGAAAAAGAAAAAAGAATCATGATCATCATAATAACTCATATTTTCGCCGCCTAAAAATAATCACGGCATGCATGCATGCATGCAAGCAAGCATGCGTGATGCCAGATTAATGGTTGTGATGCCTGCTCTGCATTCATTTGATATGTGGGTGGTGCATTGAAAAAGCGCGCAGTCGGGCACAAAATGGGTTGCAGCGGCGGCCTCTCTCTCTCTCTCTCTCTCTCTCTCTCTCTCTCTCTCTCTCTCTCTCTCTCTCTCTCTCTCTCTCTCTCTCTCTCTCTCTCTGAAACGCAGCTTACTTCTCGTTCATGCGTAATTTGGGGCTCTTGGACAGCTCTCCAAAAACCCATCAACATTCAGAAGGCCTTTTCTCAATGAATGTCTGTTTTACTAATTTCTAATTCTCTCCCACCGTCCCCGTCCCCTGTGACCCAACACACACTGTGCGCACATCTACCACATAACGGTATTCGAAACTAAGTTATGATGCCAGACAGAAAACATCCAACAGCAGCTTTCATCCCAGAGGGACACTTTACTTATATGCTTTTTATACATTGTATTATCTTATATCGTTTTGTCTACGCACTAAATTAGAAACCAAATTAAACAAAGTCCAGGCTTAAGATGTGATCTTTCACAGCTGAACTGGCATATTTCTTTCAAAGTATAGACATGAGATTTACTCCACGGTAAAACAAAAAAACAATAGAATTATGAATGATTATTAACATAAAAATGTAGGTATAACAACGGTATAGGCCTACTGATGCACAATGTTGGTCCCAATTCAAGTTTTCAAATGTATACAAATCAACAGTGCACCCCAGCAAAATTGCGGCGCTTATCGCGGTCGGAAACGGGCGATCAAAAAATAAAACCAGCGGCGTTAAACCCTGCAATAAACCAGACAAATTATATAGAGCCTATACTTAGTTTAGCAAGATATTAATGTATATTCAACGTCTCTCTCTATCTTAACCTGGCTGTCTCTCCTCTCGCCCTCCCTCTCTGCTCTATCAATCTCTCCTCGCAGCCCAGGCTTTCGCTGCGCGTAAAACGTCTCCATTTGCCACGATTTGGCCTGCAATATTCTATTTTAGGCATAGCCTATAGGATACATACAATATTTCTCCTCACTCCAGTGGCACTTTCCTTTTATCTGACTCTGTGAGCAACTCCTCAGAAAATAGTCATCTCTTGTCGAATCCCCCCCCACAAAAAAAAAAAAAAAAAAAAAAACTCCACTCATAAACCTCCAGACACCGAAATCCTCGATCACCACAATTGCCTTTGCTTTGAACCTTAATTGGTGGACCATATTCATTTGATGTCACAGCAGGAGCTAATGACCGGCGTAATTCACACATCTATTGTTTGTTTTTCCTTGAAAGCAAATAATGACCGCGCATAATTGATCCATTGAAAGCTATACCAGTGGTTCTCAATCTGTGGGTTGGGACCCAAATTATTTTGTCCCCAGATGATTACCATTTTCTCACTCAACAGTAAACAAACCAACAAAGTCTACGTCTATAGAGCAGTATCTGAACATTTCTAACGTGACAAATTAAACATTGGCCAAATTGTCAAATATTAGAGGCCCATTTCTGTCTCATATACGCAAGTAAGTCTGTAAGTGCAACCACTTTTAACACGCTGTCTGTGATGAGGGGCTGCCTGCGGTGCTGAATTCTCGTGTGCAATGGGAAAATGATCAGTCTGTCTGTCTGTCTGTCTGTCTGTCTGTCTGTCTGTCTGTCTGTCAGACAGACAGACAGACAGACAGACAGACAGACAGACAGACAGACAGACAGACAGACAGACAGATAGATAAATGAATTAATAGGCCTACTGTCATTGCATTTCCATTTTTCAATTATAAATCGAATAGCGCAAGTAGGCCTAGGCCTATAGGCCCTATAGGCAGGTCTTCGGAAGGTGGCGAAGGCGGCTCCAAAGCGGCGGCAGGGAGGTCTTCAGAAGGCGGCTTGCTTTTGCTGGCGGCGGTGAACTGGAGCGGGTGAACTTCTTCTTAGCTGGTGGTCCCATGTTGGAGTTCAGTCAGTAATGAATCAAGGCTAGTCTGAGAGCCTGTTTTATACAGTAGCCCACCTTTCAGCCAGGTAGAGGTGATAATGGCCCAAAATCTCCTCCCCTGCCCTGTAACACCATTATAACAAAAGACGCACAGGAACAAAAGGCGAGGAGAAGCAATTTACATCCCAAAGAACTGGCTGGCTGCCTTCCCCAGCGAGTGTGCAAGGGGGGTTGAGAGACATTCTTGAAATTAGCAGGGCCTTTTGGGTGCTTGGGGGTGCTTTGGGGGCTATTTTTAACATTTTCTACAGAATAAATGTAAGGCGACGGCCTTTTCGCCTTAATGAAGCGTATGACCCTATGATAGGGTCAACGAGTTAACCCAATTAGCGCAGCAGTCCCGCAGCTGGTCTGAATGGACCAGCTC
This sequence comes from Nannobrachium achirus, assembly GCF_963921795.1. Taxonomy (NCBI): domain Eukaryota; kingdom Metazoa; phylum Chordata; class Actinopteri; order Myctophiformes; family Myctophidae; genus Nannobrachium; species Nannobrachium achirus. The sequence goes on from NC_137814.1 coordinate 59,266,271, forward strand.
TGCGCTTCTCAAAGTTACATTAGATAACTTAAACCATTGTGGCATTATATTCTCAGTCAGCCAACTAATGATAGTCTATCCTGCATTCTGGTCACCCCAAATAACGGATTACTTCTTCATGGACCTTCAAAATGCATCACATCACATCACATCACAGCGGCAGGCCGGCAGTGACAGTATAAGGTAAAGGGTTATTCACAATTCACATAGTAGTCTTTATTCAGTTTATTGGATGACTTTTCAGACAGTAATGAATAATGATAATGAATGCATGCACAGCCAGCCTGAAGGTGCACTCACTGCGGGCGACCACCGTGCACCCAAATCAATTATCACAACAACCATTGATTAGGCATCACGCAACATTTTGGCATGCATTCCGTGTTTATTTTTAGGCGGAGCAAATAGGCTACCAGTAGGCCTACATATTAGTTATTAGGCTCTGAATCTATGATGATGATCGGCACACACACACACACACACACACACACACACACACACACACACACACACACACACACACACACACACACACACACACACAGAGAGAGAGAGAGAGAGAGAGAGAGAGAGAGAGAGAGAGAGAGAGATAGCCTGATCGAGTGAGAAAAAGAGAGCGAAAGCGAACAAGATTAAGAACGACAGAGAGAAAGAAACAAACCCACAGCTTGTTCGTGGGATGTTTAAATTCCCTATACTTGGCAGTTATGCGTGAGGAATCTATGAATGAAATCTCAACTTTTTTAGCGCAGGGCAACCACGGAGGTGTAACGCGCGACAAGTGGTCACAGGCTCGCAGCTGTTTCGTTTTACTGTGGATTGGAGCACTGGGCATTGCCTCATCATGACAATTTAACAAATTAGACAAATAACACACTATTTAACAGCAATATTAGCCTACTAGTGATCTGTCCGCTGGACCGCTGCGTAATAATGCCCTGATCTTTCTCCATTCTCCAGCTCTCCTCATGAAATACATGGCTGCAGTAGCCTTACATTAAGAGGCCTATAATGTAGTATTGGAAGCTAATAATTAAAACAGCGGCGAGACTAGGAGGAGAACCACGTATCTGTCTGTCTACACCCCCCCCCCTCCTCTCTCCTCTCTCTCCCTTTCTATCTCTCTCCGCTCCTCGCTCCGTGCGTATCATCCATTTGAAACACACAGAGAGAGAGAGAGAGAGAGAGAGAGAGAGAGAGAGAGAGAGAGAGAGAGAGAGAGAGAGAGAGAGAGAGAGCCTTTCATACACAGCGAGCAAAACGATCTCTCTCTCTCTCTCTCTCTCTCTCTCTCTCTCTCTCTCTCTCTCTCTGGAGAGTCCCAAAAATCCAGCGCTGGTCGCAAGGCCGCGCCGGGAGGCCGCACCGCCCGCTCGCTCCGGCGAATAATCCAATCAGACAGCAAGCAGCTGAAATTAAATAAAATACATTTATAAATAAATGATAAGATCACAAGAGACCAAGATGACTACATTCTACGTTGGCCATTGGGTATATATTGCTAACAGTTAAAGGCTAGGAGGCTGTAGGCCTACTCACCGATCTTATAAATTGTGACGAAGAAAAGGCCGCTGCTCAGAGCTGAAATTAATAACTAAACAAAACAAACAAATAACGAAATAAAGGTCTAAACACAACATAACTGAACAGAACTAAACTAATAATAAATAAAGCAATTTAACTGACAACATAACCAGAAGGCAGCCATTCCGAAGGGCTCAACTTAGGAACACCAAACAAAACAAACAGTTAAATAAATAAATATAAATAAATTAACGAAATATGTATAGTCTCAATCAGTCAGGACCACCAGGACCACCAACTCACCAAAGGACCACCGCGGTGGTCCTTGAGGGTCTGTATTTTATCTCAATTCAAATAGGCCTATATAAAGCAAATTTGCTACGCCAGCCCTAAGGAGCACAGAGAGCATGCAGCCCACAGTGACAGACTGGAATCCAGACTCTGGATGGATGTTTTATTTGATATACACGTCTACACACACACACGCAGGTTTAGCGCTGAGAATCAAATGGGTGGCACACAGCTCACACGTGCGTCCCAGAGCAGAGCAACAAGTCAATCACGCGTACAGTTCATGGCGGCGCTGCATTTGACCGTGTCGTCTCACGCATGATGGCCACATGACCAAAAGATGTATGCGTGCGTTAACACATGCGTTCGCCACAAACGCCTAATTAAACGCGTCCCCGTGTACCCCGCCTGGCCACTTAAATGAAGACACACAGCTACGCGTGCCAGCGACGCCTACGTGTAATGCTATTAAATGCCATTGAAAAACTACAGGAGAAGTCCATGCGTTCAGTACAACACAGATAAAATCGAATGCGTGCACGCGCACGCACCAACGTCCCCGTGTCACGATTCGAGCCCCATAGTGCGTGCGTGCGTGCGTGCGTGCGTGCGTACGTACGTGTGCGTGCATGCGTGTGTGTGGTCTCTCAGCTGGTAATGAAACAGCTCCTGCTCCAAAGTGTGGTGTTCCATCCATCAAGCCTAAGGTCAAAGCTTGCACCAGCAGGATTGTTAACGGACAGAATGCAGTGTCTGGCTCCTGGCCCTGGATGGTGTCTATACAGGTAATGACAGAATGCAGTGTCTGGCTCCTGGCCCTGGATGGTGTCTATACAGGTAATGACAGAATGTAGTGTCCGTAGCCGTCCTTGCTTAAAGTCCCTATCTTGTTTTTCAGAGAGGCGTGTGTAAGTGGAAAACATTTCCCCGGTCCTAACACTGCCAACAGTCTTTCTAAGCCAAAGATTGTTTATTTGACATGGGAAATGTCAGTCGGCTACGTCTATATGTTGTTTCAACTTGCTGACACTTAATAAACACTAGTAAACAGAAAATAGCATAGAATGCCATAACTAAATTATCCATAACTTTTCTATTTATATGTTGATTCGATCGCAGACCTATCAATAGCTGTTAGGACTTGTTTGAAGGTGCTGCGTTCTAAGATCTTCCTCCTGTAATCACCAAGTCTAATGTAAACATACTAGAGTTTCGTGGGCGCTCATCCTAGAGTTTGCACGTACACATACACATGTACATTTCCAAACATAGATCTCATTATTTAACCTATTTATTATTATTATTATTATTATTACCCCTATCGTTAAATCGGTCCACGAAGCCGAGGTCCTAGGGCTGGTGTACACGACAAATTTCCAAACCCCGCTGTGTGTTCCCTGGGGGCGTGAAAAATAAGGGGGTGGGCTCTACATGTCCTCTGGGACCCCATCTACGTATGGACACCACTTGTTCGCCCATCCGTCTTACGGGTGCTTTTTTATTCCATTTTATTTGTTTTAGGGTCCTATCTTGCAGTTCAAGCCTATTTCCACAGGGTGGCAGGCTACTTTCCCAACCTACTGGAGGCGAACATGCAGGGGCGTCAATTGGGTATGGCAAGCTATGACAGCTGCCATACCTTGGCTACAGGGGGGAAATAATTAAATGTACTTTTCATCGTGCCTGTTGCTAAGGTATGGCAACATGATTGGTGTCTTGCAAGACACCAGTCATGTTGCCATACCTTAGCCTTTCCTGAACTGACGCCGCTGTGAACATGTGTACACAGCCAGCATATTACTCAATGCCAAACTTTGCACACACACTCCTTGCCTGCCAATCCACAACCTCCACCCCTCCAGGGACCCCCAGGGCTTATCTCCCGATTAGGACACTTTCCAGCATAGTGACATGCAGAACAAACTGTCCATATAGTATGGTTTACATAAAAGTCAGTTGTCTTTCACACACACACACACACACACACACACACACACACACACACACACACATATATATATATATACATATATATACATATATATATATATATATATATATATATATTTCATTTATTTATTTCATAAATATTTTTCATCACAATTGGGTTTGTGGGGAGCCATCCCTGCTTCAAGCTGTCACAGCACGGCACCAACACTTCAAACTAGTTAAAAAACCCAATACAGCAGATCTACAAGCACCTCACAGATCTACAAGCACCTCGCACATGCCAGGGACAGAGTAGGTTGGCCTGCATAAGCCTTGCTGTCAACACACTATACTACACCACTCAGGCCACCAAGCCAGGTGTGGTCAATTAGTGCCTTCTTTTGATCAGTGGCTTCTGCTTGATGAGTGGCACCAGTCTGTCTTTGTTCCCTGGTCAGTCAAGTTCACTGGGAGAGAATGTTTCAGATCAGTGCAAGTGTATTTGTTTTCCATTTGGACTTACTGTGTTTTGTTGGTACAGTATGCGTGCGACTAACTAATATTTCTGATAATTCCAATTTGTTTGTTGTTTAATTAGCCGGATTGTGAATGCCCTGCATTTTTCTTTCATCTTTAGAACCACACGTGTGTAACAAAACAGAGTGGTGATCATTTGGTGTGGGTGAAGAGAAGAAAAACATTTCATTAAAGGAGTAGTTCACCCCCAAAGTGACTTTTTTTCTATTGAACTCAAGTCTCCATGGCGTGAGTAATACATTGAAAAAATAAGTCATTTTGGGGGTGAACTACTCCTTGAATGTCAGTTTTGTGGTGTTTTGACTGGACACCCTGAGGATATTGCCAGATAGATAGACAGACAGACAGACAGACAGACAGACAGACAGACAGACAGACAGACAGAGAATTGTAGGCCTTGCATTTATTTGACTTGGTTCCAACAGATGGCGAAAATAGCTAATCTTCAAGCTCACAATGCCTCACTGTTTGGACAAAGAGTTGAGGCGTTACATTTTGTAAAACACGGCCTTGTGAAAATAGCAGATCTACATGCTCACAACACCTCACAACGCAGGGCGGCGTGAGCATGTAGATCTGATATTTTCACAATTTCTGCCCCTAATATTTAATTTATCATTTTAAAAGTATTAAAAAGTCCTTAAATTGTCTCTTTAGAAATGTGCAGATAGCCTCTGTATACTGTTGAGTGGAAAAACAATGTTTCACATTAAGCTAAACATTTGGGACCACCCAAGATCATTTGGAGACCCCTCTAGGGGTCCCATAGTTGAACCACTGACTTATAAGGGGAGTATGGAGACCCCTCTAGGGGTCCCATAGTTGAACCACTGACTTATAAGGGGAGTATATGAGGCTGGATCCGTCTGGAACACTGCACTAGGCTCTCGCCAGCTCTGTAGCTCTCCACACTTGAACAGTTGTGTCCTTAAATTCAATTATAATAATTAACCCCTGTATATACGGGCAATAGTTTTACATGACTTTGTGTACACAGCCAATAGTTTTACATGAACATGTTCAGGCTTTAGTACTGTACTGTCTCGTGTAGCCCAACAGAGCCCATCACAGCACAACACGGCCCACCAGAGCCCAATACAGCCTACCAGAGCCCAATAGACTCCAGCAAACCTAAGTCCAGCCCAGTCCTGCCCAATAGGAGTATAGACCAGGGAAGGGGGGTAGTTAGATGATTGCACCAGACTCCACCAGGCTGCTCCATGCTCCAGCCAGCTCTGTAGATCCTGTGTACACGGCACTCCTCACTCGAAAGGTCAAGGAAAAGGGTCGTTTTAGGCGTCAAAACAGGCCCTTTGTCCTTAAAATGAATAAAAAAATCAAAAAAATATGTTTTGTTTCAGGCAGGACACACGTTTCATATTTGAAGCATGCCCGATCTGATGGAATGGGTTTCGTGTCTCTCCGACACTTTGAACCCTTTACGATTGCGAAAAAGACACCGAAACCCGGATTTTTGTCCTTAAAATCAATTAAAAAATCTAAAAAAATCTGTTTGTTTTACGCAGGAAACACTTTTCATATTTGAAGGATGCCTGATCCGATGGAATGGGTTTCGTGTCTCTCCGACACTTTGAACCCTTTATGATTGCGAAAAAGACACGAAATTTGCACGCCACCAACACGATTACACATTCTTTCGGATAAAAGACACTTATTCTGACTTACTTTTTGACGCTGAATCTCTTGGTCTCGTGTCTCTACGACACTCCTAACTCGAAAGGTCAAGGAAAAAGCCACTGTGTACACAGGCAATAGTTTTACATGACTTTGTGTACACGGCCAATCGTTTTACATGAACATGTCTAGGCTTTAGTACTGTACTGCCTCGTATAGCCCAACAGAGCCCAGCACAGAACAGCACAGCCCACCAGAGCCCAATACAGCCCCCCAGAGCCCAACAGAGTCCAGCAAACCTAAGTCCAGCCCAGTCCTGCCGAGTAGGAGTATAGACCGGGGAAAGGGGGTAGTTAGATGACTCCACCAGGCCATTACTGTCCAGATCTGGCTTGAATAGGCCAGACCAGGGTAGACAGGACTGCACCAGACTCCACCAGGCTGCTCCAGCCAGCTCTGTAGATCCTTGCACATGCGATTAACCACTGTGTACACGGGCAATAGTTTTAAGTTTTACATGAACCCTCAGAGGGACACTGTGGGCTTATCAAGTGGTCCATGGCCGGTTCTCAAAGTGAGGTCGGGGGGCCCACAGTGTCCCTCTGAGGGGACACGGCACAGACCGTGTACACGAAGGGCAGGAGCAAGTGTTCAAGTCCCATAGAATCTATGGGAAATGTACACAGGCGTGTACAAAGTCACCAGTAGTTTTACATGAACCCTCAGAGGGACACTGTGGGCTTATCAAGTGGTCCATGGTCGGTTCTCAAAGTGAGGTCGGGGACCCTCAGAGGGACACTGTGGGCTTATCAAGTGGTCCATGGTCGGTTCTCAAAGTGAGGTCGGGGGACCCTCAGAGGGACACTGTGGGCTTATCAAGTGGTCCATGGTCAGTTCTCAAAGTGAGGTCGGGGGACCCTCAGAGGGACACTGTGGGCTTATCAAGTGGTCCATGGTCGGTTCTCAAAGTGAGGTCGAGGGACCCTCAGAGGGACACCGTGGGCTTATCAAGTGGTCCATGGTCGGTTCTCAAAGTGAGGTCGGGGGACCCTCAGAGGGACACTGGGCTTATCAAGTGGGAGCACAAAGTTGGTGAGGGGGGTACTAGCTATAGTAGGATGATCAGGCTTGTCGAGGCCAAAGGGTGTACTAGAGTCTTAATAGGCACCATTAGGTTGTTCTAGGCCGTTGTCTGCCCTTTAGCTGCTCACACAATTGAGACCAAACACTGTGTACAGGAGCCTTAGTTTGTGTGTACATGACCAATAGTTTTAAATGGATATTTCTAGTCCATCGCACACCGCTGCCTTGTGCACCCTTGGTTGGTTCGTCTTTGTTTGGGAAGGAGGGACTTTGAGGATGTACCTCACTTTGAGAACCGACCATGGACCAACAGTGTCCCTCTGAGGGTTCATGTAAAACTACTGGTGACTTTGTACACGCCTGTGTACATTTCCCATAGATTCTATGGGACTTGAACACTTGCTCCTGCCCTTCGTGTACACAATCTGTGCCGTGTCCCCTCAGAGGGACATTGTGGGCCCCCCGACCTCACTTTGAGAACCGGCCATGGACCACTTGATAAGCCCACAGTGTCCCTCTGAGGGTCCCCCGACCTCACTTTGAGAATCGACCATGGACCACTTGATAAGCCCACAGTGTCCCTCTGAGGGTTCATGTAAAACTACTGGTGACTTTGTACACGCCTGTGTACATTTCCCATAGATTCTATGGGACTTGAACACTTGCTCCTGCCCTTCGTGTACACGGTCTGTGCCGTGTCCCCTCAGAGGGACACTGTGGGCCCCCGACCTCACTTTGAGAACCGACCATGGACCACTTGATAAGCCCACAGTGTCCCTCTGAGGGTCCCCCGATCTCACTTTGAGAACCGACCATGGACCACCTGATAAGCCCACGGTGTCCCTCTGAGGGTCCCTCGACCTCACTTTGAGAACCGACCATGGACCACTTGATAAGCCCACAGTGTCCCTCTGAGGGTCCCCCGACCTCACTTTGAGAACCGACCATGGACCACTTGATAAGCCCACAGTGTCCCTCTGAGGGTTCATGTAAAACTACTGGTGACTTTGTACACGCCTGTGTACATTTCCCATAGATTCTATGGGACTTGAACACTTGCTCCTGCCCTTCGTGTACACGGTCTGTGCCGTGTCCCCTCAGAGGGACACTGTGGGCCCCCCGACCTCACTTTGAGAACCGGCCATGGACCACTTGATAAGCCCACAGTGTCCCTCTGAGGGTTTATGTAAAACTTAAAACTATTGCCCGTGTACACAGTGGTTAATCGCATGTGCAAGGATCTACAGAGCTGGCTGGAGCAGCCTGGTGGAGTCTGGTGCAGTCCTGTCTACCCTGGTCTGGCCTATTCAAGCCAGATCTGGACAGTAATGGCCTGGTGGAGTCATCTAACTACCCCCTTTCCCCGGTCTATACTCCTACTCGGCAGGACTGGGCTGGACTTAGGTTTGCTGGACTCTGTTGGGCTCTGGGGGGCTGTATTGGGCTCTGGTGGGCTGTGCTGTTCTGTGCTGGGCTCTGTTGGGCTATACGAGGCAGTACAGTACTAAAGCCTAGACATGTTCATGTAAAACTATTGGCTGTGTACACAAAGTCATGTAAAACTATTGCCCGTATATACAGGGGTTAATTATTATAATTGAATTTAAGGACACAACTGTTCAAGTGTGGAGAGCTACAGAGCTGGCGAGAGCCTAGTGCAGTGTTCCAGACGGATCCAGCCTCATATACTCCCCTTATAAGTCAGTGGTTCAACTATGGGACCCCTAGAGGGGTCTCCATACTCCCCTTATAAGTCAGTGGTTCAACTATGGGACCCCTAGAGGGGTCTCCAAATGATCTTGGGTGGTCCCAAATGTTTAGCTTAATGTGAAACATTGTTTTTCCACTCAACAGTATACAGAGGCTATCTGCACATTTCTAAAGAGACAATTTAAGGACTTTTTAATACTTTTAAAATGATAAATTAAATATTAGGGGCAGAAATTGTGAAAATATCAGATCTACATGCTCACGCCGCCCTGCGTTGTGAGGTGTTGTGAGCATGTAGATCTGCTATTTTCACAAGGCCGTGTTTTACAAAATGTAACGCCTCAACTCTTTGTCCAAACAGTGAGGCATTGTGAGCTTGAAGATTAGCTATTTTCGCCATCTGTTGGAACCAAGTCAAATAAATGCAAGGCCTACAATTCTCTGTCTGTCTGTCTGTCTGTCTGTCTGTCTGTCTGTCTGTCTGTCTGTCTATCTGGCAATATCCTCAGGGTGTCAAGTCAAAACACCACAAAACTGACATTCAAGGAGTAGTTCACCCCCAAAATGACTTATTTTTTCAATGTATTACTCACGCCATGGAGACTTGAGTTCAATAGAAAAAAAGTCACTTTGGGGGTGAACTACTCCTTTAATGAAATGTTTTTCTTCTCTTCACCCACACCAAATGATCACCACTCTGTTTTGTTACACACGTGTGGTTCTAAAGATGAAAGAAAAATGCAGGGCATTCACAATCCGGCTAATTAAACAACAAACAAATTGGAATTATCAGAAATATTAGTTAGTCGCACGCATACTGTACCAACAAAACACAGTAAGTCCAAATGGAAAACAAATACACTTGCACTGATCTGAAACATTCTCTCCCAGTGAACTTGACTGACCAGGGAACAAAGACAGACTGGTGCCACTCATCAAGCAGAAGC